>NC_089955.1:1355000-1655000 GCF_039105145.1 Kwoniella newhampshirensis | reverse complement strand
CAGGTGGCCCGAATTGCACACTTCTCACACTGCCCTTGGCTCCCGTCAACACACCCCTCTCAACCCATCTTCCGTCCCGTTCACGACCGGATGGCTCTTCCCATATTCTTACAGAACGATCATGCGATGATGAGGCCAAGAGAGAACCGTGGATGGGATGGGCAAATGAGAGGTGTAGTATAGGTGCATCGTGGGCCTGCGCCATGAATTAGCTCGGCACTTGGAGGGACTATGACGATAACGGAATGCCGAGGAAAGCGAGGAAGATTGCACAGCTCAGCTCACCTTCCATTCGGTTTCGTGGTCCCAGGTACCTTGTGGTGTTTTCCTGAAGATCTTGATCTTCTGATCAGCAGAACATGTCGCGACTGAAAGAGCATCGAAGAGCTGGTCAGTTGATGTCACGTCTCGGCGTGCATGTCGGCTCACGTCGTTCTCCGTAGAAATCATAAACGATGTCTGGAGAGCAAAGTCCGTCAGCTGAGCGCCCGACAAGAGGGACGATACACGAGACAGAGTACTCACGCGTCACGAGATCTGCATGCCCCGGTGCTAAAAGGTTGGTTTGAAGCATGTTGGTGTGGTGGTAGTGTCTGAACAGTAGCTGTTGTATCGATCCAAGGAGGACATCTCCCTACAAAGTTGACCATTCTCCACAACATCGACTTGACGAGTGATGCCAGATGAACGCGGGGCCACCTCCCAGTCCGTGATCGGAATATCGCCGATATCTCCGGAATTGTGGCACTTGATCTACGACGCGATGCTGCCTCGTCACCAACCACCTACCAATCCAACCCACCCACCATTCACCAGCCAGCTCATCATGTCTTCCCTGTCTGGATCTCAGCAGCAACCGCAGTAGCTGCAGCCATCTTACCTTCGATGGATCTCAACTACTCACCGAGCTATTCAACCAGAACTCGATCAGAAATGTCGCAACCTTTGATGCTGCCTCAGGGCTGGGAAGCTAGATGGTGAGCAGTCTTCCTTGGCACTCACCGTGCTCGGTGCCGGGTTGTTGCTGACCTCTGTATCATGATCGCAGGGATGCCCAATCAAGCGCCTACATCTATATCGGTTCGTTGTTCAGCTGCTCAGCTGCCTATAATATTAGATGGTTCGCGTACTGACGTCACCTGCTTCACTGCAGATCAATCTACGGGTCAATCTCAATGGGAGCTGCCGACCAATCCTTCGTACCCAACATCTCATCCGTCAGCTTCACCACCTCCGAATCCCGCTTCTGCTCCAGCCAACGCTGCTCCTTCTCGACATGGGCGTCGGCAATATCCCACCGCCCAAATCCAACAGATGTACGGATCAGCCTACGAAGCACAACCACAGGTTGGACAGCCACAACCGTTGACCGCTCCAGGCTATCCTGATCAAGGAGGCGCACAACAACCGCAATTTTTTACGCCTGGTCTGGGTGGTGCGGACGCTCAACAACCCGCTGTATACGGGTCTCAGCAAGCTCCGTACGGTGGGGCACCTCAACAGCCAGCATATGGGCAACCACCTGCATACGGTCAACAACCTGTCGAGCAGATCTCGAACCAATTTCAACAGATGAACATGGGTCAGAAAGGAGGGGCAGCGTACGGAGCGGACCAGAAACAACTTCATCAGATCCAAACCGTCAACCTTATTGGTATGCAACCCGACGTTTCCGCCCTGGACTCTCCTCCACCACCATATTTACTTCCCCCGAATGCAGCGGTCACATCTTCCCCTCACATTCAGCCCCACCCATCTTACCAGCGATGTACCCTGACGTCCATGCCCACGACCCAATCCCTCCTCAACAAGTCCAAGCTCCCCTTGGCGCTCGTCATGGCACCTCACAGATCGTACCGCGAGTCAGACGGTGACGAGCCTGTTCCTGTGGTAGAAGATGCGGTCATCGCACGATGTAGACGATGTAGGGCGTACATCAACCCTTTCGTCACTTTCATCGAGGGCGGAAACAGGTGGAAGTGCTGCATGTGTGGTTTGAGTAATGAGGTCCCTCAGCTCTTCGACTGGGATCAGCGAGAAGGGAAGCCAGCAGATCGATGGGCGAGGAAGGAGTTAAATCATGGCGTGGTGGAGTACATTGCTCCAACAGAATATATGGTTCGACCTCCACAGCCGCCGGTGTACGCTTTCGTCATCGACGTCAGTCAGCCCGCGATCCAATCGGGTATGGTGGCAGTCGCGGCGAGGACGATTTTGGAAAGCCTGGACAATATCCCCAACGCAGACAACAGAACCAAAATCACCATCATAGCCGTTTCTACCAGTCTTCACTTCTTTTCTCTGCCCGCCGGAGCGACCGAAGCGACCATGCTCGTTGTTTCCGACCTGTCCGACGTCTTCTTGCCCAAACCTGTCGATTTGCTCGTCAACCTCACCGAGTCTCGTCCAGCAATCGAATCGCTTCTGGGTCGACTCAGTGACATGTTCCAAGATTCGCACGTTGTCGGCAACGCTCTTGGTTCAGGTCTCCAAGCGGCTCATCAACTCATCAGCAAGATTGGAGGAAAGATTGTGTGTCTCACTGCGAGCTTGCCAACGATGGGCGAGGGAGCGTTGAAGGCTCGAGACGATCCCAAACTCCTTGGTACTAGCAAGGAGAGCTCTCTTCTCAACGCGGGTTCAAGCTTCTACAAGACCTTCGCCATCGAATGTTCGAAGCAGCAAGTCGCTGTGGATATGTTCCTCTTTTCAACCACCTACACCGATGTAGCGACACTTTCATGCTTGCCGAGATACACCGCCGGCCAAACTTATCTTTATCCAGGATTCAATGCCAGTCGATCAGAGGATGCTATCAAATTCGCGACCGAGTTCGGAAAGGTTTTGGCGATGCCTATGGGTTTGGAAGCGGTAATCCGAGTTCGTGCGACAAGAGGCATTCGAATGTCCGCTTTCCACGGGAATTTCTTTATTCGATCAACAGATCTTCTTGCTCTTCCAGTCGTGCCGATGGATCAGAACTACGTCATCGAATTACAACTGGAGGACGATATCAAGGGATCGTTCGTGGTCTTACAGACGGCCGTCCTTCACACCACTTGCTATGGCGAGAGACGTATCCGCGTCGTCACCCAAGCGATGCCCACGACAGACTCGATCGCAGAACTCTATGCTTCTGCCGATCAGGTCGCCATCGCGACCTATCTCACCAACAAGGGTGTCGAGCGATCAATGAGTCACCATCTCGACGACGCGAGGAATTTGATCACCAACAGGTTGGGGGAAATGCTGAGTGTGTACAAGAACCAAGTCACCTCGGCCGCTGGCGCGTCCGCCCAGCTCGCTGTCCCTGACAACCTCAAGCTGTTGCCTTTGCTCTGTTGCGGTTTGGTCAAGCATGTCGGCCTTCGAGAAGGTTCTTCGATCCCTCCGGATCTCCGGTCGTATGCACAATGCCTTCTCACTACTCTTCCTTGTCAATCACTGGTCCCCTACATACACCCCCGTTTCTACTCTCTGCACAACATGCCAGCGGAAGCAGGTAATATGGGTGAGCATGGCGTCACACTTCCTCCAGCACTGAACCTCACTTCGGAGCGATTGGAACGACATGGTCTTTTCTTGATCGAGGACGGACAAAACATCTTCCTCTGGGTGGGCCACGAGGCTGTACCTCGACTTATACAAGATGTCTTCGACCTTCCATCATACGGAGAATTGACAGGCGGGAAATACACCTTACCAGTTCTGGACAACCCGTTCTCTCAGAGGGTCAACAACATAGTGGCGAAGACGAGAGAGATGAGAAGAGGTGTTTACCGACCTCATTTGTATGTTGTGAAGAGCGATGCGGAACCAGCTTTGAGAAGCTGGGCATTGAGTCTGTTGATCGAGGATAGGATGGATCACATGAGCAGTTATGCTCAATATTTGACGACGGTGAAGAACAAGGTGGGTCAAGGTGTTCTGTCATGACTTCAGGAGCGCCCGCTAACGCTGTCGATCTGAATAGGTCAATGGAAGTTCATGATCTGTTATTGGGCGGAGATAGCTGTTGGACCATACGCACATCCTCGTGCGCTCACCCCGCCTGTAGAAATGATCATACGTATATGGAAGACGGCATGGCATGTTGACTGTGGTCTGGAATGCTTGAGTGGTCAACTGCGACTCCCAATGCATGATGAGGCCAGTGATAGTATAGTGATGATTTGTGGCCGAACAGGTGATTATTGACTCAAGTGTACTGAATCATCCTCGCTTTATCTCAATCCTGCAGGATGGTGATGTAGGTCATCAGCATCTCGGCTCCTTTTTGCTCTCGCCGATTACGGTAGACGAGAGTGGAAGAATGCTATGATGAAACGACTCACCCTCCACCCATTATCTCAATTAAGAGTTTCCTCACGATCTCCCTCACTTTTTCCTCACTCTCCACATCCCATTCTGTCGAAGTAGCGATGGAGATCGTCGTCGTCTCGTTCCGTTTCACATCCCCTCCTTCTCCGTCTGCACTAGGGGAGCCCTCATCGGGCGGGGTCGACGGATCGTGATCGGTGGAGGAAGTGGTTGTAGTGGAGGTGGACGATTCTTCGAGCGATGAAGTGATCTTGAGTGAGATTGGCCATGCGTCTGCAAGATGTGTATGTGTGGTAATCAGCCATGAACTTTTGACTTTGCATGGGTCTTTGAGAGGATAGTGTCACGTCGTAAAACCCGAATTGGCAAGCGAGACAAATCGTACACACCCAACTTATCCTCGAATTGGTGAAAAGCGAGATCTTCAAGCTCGTCGAATTGGACGTCGGTCAAAATGTGGGGGATAGTGAGCTCGATAGTCTAGATCAGTGACGAGGTCAGCCCACGTCCAAGATGGTGGTGGTGGTGGTGGTGGTGGTGGTGTGTCTGTGTGTCTGTGTGTGCCAGAGAGAGAGAGAGAGGAAGGCAACTGGGTTAAGGTGCTAGTCATGGCTAATCCCTGATCCGAGACGCAGTAGATGTGCAGCAGACGAGCGAATTCGAGAGGGAAAATGCACGATGCTATCACGTCCCGACTTACATGAGATGGTCTGGGGTATGGCATCGCTCACGAGGATAAGAGGCAGGAGTGGGTGTGGGTGTGAACAGATAGACGAACGCACTGGGAGTGAATACTATGCTATGCTATTCGTGGGTGGCAAGGCGCTTGTTGTCAAGATCAACATACATGACGAGACTCATTGCTTGAATGAAACAAGCGCAAATCAAATGCGAATGCAATGAGCTAACAGGCGGTATGTACAAGTTACGCAGTGAGAAAAGCCTAAGGAAGCGTGATGAATGGAGCGAGATCGACCGTGGTTCTGAAACGCATCCTTTCTCAAGAGAACAATAATGAAAAAGACCATCCTTTACTCGATGCCTTTTGGTGTGTGCGAAGGTGGACCCGTTTGTCAATGGTGGAAAACATGCATATAGGATTTTGGAGTGCTGTCCCGGCACTTCGACGCCTTCCTCCAGCCCCTTCCAAACCCATCATCCGCATGCGCGCATCGACACTCTACTAGTCCTCTGGATCTTCCTTCCTCCTGAAGCACGCGACCCATTTATCCCCCTTGTTCCTTTCGACCTTCTTCCCTTCTTCCGTCGCAGTCCGAGCAGCCTCCAGTATAGGATCGTCGGCTAACTCTTCGTTGGGTATAGGTGTAAAAAGAGGATGAGCGCGGAGATGATGGGCCATCCATTCGTGTAGATCTAGCGACGAAGGTCAGCTTGTTACTTCGTTGGTCCGTAAGGACTTCTCCCAAGTATCCGAGCAGAAGGAGTCGGTTTGAAACCGTGCGAGAAGGTAACGTGTGGAGACATCAACCCAAAATCACCTTTGACATCTGTGACGGTGTACAAGATCCCGCCTGGACGGAGGACGTAGGCGTATTCAGCTATCAAGCCGGTGCTAAAGGCAACAACCATTTCAGCTTCTTCGCGAGTGCATGTCTTGTTGTGAAAGCTGATACTCACGTGATGATCCTCGCCTTATGTTTGCGGTTCTTGAAGTGTGGATCGGGGAAGAGGAAGAACATCTTCGAGAGCTACAAAGGCGATCAACAGAGGCTCCTCAAGGGGTGGTAAGGATCAACTCACCTGACCCTTCGCGAAAAAGTTTGGCATATGCTTCATCGAGTTCGCTCTGATCACCGAGACATTCTGATATCCTCCCGGTTGATGTTCGGACGAGTCGGTTGGTAATAACGATTGGGCCTGTCGAGTCGCAGCGATTCTGTCGGTGACATATTTAGTGACGGACATTCGGATCTCCATTCCTGTTTGATGAAAATTTAGGGATCAGCTGGGCGCAAACATCGCCTGTCCAGGCTGAGAGAGGAGAGCCTTGAAAATGAGAGCGTCGTGCGGAAGTCATTGTGCAAATGGAAGGTGTGGGAAGATCTGATAACCACTTTCGGACGAAATGGCACAAGCGGGAGACAGGTGGTGAGCGATCACTCACCCAACATCAGCGTTTCGGGGAACATTGGTGCAAGAGCCATCAACAACCCTCCAAATCCACATCCTACATCGGCCCATTCGACCTGCTTGAGACTGGTGGGTGTCTCGTCTGCTGAAGGTGACGTGAAGAATTGGGGATAGTGGGTTGCCCAGTCCATCTCTTCAGGTCGTTTTGGGCTACACGAGATATAAGACAATAGGTTCTTGATCACAGATCATCACTTATAACGAGATACGCACTAGTCTAGCTCATGGTCGATGAATACGTTGGCGTGAGCTCTCTGTCTATAAAATCGTTTCTGTCGTGTAACATAAGCATAGCGCTAGCAGGGGCTCGTCAACTCAACGCAGACTCACTTGTGGTACTTTGAGTAGAGCTACTTCGCCATTTGACAGCCCGCCAGGTGCCGGGGAAGGGGAAGCTACAGCGGAAGAGGGACCTGCTTCCATCTCCCCTGACTCGTCTCTTGATCTCTTCGACATGATGTGCTGCGCTTGCAGATCTGGTAGGCGATATTGTTCTACGACAATTGCAGCGAGGGAGGGAAATATCTTCGACAACGAGAAAGATGGAGAGCGAGTCACGTGATTCGTACACGAAACCGCCGACGAAATCGCCCCTCTTTCGCTAAGACGTCAATCACCATTGCATCTCTTTGCTTCTTGCTTCCTCCATCTTGAGCATTGTCACGAATAACCGATACATGATCGGCGACCTTGGGACGAAGACGATCAGCATGTTTCTCCGTCGATTGTATTCATCCCTGCCGTGCCCACGACACACGAACGCCCTCCCTTCCCACTCATCATCACATATGCCCTCTCCCCGACCTCAAACCAGAGGACGTATCAGACCCTCACGCCTTTCACCCGTCTCTGGCAGGATCGGTAGATCTCTCAGCGCGAAACAGACTGCTGCGAAGCCTATCGTCGCTCGACTGCACGAGGGCCGCGGGAGGAGAAGACCCTCGTCGTCATCTCGATTACTATCGGTCGACCCGTTCAACCTTGAACTCCTTTCCGATAGTCTACCTCGACCACCTCCGGCCGCGCCTAAACTCCTGCCTAATGGTATCCCTTCTGCTCCTCGACTACTTTTCACCCATCCGACACCGGCTCTGAACCACGTCAACGAGTTCCGACCTATCCAGCTCTATCCTGAGCAGTTTAAACTCCACACTACGTTCACTCATCCCGCCCATCCTTTACCCCTCAACCTCGGTACACACATTTACACTACCCCTCGCCAACCCTCCACCACTCCCATCGCCGAAGATCTCTTCTCTCCTCCACCGCCTCCCAACCCTGCTAGATCACTGATTACCCCCTCTCGAGCCACCGCCAACGGTCTCTCTGACCATTTTAAAGTTGTCACAACACTCTCTCATCCTTCTCTTGTCCAACATCTGGGCGGATTCGAACCATCGCTGTACTTTGGAGGGGCCGCGGAAGGACAAGAGCTGGAGTTCGGTGGGATCACGGGCACATTGGGATACAAATCTGCCGAGTTAAAAGAACAGAATGAGAAAGACTGGCAAGCTATTCTCACCCAATTCTCACCCAAACCTTCGTCTGCTTCCACCACCACCACCACGACGGCTGCGAAGGAAGCAGAGTCCGATGCGGAGCTTTCCGAAGTGGTCAATTCGCTCAATGCGATGCTGTCGAATCTCGGCATGTCGTCCGCTAGAGGTAGACGTGCTAACGTCGTGAGATCGCTGAATAGCCAGATGATGGAGGAGGATCTTGGACTGGGAGAAGAGACGATGCAGATGGATAGCACGAAGAGGAAGAGGAAGAAGAAGATCTCGAAACATAAGTACAAAAAGCGAAGAAAGGTAAGTTTATGCAGCTTTACTACAATGGTGAAAGGGTTTGTGCTGATCGTAACCTCGTGATAGGCCACACGAGCATTGAGGAAGAGGCTGGGCAAGTAAGGCGTGCTGAGCTGGACGGTATACGTTCGGGACTAGAGTATGAAAGTATGCATATATCATCCTCAATGACAACACGGCCTCAAAATCGGTGTTGTTCTACTGCTATCGAGGATCAGAGTACAATTGATTTGCTATTGCTTCCGCTGCGCGGAAGGGCGGGTTCGCCATGCGAACAGACTTTTCCTCTCGAAATGCGACCAAACTGAACCTCTACTTGTATGAGAGGAAGACATACAATTCATCGAACCGTCGGGCTCAGCGAGGCGCCAGGTGCTTCGGACCAGACGTGCATGTGACAGACATCCTATTCGGCCAGTCCTCGCCATCGGTCGCGAGGGGATATCTCTGCTCGTCCTTAAGTCTGAGATGCATCTCAAAGCCAGGCTTCAGGCGATCTCACCTGGTAGCCAAACAATGCGTACTGTTTTCATGCCCAGCGAAGTAAGTGGCAATGACTATTCTGTTCGTTGCCGCGGATATGTCACGGGCAGTCGTGCAGACATGTCAAATCCGAGTGAAAGTGAGAAGCAAGTCCACATCAGTCTAGCCTCAGTGACGAGGAATGCATCGCTCGTGCATCCTATGTACTGGACGGGACTAATGGAGCCATTCCATTGCCTGCGCAGTGACAAACTCGTGCCAAAACTCACCCGACGGAGCATTCGTCCGATATCGGACCAGTTCAAAAAGTTAATGCGGAGTTTTTATGGACTAATCAGTCTGGAAAACGGTTCATTCTCATCCTGGGATAACCCTGAGACATGACTACCGGTATCAACTTTGTTCTAATTCTTCTTCTTTCTTACAGCTCTCTCGCCGCCCACTGGGTGAAGCATGCATGCAAGCAGGAGGCACTAATGCTATTAGTAGTGTCTGATACATCTTCCTATACCGGAGGAACAGCCCTAACGCTAACAGGACCCGGTGCGAGAAGATCGGCATTGGGCAAAGAGAGGGACATGCACTAACCGCAAGATACGGCATGCAACAAAATTTTAAACAGAGGTGCGACCGTCTGTCAGTCTGTCGACGCGTTGATTCGTCCAGATAAGACATGATGATATATAAGATGACAGTCCTAAGAATCTCTTCTCTCTCTTGATATACCATCCCACCCCCCTCACTCGCTCGTAATAGGATCTCACCAGTTCGTCTTCGGTTCGTGTTCTGTGTCGTGGTTCGTCGTCCTGGAGATATATAGAGGGATCCGGATTTATAGATATATATAGATTTTTTGATAGATTAGATAGACAGATAGACGCTCGCCCGAATTATAATAGAATAGACAGGCCTTCGTTTCGATCATCATTTAGTTACTCCCGTCGTCAACACCTCACATTATCTATAACACTCTTGACACATCGTCTCCCATCGCTATTCACAGCACACGATGCCCGCACCAGCTCTCAAATTTCATCTGGAAGAGAGATATCGCAACCTCCCATCTACCACGACCTCAGCGGCGACGACCCCCTCCGCCACCGAAGACCGACCGTTCCTCTTCTCTTCTCTCCCAGGCAGCGCCGAAATCTCACGAACGACAAGTAGGATCTCTGAACAGTCAGAAAAGGGATCGAACGATAGGGAGAAAGATACGGAGAAAGATGCGGAAACGAGCCTTGGGTCGACGGCGGACGCGGATCGATCACAGACAGCTGCTTATGCGCCACCTTTGCCTTCGTACGTAGCTGAGAAGAGGACCTTGTCCAAAGGAAGAAGGATAACACTCGGAGCGGTCATGATGAGCACCACTTTTGTTGCTGTGAGTGTCCATCCATGCTGCAGTTCAGTCTCCGATCTTAGCACACAAGTACTACGACAGACTGACGATTGTGAGTTATAACTTTTAGTCTGCAACTGCTGCGGCATCTCTTATCAACATCCCGAGCTCTGCCACCGATTTGGGCATCACTGAGTTGCAGGCCCAATGGGTAAGTCACGATCCTGACATGCCGGAAACAGATCTGACATTGAATACAGATCGGTTCCGCCTACTCACTCGCCTACGCATGGTAAGTTCATCCTTGGAGGTGGTCGACGTGCCGAACACTAATATGTATCTCATATATCAGTGGTCTTCTCCTGTCTGGACGATTGGCAGACTTGTACGGCCGCAAGTACCTTTATCTTGGAGGAATGGCCTCTTTCCTGATCTTCAACATCGTCTCTGGTGTGGTCGATGTGAGTCCAATCTGGAAATCCGCTTCCCTCAGGAAGCAGCCTTTGCATCCGCTCCTTGAGTCGGTTCTGACGAAACTGCCATAACAACAGAGCTACATTGGAGTATGCGTCTTACGTGCTTTCACCGGCTTGTCCATATCGGTCGCCCTACCCGCCGCTTTCGGTATCATCGGCGTGACATTCGATGAGGAGCCTGGACGCACTATCGCTTTCGCTGCTCTCGCTCTGGGCTATCCAGTCGGAGGGGGTCCAGGACAGATCATTGCCGGTCTGGTCTCAGGTGTGAACTCGTGAGTTCCCTGTGATATATCCTTCAGTATATGTCAGACTTACAGACAATACTGGCGAATCGTGCTTCGTAGTCGCGCTTGGCAATACGTTTTCTTCATCCTTGGTGGTCTGGCCTTGTTCCCAGTGGTGATCGGATGGTTTGTCATTCCCGACGAGCCCACCAAGGTGCATGTGGCAAACCGACGAATTGACTGGATTGGTGCGGGCATCATCACTTCCGGCTTGGCTCTGTTCTGCTTCTCAATCACGCAGAGTGGTCTCGTTGAGAATGGCTGGCGAACACCATGTACGTCTCATCTTGTCGCGCTGGATCAACGATCTCACGCGACGACACCAGACAGACGCTGACCGAACTTGATACCTCTTCAGACATCCCTATCGTCTTTGCCATCTCGGTGACTATGATCATCGCTTTCGGCTTTTGGGAGCATTACGCTGCCACACGAACAGCCGTTCCTCCCCTGGTTCACCTGGGCGTTTTCAGACGACACGAGTGGAAGGTGACTTCCGTCTTGGTGATCAGCTTCTTCGCCTATATCCCTATCAACGTAAGATCGCCAGTCCAGTTTCTCTCGTCCATTGATATACGCTAACGCTTGATTCATTGCAGGGTTGGCTGTATCTTACCACGATCTGGTATCAGAACCTCAAGGGCGAAAGCCCCATCGTCAACGCGCTTCATATCATCGCAGCCCCTATCGTCGGGATGATCGCATGTTTCCTCGTCCCGCTTCTCGCGCCGAAGATTCGTGCACCTTACCTCCTGATGTTTGGAGGCTTTTGTACTGCTGCTGCGCAGTGGTTGTTCGCTATTGCACCGATGGACAGGACCTATTGGGCCAATGAATTCGTCAGCAACATCATGACACCTTTCGGAGCGGATTTGTAAGTGTATAAAGGTGACAATGGAAGCCTGGAGAGTCTCGCTGATCGATGTCCCTCTTCTCAGCACCGTGGGAATTGGATCTGTCCTCATCTCCAATCTGGTCGTAGAGTGAGTAATCGAGTGTACCAAATTCCCTGCTATCTGGCTAACGGTCGTGTCTCCTTTATTAGGGAAGAACAATCTCTCGCTGGAGCACTGTTCCAGACCTCCCTCCAAATCGCAAGCACTGTCGGTGTCTGCATTTGCAGTCTCCTCCAGACGGTAGTGACCAACCAAACCGGTTCTTTACTGCAAGGACTCAGGATCACATTCTGGATCATGGCAGGCTTCTCCTGGCTTTGTAAGTTCTGGCTTGTTGAGCTTTTGAGTCGATGACTCCCTGTTGAAACCATATTACCTTTCGCAGCCATGATTGTTGCGGGTGTGACATTGAGAAAGGTCAGATTGGCGAAAGATGTCGGGAAGATGTAAGACCGTTCGGGGAACTCCTCACTCACGTATGTAGATTTCTGTGCTTACGTTCTTTCCATTCGCCATGATAACATAAGTTACACATATATAGATGTCCAGACATACATGTAAATAGATAGACAATAGATGTAAAGACATATTGCATAGAGCGAAGCAATCTAAGGTATACGATACAACGATCGACCAACTGGCAGTCGTAGCTGCTCTCGGTGTTGAAAACAGATTCAGATTCAAATATCATACTCGCATCCTTAGCTTTCCCTCCGCTGTGCGCAAGCGATCCTAACAGTACGTAACTCGGTCAGTTCAGACTCTGATGGACTGCAACAGAAAATGTCCTTCTCCATTGCACTGCTTGGACCTGCAGATGATGAGGCCGTTCTGAAACAAATGCGAGCGAAGATCAACTAATATATCGAATCGAAGCTGCCTATGGCCAGATCAAGCCAGATAATTTTATCACCAGCTTATCCGAAAACGTTCCCCAGGACACTATCCATCCCTTTGCCCTCCAATCCCTTTTTCTTGTCCACGACTTGTCTCTGTCTATATCCCTTAGATTCCCCCTTCGTCCTTGATTCGCCGCTCTCTCCTCCGCCACCACCACCACCACCACCACCACCACCACTCGCACCCGCACCAGTATCGATGGACGCCCCTCCCGCTCCTTCTGAGATCATGGCCTTCTTCGCTTCTCGTTTCTTGAGAACACGCGCCAGCTCCACGTTCTTGAGATACTCGCTCTGCTCCGTCTTGGACCGAGCGATCTCAGTTCGGAGTCTAGCGTTATGTGCTTGACGTTCGTATGCTGGGTGGTTCAGGTAGGGCAGATATCAGTCCCTGTGATTTCTTATAGGAAGAAAAGAGAGAAGGCGTAAAGAAAGAAGGAGGTGAGCGACGAGGAAGTACTCACCAACTTGTTCCCCTAACATCTCCCACTTGAACCCACTTAGATATTTCATGGTCCAAATATCATCCCTCCATCTGAATACATCACATCATCACATCATTCTATGAGCTGATTTCGTCGACCGCCAAACGGGGAAGGGAAAAAACGACTCACCTATCACCTTTCTTCCCCCCGATGACCTGCGCATTCAACATGGACGCCACGGTCTTGGCGATGGATTTGTCGAGGAACTCAACCCATGCTTCGGAGAAGTTGGCGCTGGCGTGTTTCTGTTTTTTCGGTTGTTGTTGCTGAGGGTTGAATCCGCTTGGAGCTGTGCGTGGAACCAAATTCAGAGAAGGATTGGTCAGATTTTGCATGTCTTTTTCTTTGCGGTTGAGTTGGATTGATTTGAGGAAGATGGATCAAGAGGCTATGACTGCTTCGATTATGACTCACCGTCTCTTCTCTGCGCATAGACTTTACCAACATCGCCCCATCTCGACATCAGATGTCTGACCTTCTGAGGTGTCATACCGGGTGGGAGTCGTGATATGTAGATGATTCCAGGTGACTTGGCACTCTTCGACTTCTTCTTGAGTGGCTTGGCCGCTTTCTTCTGAGTGGTCGCGACAGCTGAAGATGAAGAAGCCTCAGCTTGCTGGTCTTCATTTGACGAAGATGCGGCAGGTGGGAGTTTGGGCGTCGCTGATGAGGCAGGAGATGAGCCGTTGTGCTCATCTTCGGATTCCAAGTCGCGAGCTTGTCGTTTATTGAGCTTTTTCGATGATGTCGACATGGTGCCGGTCGGTGGTGGGGGTGGGAGAGTGGGTGCAGCTGAGTTGGTGAGCGTGCTGTCTGATGAAGCATCAGAGTCGTTGCATATTCATTGAATTGGGACAGAAAAACATCGCGAGCGGAGGTGGAGGTCGACGGAAGCAAATTTTCCCTGCTGCATTGCGTTGATTGAGGCGTGGCTTATGTGGCGCTCGATACAGCACGATTGCAGCAGATATGGAAATCACCAGGCGACACAGAGTGCAGTCGGAGCTTGATTGATGCAGCACCTTTGTGTTTGTCCTCGTCCTTTCGAAGGGAGAAAGGGCTGGGAGGTTGTCATATACGGTGTCAAACAGGGTGACCTCTTTGGAATTGTTTTACTACTACGTCGCCCACTGACATTCAAGAACAGTACAGTATAGTATGTCATCGGCAGCGCAACAGGCCGGCATGGAAAAGGAAACCTATTCGGCGAATACACCCGAATCATCCCTCAACACACGAGACCAAGCCGTTTCTCGTATCCAGCCTTCTTCAAGAAATCGCCCAGAAGGCCACAATTCTATCATCTATTCATCTGCTTCGGGTCGCGTCCACCACTCTGGGCCTTCTCTCCCAGGATCGATCCTCTCCTCTTTCAAGCCTCACAGCAGTGGGAGGACAGACAGACAGAAGAAGAAGGTGAAGATCAGCCAGGAAGACCCACTCGGAGGGCTTGATCCAGGGAAAGTGGGCGAGATGATGAGTCAAGCAGTGGGAATGGACTCTGACGGCCACGATGGCGATTCGACCTTCGAGAAACCGTTTGATGAATGGTCACAACACCATCACAATGACGCAACCAGCTCCACGGTGGCCGATCCAGTATCGTATGGGAGTGACGGACGGTTTGAAGAGGGGCAGGAGGATGGGTTCTTTTCGTCGGAAATTGCGGCACTGGATCACTCACAGCTTCATGATCGTTGATAAGAATCAGTCATCAGATAGAACGGCCGATGACATTCCCCCACACTCTTTATCACTTTCATTCACATTTCAACAACTCAGATGCTTACAATCTTCTCCAGTAACTTATTTAGGCACAAATTGCAGCTGCATAATTACTGATGTTATCTCAATTAAACTTCTGCGTCGGCACTATATTGACCCGCAGGCGGACTACAAAACTGCTGTAGGGGGCCTTTCTGTGCTTCTTCACTTCCTCTGAAACCCTGGACTGCATTCAGTCCCGTCCACATCCACAGATTCATTTCTTCCCTGTGGCCTCGTCAAAGAGTCGCTCAATTGATGATTCAGAGTGGAAGATTCCACCTACTTACCCATCTCGCGGTTGTCTCCACCGCATACTGATCTAATGATATCTCCGAACAGTACACCTGCTCCCCGAAAATGTAGTAAAAGACCTCATGAATGTGCAATGTAGAACCTCATCCTTTTGTTGTGTAACGTACCCTCCAGTTTCAAAATCTTCAAGACAGTTGCAGACCTCAAACAACGCTACCATGACTCGCAACATTATCTTCATGCATGCGACCACATACTCATGCTAGCAGCGCCAATCTAGTTGCTCTGTGATCTAGTTCAGCTTGCTGACAGCAGCCTTGGTCTGCTTGAGATGGAGCAACTTCTTGACAGCCTCGTCAAGCTGAATGGTCTCATCTCGTCCCTGCACTTCGTCGTCTCTGTTTCGGATGTTGACTGCTTGCGCATCGAGCTCGTCTTGGCCAACGACTATATAGACATCGTCAGATCGTTTCCCTGAATACCGCCTCGACAGGAGACGAACTCACCCATGATGAAGTTCCATTGAGCAGTCTGAGCATTTCGGATCTTCTTGTTCAAGGTGTTGTCGCTGATGTCGGTCTCGGCGAACAGGCCAGCATCGGTGAAGGTCTTCGCCACCTTCTCGGCGTACTCGACGAAAGGCTTGGCGACAGGGATAACAACAACCTGACGAGGGGAGAGCCAGAATGGCCTAGCGGTGGATAGTGCCTCAGACATCATACCACATTGCTCTCACTGTCTCTATTTCGGAACACTTACCATTTCCCACCACATTGCTCGGTGACGATAGCAACGAATCGTTCGATACTACCGAGAATAGCTCGGTGAATCATGACAGGCCGAGCAAATTGGGAGCCAGCTTCCTTGTCGGCGCCGGTGACTTGCTCTGCAGAATGGTACTTGAGGTTGAATCGTTCCGGAAGATTGAAGTCAAGCTGACACAAGCACAAAGGATTAGCTTCTGGAGTCGTACTCATAACACCCAACAGTCGGAACCCACTTGGATAGTACCGCACTGCCATTTTCTTTGCAGCGCATCGGTCAACTGGAAATCAAGCTGCGAACCGACCAGCTCAGCAAGTCTTATCGCTTCCTCGTCACTCAGACCGAGACACATACCTTGGGACCGTAGAAAGCGGCATCCTCCTCGTTGACATGCCAGTTACCGGGCGCCTTCTTCTCCAAGACTTCTCTCAATGTCGCCTCGGCGTTGTTCCAAATCGCCAAGTCACCAATCCACTTCTTCGGATTTCTTGTAGACAGACCAACTTTGTAGGTGAATCCGAAAGGCTTGTAGACAGCATCGAGGAACTCGAACGCGGAGTAAAGTTCGGCACCGACTTGTTCTGGGGTACAGAAGATATGGGCTATCGTGCGGATGTTCGTCAACGAAAGTCAGATATCATTAGGCTCCAAGCTGGCTCACCATCATCCTGCACGAATCGCCTGACTCGTGAGAGACCTGACAGGGCACCGCTGGCTTCGTTACGGTGCAGGATACCAAACTCAGCGAAACGGAGAGGTAACTCCTTATAACTTCTTTCTCGTGCGTCAAAAACAAGGCAATGACCCGGGCAGTTCATGGGCTTGAGAGCGAATTGTTCCTCGTCGACCTTAAGTTGGAACATGTCCTCGGCGTAATTCTCCCAGTGACCGGATTGCTTCCACAGCTTGGAGTTGAACATATTGGGAGTACCAACTAGTGGACAGTCAGCTACGATGTCGGAGCGCCAGAAAGCAACTCACCTTCCGTGAAGCCACGCTTGAAGTATTCGCCCTGATCCGATCTTGTCAGCCATGGCCTTTCCGGGCACACCTTGACTGACCTACCTTTATGTACTCGACCAATGTGTTGTAGATTCTCATACCCATAGGCATGAGGAAGGAACTTCCAGGACTCAATTCGTTGAAGAACCAAAGCTCTTGCTCCTTTCCAATCTTTCGGTGATCTCGCTTAGCCGCCTCCTCAAGGTACTTCTTGTAGTCCTTCATCTGTGCGGCGTCGGGGAAGGACATTCCATACACTCGTTGGAAGGTATCGTTCTTGGCGTCACCCAAGAAGTATGAAGAGGAATTCTACAGCGAACGTCATTCTCCGCCACTGTAGCTTACGTCTTGACGATTCTTAGCTTACCTTAGTTACAGCAAGAGACTTGATTCGGCCAGTGTGAGGGACGTGGGGACCGAGACAAAGATCGATGAGAGGGCCACATCGGTAGACCGTCGAGGAAGTACCGTCAGGGACCTTGTCGTTGATGTAATGCTGCTTGTACTTGTTGTACTGCGATGGACAGTCTGAGCGTCGCTACTGTAACGCCAGGACCTGCAAACTCACCTTAAACATCTCCAACAACACCGCCTTGGGCAATTCTAATCTCTCGAATGGCTGCTTCTCCTTGACAGCAATCTTTGCAACATCCTCAATGGCCTTGTAATCCTCCTGGTTGATAGTCCTGCCCTCCGCCAGACTCATATCATAGAAGAAACCTCCTTCCTCCAAGGGTGGTCCATAACCAAGACAACATCCGTCATATCTCCTCTCACAAGCTTCACCGAGAACGTGAGCAGACGAGTGCCAGAATACCTGCTTCGCCTCGTAATTGTTGTCGGGAGAGTCGAAGTCCAGGAGAGAAAGGGTACATGACGCTTCCAAGGGTCTTGTGAGATCCCAAAGCTCTTGACCGTTCACTTTGGCAATGATGACTCGGTCGGCGAGCGATGTAGAGATGTCACGAGCTAATTGCAGCGGGGTAGTCTCCCAAGCAGTACCCTCGACCTTCTTGCCGTCAGGGAATGTGATGGTGATAGTGTCACGGGGTTGCTCTGGAGTAAGAGCATGTCTCTAAATTAGCCATCATGGTACTGGTTGAATGACGAAGGTATATTGTTGAGCAACAGAATACTCACCAGCGACCCATTCGTCGTATTTAGCCTTGTACTCATCATAGATCTTGATTCTCTCGGCAAAGAACTCTGGAGGGGGAGACAGCTCAAGAGGTCCACCACCTCCGCCACCTCCTGCTTTCTTGTCCTTCTTCTCTTTCACCTTCTTGTCCTTTCCCTGTTGGTTCTTCGCACCCTCGGGCTTGACGGTGGTGGCGCTAGCTCCGGGGGTGACGGGCTGAAGGCCTTCGGCGGGGGGAGCAGGTTCCGAAGTAGATGAAACGGGATGAGGAGCGGTCGACATGGTGCTATGCTGATGATGGCGTATCGCTTGTAAAGTCGGTAAACGTCGAATTTCGTTTTTGCGTTGAGAAAGAGTTATACGTGTAGCTGATGCGGGAAATGATCTTAGTCGAAGGGTGATAAGATGGCGAAGGAGCATGTATCCTCCTGCAGACGACCCAGTACTTCTTTTATGCTTTCACAGACGAGCGGATGAGTATTGAAATGAGATCACTCTATGGACTTCGAGTCGGAATGGTTGCACACCCGTAATAAATAATATTGAATTGAATGGGCTCGACCCAAAACGCTGCTGGGAATAGATTGTGATACCGGAAATAGGGAATAGGCGTGCTGTCATTGGGATTTGGCATGGTTGATAACCCTGGATTAGGCATGCGAGTCACAGATCACCTTTCGCGTGTATCATCATGTCTCCAAAACAGCTGGTAACATCATGCCTTTCACCTTCATACTCGGACTCTCTTCAAACGACCTCATCCCAAAACCGCTATCCGTCATGACAGAGCCGGAACCTCAGCCCGAGAGAACGGTCGTAATTGTTGGTCAAGGGTGAGCCTCTCAGCTCTGTTCCTCGTGCCAGAGCGCTTACTGACACCATCCAATCTCTCCTGCTCTACGACTTCGATCATGCTTTTTGTCACAGCGGTATCCAGACCGACCTTGATCTCAACTCTCTCGAGGATGATGAGATTGCCGCCGTCATTCCCGATATGTTGGCGGACTACTCTGCAGAATGTCGAGACTGGACACTGATAGCTAGCGAGCATTGGAAACAAAGTCGATGGTCCAGAGCGGACGAGCTTCTCCATAGGGGTATCTCTTGTGAGTTCCCTGTCTGTGATTGAAGATGAATCGCTGAATATCTGTGTAAAGTCTTCGCTGGTGGACCTGGAAGGCACCCCGATTCTGTTGCACTGGTCAATCTCCATGCCATGTTGGCGCATCTTCATTTACATCTGGCGAGATCAGCGCCAAAGATAATCCTTCCAACAGCTAGTGAGTGGGAGACAGGTGCGGCTCAGACGAGGAGACTGACGCCGGCTTCGCAGAATATGACAAAATCGCTCCGAGTACGAGAACGAAGGATCATCATCACAAAGAAGCGGCCGCGAACCTGAACGCTGCAACGGAGGCTTTGCGACACTCCGGAGCTGGGCAGGAGGATGAACCAGTCAGCTTGGCAATGGGACGAGGTGAGCGTCTTCGCCAAACTTTGATGCTGTGTTATTTACATATGACGCTCTGCACGCAGTGATTCATTACCTGGCGACTGGACAACCTGGCTTAGCGCATCCATTAGTAGAGAGGTTGCTCCAGAGGCAACCAACCAATCTGATTGCCCTTACCGCTCAGGTGAGGCTTGCACCCACCATGATGAAATGGTGTATTGACTTAGTACAGGCTCGATTACAATTCGCTCGTCGATCACACGAGCAAGCGCTGCAAACATATCAACAGCTCCTTTCCCTCAGTCCCGACATGCACCCTGACCCTCGTATTGGACTCGGCCTTTGTCTTTGGCAACTTGGTGACAGAGCGAAAGCTCGAGCTGCATGGGAACGTGCGCTGTCCCGTGAACCATCGTCATGGGTCTGTCTGCTCTTGCTCGGCCTTGCCTCCCTCAACACTTCTCGCGAACCGTCGGCGTCGCGGGAAGAACGACTGAAGCTGGCAGCAGAAGGAGTGGAACTGGTGCAAAAAGCTTTCAAGTTAAATAACAAGTCCTCAGCGTCAGCTTTGGCTTTGGCGAGTATCTCTGGTCAAGGTGGTCAAGTCCCAGTTGCGTCAAAATTAGCTGAAAGAGCAATCCAATATTCGGACAACAAACGCCATTCAGTCTTATCGAATGCAGACAGAGGGAGGCTAGGATTCGTCAGTGGGGACGTGGCAGATGCCGGACCGTATATTGCAGCTGCAAAGGCGGAGGATGCAGGCGCAGTGAACATCTTGGCAGAATTGACACTGGGTCAAATTGCCATCAAAAGCGGTAAGTGGAGAGATTTGCTGTACAAATGCGTGCAATGAGCTAATAAGGCTGCAGGTAATCTTCGAGAGGCTCTCAACTTCATTGAACAAACCGCCAAACGTCTAAACGGCAAGGGTCCACTGGAATACACTGTCCTCCACGCTTGTCTTCTTGCCTACCCTCATCCCGGTATGCCGGCCGATGAGCTGGCCAAGAATCGTGTGACGGCTCGCAATATGCTTACAGAGTTACACAATTTGGTCGCTTTGGCTGAAACTGACGAGGATTGGGCTAAGCTTCGAGGTGTCGGTACCGACGCGGACATCTTTGTTGAGCTTGCCAAGCTTTGGCAAGGGGAGAGTTTGGAGAAAGCCATTGCGGCGTATCAAACAGCTCTTTCAATCAAATCCGACGAGGAATTGGCTGGTGACGAACCATCTCAAGAACTGCAGCCGCCAGATCTTGCAGCGATTCGTCTATCAGACAACCTCGGGGCTTTGTTCCAGCTCCAGGGTAACGTGGAAACAGCCGAGAGGATGTACCAGGAAGCTCTGCAGAAGTTAGCATCGGAGACCGGTAAAGACGCAGAGGTCTTGAAGACGGTTCTAGCGTATAATCTCGGTAGAGCGTACGAGGAAGGAGGCGACAATGTCAAAGCTGCGCAATGGTATCGGGACGTGTTGAGACAACACCCTGAACACATGGAGTGTAGGTCCAGCGACAAATGATCACGCCAAAGACCTTCACTAATCGACCGTTCACAGCCAAGGTCCGACTCGCTCTCATCGCCGTCTCTGCTGGAAGACACTACGATGCCCACACTCTGCTCAAGGAGTGCCTGAAATCCGACGAGACCAACATCACTTTACGATCTGTTTATACCAACTTCCTCATCACCATTGGATCGTACAAGGAAGCCCTCGCTTTCACCACTCAAACGCTTAAGTTCGACCGAGCAGACGCGTACACATTCTGCGCTTTGGGGTGGCTTCACTTCACTCTGGGACGAGAAGCGAAGTCCGGACAAGAGCTTACAGATAGACCAAAACAATATCTGCGATCAGCTGAAGCCTATGAGAGGGCATTACATTTGGATCCGGCTTCGGCTCAAGCCGCGCAAGGATTAGCGATAGCCTTAGTAGAGGACACTCTGGCGCCTAAAGGGGCTGCTCTGAGCGGGCCGGATGAAGGGAAACTGCGAGCCAGATTAGCAGGACAAGCTTTAAGTATTTTCAGCAGGATCAAGGACTCACTGAGCGAGGGACCGGTGAACGTGAACATGGGCCACTGTTTCTTTATCCGTGGAGAGGAGGAGAAGGCGATCGAATCAGTGGGTGTCCTGCGAAACATGGCCCAAGGGTAACCGCTGATATCCTTCGGCGAGCAAAGTATGGTACAGCCTCGAACGCCTATAAAGGACGAAACGTGGCGGTTCTCCTTTACCTCGCTCGAGCGTGGTACGCTCTTGCCAATAGGGAAAGTAACTTCACTGCTATGACCAAGGCTCTAGACTACTGTCAGCATGTGAGCTTGGATCTGGCGATGTGTATGTGCCATGCGGCTGACATATTCGGTAGGCGATGCATGTCCAACCCAGTGACCGAGCAATTTTGTATAATATTGCGATGATTCAGCAGAAAGCGGCAGAGATGTTGTTCTCGCTTGAACCCTCAAAGAGGACTCTGGAGGAGCTGCAAGTCGGGCTCAAGCAAGCCCAGCAAGCTGCGAAGTAAGTTGTAGCTTTATGGAGGCATCATAACATACTGACTCCGTTATTCAGCACATTCCGAGCTTTGGCGAATGACAAGTCGGGTGCACTGCCGTACGATGCCGATTTGGCAGATCAAAGAGCGAGATATGGTGATGGTCTGTTAAGAAGAGCGCCAGCAGAATTGCAGAGACAAGAAGCGTACGAGGGCGAGACTCAGGCTCGAGTAGAGGAAGCCAGAAGGATGAGAGCGGAAGAATTGGCGAGAATTCAAGCTGCTGAAGTCAGTCATTCCTCATAAATAAAGGCGGACTGCTAGCTGACTTTGCACCAAATATTTAGGCTGCCCGACAAGCGGAGATTGAAGCGAAAGCAGCCCAGCTTGCTGAACAACGTCGGAAAGCACGAGAAGAAGCACTTGCATGGCAAGAGGAGCTCAACGCTCGGCAAGCCGAAGAAGAAGCCAAGCGACAAGCCAACATCGATAAGCGCAAGAAGCGCAAGGAGGGAGGTGCGATCGAGAGTGGTGATGAGGAGGGTGGTGAGGGCGAGACGCGGCCGAGAGAGAAGAAACAGAGGAAGCAGAGGAAGCCTAAAGAGGGTGGAAAGAAGCGGAGAAAGGCCAGAAACAAGAGTGAGATTGAGAGTAGTGAGGAGGACAACATGAGTCTGGACGAGGACGAACGTGACAACGATGGTGAGGAAGTGGACGAGGAAAGAGCAAGAGCAGATAGAGCAAAGAACACGCTGGCAATGCTGAAGGCGAAGGTGAGTCAAGCTTCCTGTGACACAAATATAAATAGGAAGAAGGAATGACCTTTGATGGCTAAGCAGAGAAAGTCCAAGAGACCTGTCGAAGATCCGGATGACGAAGATGAAGATGACGACGATGTAAATCAGGGAGCGGCGAAGAGAGGCAAGCAATTGTAGGTGTCATAACCACGTCGTGTTTTTTTGGGGCGATGCCGCTGAAGTCGTTATTTCCTGTTGAATAGCAAATCCAAAGCATACATTTCAGACTCAGATGAAGAGGAGGACGATGCAAAGCCAGTCAACGCAGAAAGCCCTGCTACTGCGAATGGGAACGGTGATGACGGTGAAGAAGGGATGGAAGTGGATGAGCAAGCTGTTGAAGAGAAAGACGACGTGGATGAGGATGAAGATCCGGAGATCTAGTAGAGGCGTTTGATGCATCTCAATGGTGAAAAGCGCCACAATCAATTTACTCCCGTTCGCGACCATCCTCCACGATACAAAGCCAAAAGTCGCATGAATCCCAACCATCTTTTTGGATCAACACACTAATATATCCCTCACTCGTCCTTCCCTCAGCACCGGAACAACGCCAGTGAGGTCGAACACGAGGTTAACAAGCACAATGAGCTATCAAAACGGATTCAACCATTTACCTCTGAATCCTGTAGGGTACAGCGGTGGTGGTGGATTTGGCGACTATGGTGGAGGTTATGGTGGCGGTGGTGGTGGATATGGTGGAAGAGGAAGAGGAGGAGGAGGTCCGCGAAGAGGTGAGCTGAGCAACGCCCCGATGCGGAAGGACTATCGGCTGATGTCATCACTGAACCGACGTAGATGATCGAAGAGGACCATCTAGAGGACGAGGAGGATATTCAGGAGGTGGAGGAGGAGGCAGAGATTCAAGACCTCCTATTCCAGAAAACTCGAATAACAGACTAAAGAAGATGGTCATCAAGCTTGGGGACGATGAGGTGCGTCTACCTTCGTTCTTTCGCTCTCGAAGGAAGTGGGCCCATGGCTTGTCGCGGCACAGATCAGTCGTCAGATCAACGAAAATTGTACCGAAAGAGTGGTCAGGAGTTATGCTGATGTTTACAACGTTACCATGTATAGGATTTCGACCCGGTTCAAGACCCTCCTCGACTCGCGAGAGCATTGAAAAGAAGCTGGAGAGAAGGCTCGCAAGGTGTATGCGAGGGTTTCCGCATCTCGTACGTTTGCAGGTCCATTTTATAGAGGGGTTTCACTGAAGTCAATGGCTGTGCAGCGTGACACAACAACCTCAAAAACACAGCTATTTCGTCGTCCTTCTCCTCGCTCTTTCGCGTCGCTCACCTCCTTCAACAGAAGCAGCAGGCAACGGAGAGGGAGGTGATCCAGAGGCCAGACTTGGAGATAAACGAAAAGCAGAAGACGAGGCGGAAGATGTGGATCTTTCGAGGGAAGTGTTGGAGGATCTAAGCAGAGCTTTCCGTGGCTGGGTAGAAGGACGGGAATGGCAGAATGTTAGATTATGTGTGAGTCTCCGTCCTGGCGGCGTCTTGATTCTTTCGCTTGTAGCTGATCATGACATCCCTGCAGCTGCACTTCTTCTCACTGCTCGTTTCGGCTGGTCTGGTGATGGCTTCTTCTCTGTTGACAGTGTACAAATCTTTGCTCGCTGTCTTGGAGGAAGTTGGAGGAGGCGGTGACAGAGCCGAGAGAGCAGTGCGAGCTGTCGGAGAGGGTCTCATGCGCGTGAGCAGGATTACAACTCACCCCTCGGAAAGCTGGTCGCTGACACGGATGGTAGTCTGGGGAAGTGCTGTATCAAACGTCGCCAGAGGAAGTCGAGTCGTTGATCACGGACATCGAGGGATATATCATCGGACGTCGAAGTGATCTCAAAACCCTGGCAGATCCACTGACTCCCATCAATGCGACCGGCCAAGAGTCTTCCGATCATTCAGATGTGAGAGTCGATCGAAGCTCAGGCTATCACTTTAGCTGACTCAGATTACCTAGACCCTCGACCAGTTCCTCACGGCTCTGCATTCCCTCCGGGCCGATGGTTTCGCTCCACCGGAGATCCTGCCTCGATACTGGGAACGGATTGCCGAAGACCCCGAGGTCATTCAGTCGGATCCCTACGAGCTTGCAGCGGTTAGTATGCCACCAGAGATGTATGAGGTCGATCAGGACGATTTGAGCGTCGGAGAAGGGCATATCGGAGCGCTCAAGCTGTTTGCCGACGAGGTGAGCTTCGTATGGATTCATACCGAATGTACACCATCTAACGAGCAGCTTCAGATCGTTCCGTCGCCGGATACTTTGCCTGGATGGACTCTGCGTAGTCTTGTCCTCGACATGATAAATATTTACGAAGTCAACCGGAAAGAATGTGCTCGTTTACTACTCGCACTTCGTTTGAATTTTCCCCGAGACACCTTCAAATCTCCCCAATCTGCGGACGCTCCCCCTCAATCTTCCACTTGGTCTCTCGAATCACTCATAGTGTCGACACTCCTTGGCTCGATGCTGACACTTCCCAAATCTCCTCACAAGCTGATCTACTACAGCTCTGTGATCACGGAGCTGTGTAAGATCAGCCCAAACACCGTCGCACCTCCAGTTGGTCGTGCGGTCAGGAAGATCTTCTCCATGCTGGGCAGTGACGGCTTAGACGTGGAGGTTGCACGCCGAGTCGCGGAGTGGTTTGCTATCCATTTGAGTAACTTCGGCTTCCAGTGGATGTGGAAGGAGTGGTATGTGACTTTTTTCGCGACGGTCCAGATCCGAGACTGATTATTACTGCAGGCTTTCCGAGCTGGATCTCCCCGCATCTCATCCTCGACGAGCCTTCATGCGTCAATTGGCCGAATTGGAAGTCCGATTAGCATACCATGATCGGATTCTCGACACTCTGCCCGAAGCAATGTCTGCGGATGGAGCGGGCGTACTGTCAACCGAATCGCCCGACCCGGTCTGGCCGTACGACAAAGAGGGTGAGCTACACTTATTGCTTTAGTTTCGCACGTATAGCTGATAAGACCTTGTAGACCACCCGCTCCATACTGAGGCGGTCGAGCTCTTGCAGCTGCTGCGACAGAAACTTCCCAGCACGGAGCTCATCACTCACATCGAGAAGATGCCGAATGCGTCATCTGGTCCTGGAGAACCTCTCTTCCCAGCTTTCCGACGAATGATTGCTGAGACCATTCTTCACCTCGGTTCTCGATCATTCTCCCATTTCCTCAATGCTACTGAGCGATACACCGATGTTCTCCGTTTCATAACTCCTGATCCTGCCTCCCGACGTGTACTCCTCGAAGGCGTTGCTACGTATTGGTGTAAATCCAGTCAAATGCGTTTGGTGACCGTTGACAAGTACATCCAGTACGGCATTCTCGAAGGTCTAGATGTTATCGAATGGATCTTTGCCGATGATGGACCGGAGTCAGGGGCGAGCGAAGAAGGTGATGGTTGGACTGATGGAGACAAGTGGGAGATGTTGAGGATGACTTTGGGTAAGCACGTCGGTAGAGTGAGAGCTATCAAGAGGAGATTGAGAGAGATTGAAAGAGAAGACGAAGCGGCGAGGGCCAGAAGGGCTGCAGAGAAATTACAAGATGGCGGTGATGTGGGTAACGAAGATGATGATGTCGTCGAGGGTGGGTCTGTTTCCATTCTTGACTGACTGACTGACGGAGGAGTCATGCCGTTGACTTCTTATCAATTCCTGTGTAGACGTACGAGCGGAGGGATCGAAGGAAGCTAGAGATGCGCAAGTCTCACTGGATATCCAAGCTACGAGACTTGAAAAGGTTCTTGTGACCACGACGAAAGCCTTTGTCTCGTCGCTCTTACCGTGGTGTTTCTCCAGTGAAGGATCGGCCTCTAGTGCCAATCAAGGGCTGAAAGGAGTATTGGCTTTGCTGGGCAGTGGAGAAGAAGCGATGTGGGGTGTGAGAGCTAGATGGGGTTGGTATAGGGAATATATCAGACTGGTGAGTTGGATCGGATCGTCTGTAGTCCACAAATCAACAAATCAAGAAGAAGTCGATATTGAAGCTCGGAACTGCTACTTCTTCCAGTATCAATCACAGCTCGTCCCGTTGGGCGAAGTTCTTCAGTCCAGAGTGTTTGACGCAGTGGGGCAGAGCGATGACAGTGCGATAGAAGGAAGAGCGGAGAAAATGGTCAAAGGAGTATGGGACACTGTCATTGGGGCGTAGATCAAATCGAGAAAACCTGTTCATAGATCGTACAGTCCACAATATCGAAATTGATCACGGTATGGATGGGGTGTCGAGTCCATACAGCGGGAGCAGAGCCGATGCACAAAGTTGACCCAACCTGGGCAGATTCACCTGGTCGCCTCTCCAGATCAATGACACCTAGTGGAATCTATGCGGTATCTCGTTCATGCAAATGTCGTCAGGATCGTCAGATGTCTAGAATATATACAATGTTGATGATAATGGTGATGATACAACTGATAGCAACTTCTACCATCTTCCTTCCTGAACCCTGTGAACCGAAGCGAGGCTTGCAGCTCTCCCCGCTCACTTGTACTTATCACCCAAATCTCTCCTTGCAGAAGGATCCAAGCTATTTCTCAAACCCAAAAGAGTCTCTCGTACAGCTTCTGTCGTCCCGATCATCGGTTTGAGTACAGCTATCGGTACTGCTCTAACGACAGCTCTGAGCGGGCCCTAGTTTTGCCCCAAACAAAATCAGCAAACTGTCTCTGAGGTCCACCTCCTACTGTCAAAAGACGATACTTGAACTCACATCGTCTCCAGATCTTTCGTATACTTCCATCGGGACAGCCAAAATAGTTTGAGCCGCGGCGTTCACGTTCCTCGATAAGCTCTTGTATGCAGCTTGGACACCTTCTCTAACTCCTTCTGGTTGGTTCGCATATCGACTGATCGGTTCGTTCTCTCCATCATCATCCTCACTTGACGATCCACCTTCTCCACCTCGCGTGGTACCGCCACCATGATCGCCCATTGGTCCTCTTCCCAAATCCCAATCTCCACCTGCTAAGGATGATTGGTTGGGGCTAGCACCTTCCACTTGTCCGACTACGTTCTCGCCAAATCGTCCGCCACCACCCAGGACCCCTTCTGCTTTTTCTAGAATCACCTGCGTGCCAGTGGCGAGACTCGCTCCGATTTTCATTAACTCCAACGCGGTGGATTTTACGAAACTTCCTGTCCCCCTCTGTACTCCTTTTGCCAGTCTTCCATCTTTACGATATTGCTCAATTGGCAGAAGAATTAGATCGGCTACGCCCGATCCTACATTGACGATGCTCCGAATAGGTGACACACCAGATATGACATCGGCCAGTTGGTTCGCCTTCACATCGGGTGTCCACAGATCTTGCAAGGTCGATCCTATCTTTTCCCATCCTGTGATTCCAGACAAAGTGATGTGCCGAAGGGTCATCTCCGCCCCATCGAAATGGAAGAAATTCATCAGTTCTATCGTCTTTCCCTCTCGCAGCGCGGCAAAATCGACACGTTTCGGTTTATAGTCGAGTTTGAGCTCGATTGGGAAGATCTCGACATGTTGGAAAAAGGGTTCGAAGGATTTGGGCATCTTTTCGGCATCCGCGTCGACGACTGGGGAGGGGCTAGATATAGACTGTGACATTGATGAGGATCCGGGGGGCAACTTGAAGCTGAAGAAACGCTTGAGGAAATCGAGAGCATCTTGGTCGACATGCAATCGCAAGGGAAGGATTTTTGCCTACGTTTACGTTCAATTGTGGCGATGTCAGGTCAATCCGAATGCTTGCACGGCCCAAAAAGGCAGGACAGACGTACCCTCAACCTCATCTCCTCACTTGCACCACCGCCACCGAGTCGCACACCCACTAGCTCGATCCGCACCATATCAGAGTCGGTCTCCCTCACATTCCCCCTGCTATCCGCCTTCATTTCCGTCAAGAACTTCTTCCAGGTACTAGTCTTGATATGATCCAAGATCTCCATCTCCCTGACAGTGACATTCATCCTGGAAGCGGTGGACGAAAGCGCTTCGACCTGGTCGTGATCTACCAATTCAGGTGGGAAAAGATCCACATCTGCTCTGAGACCGGTCAATGAGATTTCGATTTGAGGTTTTTTCGATCTCGTCAATCGTTTTCCCTTCAATCTTGTCTTTTTGCTTGATGGCTTCTGGTTCTCCCTATCATGCCCAAGACCAGGACCAGCGGCTGGTAGAGTTTGCCACGAATTCTGACTCGCTGTATCCGCTCCCAGTTCGTCAAGCTCCTCATCGATGGCTGCTATCAAAGCTGCTGAATCCATCCCCCCACCCTTTCCCTCTAGACCGATATACACCGAGTTGAAGAGGACGGTACTGGTAGCACGTTCAATGCTTTCGTCTGCTTTCTGACCGGAGGCAAGTAATTGTCGAATTCGCTCGAGTCGACGTCGCACGGCTTTGATCTCGTCTTCAATGGCTTTGCGAGTGCGGCTCCAATCGTATCCATCATGGAGGAGGATTTTGATGCTGGCATTATGCACCCTGATTCGAGTCTGTCCAAAGTGGACACTTGACAATCAGACATAGGTCAGCAGCGTGTCGTTATTATCACCTCACGATGCTTACTCGTCTTCCGAGCCTTTGGTCAATACAGGCAGAGACTCCCAATAATCTTCGTCCATGTCGAAAACGTCTGTGAACAGGATCTTGATCGTCTGCGCGCCAATTTCGGCTTCTCCGTCCGCAGTCTGCCAAGCCCTCAGACTCTCGCCAGTCACACTGTCAGCCGTGGGAACACTACCAGACCGTCGTAAAGCGTGATCAAGGTAGTCGAGATTGTGGGGAAGATCATCATCTATCATATCCGCCCCGGAAACAATATCCGGGATTCTGTTGAACGCGTCTTCGTCGACAGAGGCTGTGAGACGACAAAGAATGTCCAAGTCAGTCATATGCGATATGGCCAACGGGTTCCCGTGACAGTTTAACCCACCAAGAATGTCGACAGATTGGTCCATCGAGATGGGTGAACGTACGTGATCGGTAGAGATCCTTCACGACCCTCATCAGCGCCCTAGTCTGTCAACCCAAACGGTGAAAACTCGCTGTCTCGGCGGCAGCAGCTTCTGCAAATCGCTGACTAGCTGGGCGAAAGTCGCCAGCGAGTCTGCGCAAGCCGTCACTTTGATTTGAACTTGTTGCACATCCAACTGGTGTGTTGAGTCAGCTTTTGCTACACGCTAGCGGTCAGATTGTGCACTCACCGAGAGCTCGCTAGAACCGGTTAAATCTCTAAGACATTGGATCTCGACGGTGGTCACACCGATAATATGCGCATATCCCGCTTTCTGTGTTATAATCACTGATCAGTATTAAACCAGCGCGCCGATAAATCGCCAATACGTGACCGTCATATCGAGGCAAGCACTCACTTTCCAGGCTTCCGTCGAATCCGTCAGGCCGACTGGCAGACCCGCTGTCGCCGCCAAATCATCTACCGCTAGAACCCCTACTCTCTCCGCCCCAACTTCAACGAGATTTTCGTCCGCGTCACTCCTGATATCTGTCTTGACTTCCACGGAACCCAGAACGACCACTACTGCTCCAGGCAGGGTTGGCGCGGCGAGATGAATGGTTGAGTCGTGGAGCTGGACACTAATACGAGTTACTTCGCTGGGAACAACGTTCTCGAAGACTCCTTCTGGTGTTTTGGCAAACAACGCCAATTCTTTGACCCATTCGATGTCCTTGTTCACCAAGAACGTCATACAAGAGCAGACGGCTTTGATCCCGGTCTCTTTCGTATCTGTGACGGTATTCGCCAACGACGAAAAACGGAGGTGTACGAGTGGTTGTTGATGACTTGTGAAAGTGAATGGCGAAGTCCGGCCTAAGATGCGTTTAGGTTTGAATGGATCAGACCTGTCTGAAAAGTCTGCATCCATGACCGAGACACTGAAAGCAGTTTCGTGTCGGCCTGCGGTGTTTGACTCCACCTTCGTATCTATGTCGGACGCTCTGAGCGACAAGACTCTTTCCATTTGCGCCGAGGGAGGATCTGTCCGAGGGACATGAAGACTGATATCCGCCTCGCTCACCGCGACTCGCAGAACAACAGCAGCCAGCGCTTCTTCGTCTTCATCTTCAGTGGAGCTGCTAGCTGAGGAGCTACCTCTGGCTGAACCACCGAAGAATCGACTGCCTATCATTTTCAGATCGTCTCGTGGTTTGGGTGCCGACCCATCGCCGAAAGCCCCGTCTAACCAGTGGGTCATATCGTCCGCAAAGAACTGAAGCCCCTCGATGGTCGGTTGGCGAATCTTGGCTTGGACTGAAGGGATCCGACAGGTGACTGTTGTGGTCTTGACGGCCGTCACGGATACATTGGACTTGATCTCTATAGAAGGGAGTAAAGGACTATTGTCGTACTCCCCGGGTTCAGGCGCCAATGGTCCAATAACGAAAAACGCAATTGACTTTCGCTCTGTTTCGGAGATTGTGTGAGCTTGTTACAATCTGATCATGAGTGCTTTGTGCTTACCTGGCGCGCGCGAAAAGAATAGAACAATCTTCTCACACTCCACACTGGTGCCGCCTCCAGATGTTGAAGGCAAATCGCCGGTCTCTTTGACCGTTCGTCCATACCATGTTTGTAGCTCGGAGGCTGCTCCAGTGACTTTCGATCGGAGATGGTGTATGTCCAAAGTGACAATTCCGGATCTCAAGTGTCCACCATCGCCCCATGAACCTCGGCGATTCACAGGTGCTGGACATCTGATATCCAGCCTCATAAGAGGACAATTTATATCGACATATGCCTTTGGTCGCGGAGGTGATTGTATGGTCGAAGAGGAAGACGCCTGCGCGTCCAAATCGTCGATGATTGATTCGGTTGTGGCTTGACGAGGTGGACCGCTGGGGCGAGTGTTATGAAACAAGCCGAATGGGGGCTTCGGTCGTGGCTGTTCCACAGATGTTCGGATGACCGGTGCCAGAGATCTCAGCATAGGAAGCAGTCGCTCTACCAGCGATAGATCCAGGAAGACATGCAAGGGTTGGGCGGACACGAACGCAGCTAGTGTTATCGTCAGCGCGGAAGTATCGGGTATGGCGACACTCACTTGTATTGGGCAAAAAATCCTTTTTCACAGCGATGACCGGTGTTTCGTCACCCGCAGCCACAGGACCGGCGGTCCCTTTCAATATTCCTTTGCCTTTCTGCTTCACTTTCCATTGCTTCTCACCACCTCCTGACTTCCTCTGCATCCCAGAGTTCCTCCAATCGACTGAATCGAATTCGGCGAAAACAGCAGATGCACTCGGCGTGCGACCAGACGTAGCACCAAGAGATCCAGAGGTAGCTCCCGGGGCCACGTCGTACTGCTTTGGCAGATTGGAATCGAACATGATCACCGGAAACGCTCCCCCGGGCGGCACATCGTCTGAATCGTCTCCAGACGCCACGTCCGACGCCAAATACTCAAAAAGCGAGAAGTCGTTAAGGGTCACAGTCAAGGTGGGCGGTGGAGGCCCGAAACGAGTGGTAGTAGATTGTCGACGAGGCAGACGAGTACTGGAGATTGTTCGAATCGGTCGAGTAATCGTGTTCGAGTTCGACATATATCCTTGATTGACGTATCTGGCGTCGAGTGAGTCGAGACGGAGACGCAGGTGTCCATGAGGTACGTAAGTCGTTGAGGGCTTTGCCCAATATTGAGCTAGGTTTGATGGTGAAATTGAAGCATTCGGAATCTCCATGTCATATATCAATGACACATATATGGCTTTCATGCGCACAGTGGTCGTCATCTTTGGTTGATCGCTATTGGTAGTTGACATCTTCAATGGCGCCGTAGAGGTGAACTCTTCTTCTTTCGAAAGTCGAGCTGCAGCTTGAAGAGCTGCAAGTATGATCGTGGCTTGGCGTGGCAGAATTATGACAGTCAATGTCCCAATTGTGATTTCCACGTCAACTGACGGCAGCTGACCGGCAATAAAGTGATGTGGCGGCAGCTGGTTTGGGGAAGAGGGCAAAGTGGAGACATTTGCAGGTGACGAAGAGTTCTCGGAGGATGACGATGCAACAGGCCGAATATTTTTCATTCTCAGTATGATATCCTCGGATCCAAAGCTCATGATCAATGTTTCGGCGGTACTCCTCGGCTCCGCCGGTGTCGGAGTGGCGGATCGACTGGTCGCTCCTGCACTATCGGACTCATCGTGTTCTGATTGATTGTCGATAGGCTGCTCGCTGATCACACTGTGATAGATACTGGCTTCCGACCCTAACGCTGAGGCCGTACTATCGCGCAGATCCACCACCGCTTGAGACATGACCATATCGGAGTAGTTGTGGCCACTGCTCGACGACGAGGACGAGGATATTGATGATGATCGAGAAGACGTGGCAGTGAGTCCGGGTGGAGTTGAAGCGGCGGGCGGATTCGACCGCAAGTAGACATTTATCGAGGATATTCGGACGGCTCGTATAGTAAATCGTACTCCTTCGTCTCCGCTTTGTTGTTCTTGTTGCAAGCTTTCGTCGGCGTATTGTATCTCTCCTATCCGAAGCTCGAAAAGACCGCCATGGTCCTCATCATCATACCGTATTCTCACACGGATGTTGTTTACCTTGAATTCGAGTCTCGCCAGAATTCGTTCCACTAAGCCAGCAAGGACGGTGGTACTCTCCACAGTAGCCGGCAGAGGTTCTGGCGATGTTCCAGGGCTTGAGGACCCCGAAAAGGGAAATGATCCTGGCACTTCATCATGTGGGAACGGATCGTTGTGAGACAGGATGAGAGATTGCCGTATAGAGCGGTCTAATTCTGCTTCTTCAAATGCGTCGAGCTCTTCGTGCAGGAAATCATCGGCAGCAGAAGTGACTGATCCGGCAAGGTCGCGGTGTTGTTCCGCATGTCGTGAAGGAAGCGACGGTCCCTTGCCGTTCCCGGTGGGAGGTTTGAGGGTGAAATCCAGCGTCAGGGTCTCCAGTGTAAGGCTCAGCGGGTCAGACCAAAGGTTGTTGAGCGGTACTCGTGCAGTGACCTTGTCTATGGATCCAGCTGTGAGTGTGAGAGGTACCGAAGGCGGCAGTAAAGCGTTGATCTCCTGTAATTTGGCCCCTCGACATGAGCATCTGACTTGCTGTCATGGATCGACGAGCTGCGGTCGACTATCGGCTACTTACCGCAGTGTCAACTTCCAGCTTCTCAATCTCCAGCCACCCTTCGCTGATCTGAGCCTGTATCCTTTCCGCATCCAAAGCTCCATGTCTGACAAACCTGCCAAGAGCTCGTTTCAGGACATAGGATAGAAACCGTCTTTGGATGTTGGCTGGGAGTGAGATTGAAGGGAGGGAGGGAAGGGCAAATGGGAAGGTGGTGAAAAAGGATGGAAGCGAGAACATGGTCCGAAAACGAGGTCTACCAGGCCATGCTCATACTCTTTGTTGTTCACCCTTTGTTTGAGGGGACAGGAGCGTCCAGTCTTATGTATAGATTTACACAGGATTGATTTCTCTCTCTCGCAATCCGTGTTCACTGATTTACGCCGGCTGACACGAGGAGTGATTGCCACCCGAATCAACGGAGATTGGGGGTCTTCTCCATGAGAGTGGAGGACCGCCACAGTCATATCGCCGTCATATCTCCCCTCGTCTTACATAATATACTGTTTCAGTTACAGCGTGCGTACGTGTACTGTTGCCCCCCCTCTTTCAAAACCACCTGACTTGGGATATTGGAGGGGATTGCGATGACCCTGCAGATTGAGTGGATTTACCCTGAGAATTATCACGGACCTATATCATTTGGGAATGACCAGCGACCAGTGACTTTTACCACCACACGCAAATCCAGACCAACGCTAAGAGGGACACTCACCACCACCCCCCTGCGACTCTCTTTATACTTTCCACACGTCAAACCATCATCATCATCATCATCATCAGTCCTTCCTCTCGTCAATCTCTCAGTGATCAAACAGAAGTCAATCACAGACTATTCCCCCTCCACCACACTGACCACTAGCAGCGAACGCCGACCTCACGCCGCATCACGCGCCTACCTGGAGTAACTGAAACCCTACCTGCTCACTCCAACATACCACCCCCTCCCCCTCTCACAACCACATCACCGTCACCTCGGTAATCCACGAACACTCGCGGATTCTCATATCCTTTGTCATTCGTCGACAATCACATAACTTTATATCCTCTCGCAAGTCGGCATACACGGTCGACCAACGATCAACACATACACCACACGTCACATCTTCCGACAGCCGATATAGAAAGGATCCCATATCCATCTTGACATCGACTCCACGTTGAACGATACGACGTCCCATCTCTACACGTGAAGAAAGGCAAGGCGCGTCAGTTGGTTACATCGGGTTGATCGAGGTATAAACATATATCATACATCAAGGTGAGTTCCTCGTCGCTGCTCTCTTGTAGTCGGTCATGGGACGTGGAGGCGGTGGGTGGCACCGAATCGGGGTGCTGCTTCTTGGCGGCAGGTCATTCGTTCTCCCACCCCTCCGGTTTGTCAACAGTCATCTTGCCTTCGATTCAGCCTGAAGACAGTGACACGCTCCTCCTACCCGCATGGTATACTCAAGCAGTCAGCTGTGTTTGCATGCTTCTTCCACGCTTTCCAAGTCCTTCTGGTTGGCTCCGCAACTTCCTCCACCCTCTCTCCACCGGAGCTCCGAGGCAACGATGGAATCTTGCAAGTCCTATTGGGCTTCATCGTTGCTCATCAGTCTCTTTTTCCGTGTAATTTGCTCCGCGTCCAATCCTGATCAACGTCACCGACCCCACACGTATCCTTTGTCATCATTCACAGCGAGTGGAATTGACCAGGTGGCAATCCCAGCTGAGGCAACAGTGGAGGTGAACGATATCGGACATGATAACCTTGACGCTTATTCATTCAAACTCCGCCTGATCTCCTCTTCTTTCTCCATGTCCCGCGCGTTGTTCTGGAATTCACGCGACTTTGACGAGATCGAAGCTGACTTCCATTCTGCCTTACTTCCTCGTCCGATTTGCTCACGCTGCCATTCTCACCTACACCTCGGTCTCCTTCAACATGGACACCCTTGACGTCCACGATGACACCGACATCTGCTATCCGTCGAAACGTTCTACGCTCTCGCTCTACCCACATTTCCCACTTGCTTGACGACCCGGCTGCTCGTCCTTCACAGACTCGGACACAAGCCAAAATGTCAGGAGTCGTAAATGGGGTCAGGGTCACACGTGAGTATAGGAGCATCTCCCGTGTCTATCGTTTTCGCTTGACTGCCATCTGCCTCGCAAACAGTATAGCTGACTGGCCTGTAGCCGATGACCCGAACAGAATCGTCACCGTCCAGGCCCAAGCGGGCAAGAGTGGAAGTGACATGACCATCTCCTACACGAACTGCAAGGTCATTGGCAACGGAAGTTTTGGTGTCGTATTTGCAGCGAAGATGTTACGTGAGTGACACAATGTTCGCGATGGTGGTGTACGTTCGAGGGCCGCGCTGACATGCGCCTCACGCAGCGGCCAAGCACGAAGATGGAACGGAGGAGCCGGAATCGGAAATCGCTATCAAGAAGGTCTTGCAAGACAAGCGATTCAAGGTAGGTTGCGTGACCGTTCGTAGCATGACACCGGGCCAACATTCCGTCGTATAGAACCGAGAATTGCAAATCATGCGACTCGTTTCCCATCCTAATGTGGTCGATTTGAAGGCGTTCTTTTACTCCAATGGAGACAAGGTTGGTCAAAGCTTCTTTTTCTGCTCGACGGAAGGTTCAGCTAATCCACGAATGGCCCAATAGAAGGACGAAGTCTACCTCAATCTTGTCCTCGAGTGCGTTCCTGAGACTGTGTACCGAGCTGGTCGACACTACTCCAAGCTCAAGCAGGCTATGCCGATGCTGCAGATCAAGCTGTACATGTACCAGCTCCTTCGGTCCCTCGGTTATATCCACTCTGTTGGCATCTGTCACCGGGACATCAAACCTCAAAACCTCCTTCTCAACCCCGCAACTGGTATTCTCAAGCTGTGTGACTTTGGTTCTGCCAAGATCCTTGTCGCTGGCGAGCCAAACGTCAGCTACATTTGCTCGCGATACTACCGTGCTCCCGAACTGATTTTCGGCGCCACCAACTACACAACCAATATCGATATATGGTCCACTGGATGTGTGATGGCGGAGTTGATGTTGGGACAACCACTTTTCCCCGGCGAGTCTGGTATCGATCAATTGGTGGAAATTATCAAGGTCTTGGGTACCCCCACAAGGGAACAGATCAAGACCATGAACCCGAACGTGAGCAAACAATAGCGCTCGGAAATGGGTGCATGAAGGGCGCTGACAGTGATTCTTTCTAGTACATGGAACATAAGTTCCCTCAGATCAAACCTCATCCCTTCACTAAGGTCTTCAGACCTCGTACACCCCCTGATGCGATTGCTCTGATCAGCACTTTATTGGAATACACCCCCACAGCGCGTCTCACGTGAGTCAGCTTTTGTATGAGCTGTGTCTCGATGTAGGATGACGGGCTAACTCGCTATGCAATAATTTAGTGCTCCCGAAGCTTTGGTCCACTCCTTCTTCGACGAACTAAGGGTCGAAGGAGCTCGACTGCCCAACGGAAAGGAGATGCCTGCGCTGTTTGATTTTACTCGAGAGGAACTCTCAACTCGACCTGATCTCATCAGACAGCTTGTTCCTCCATTCGCCGAGCCTGAGCTACATGAGAGAGGGATCGACATCGAAGGATTCGTGCCCATTCCTTTGGAGCAAATGCGTATCTCTCTTGATGTGAGTGGGAGCTACGGCGTGTCCAACGATGGTTCCAAGGCGCTGATTTCGCCATATCACCGCCGCAGTAATCGTTTCGCCCTGTATGAAGAAACACGAAACCAGTTGAAACATATACCCGAACGAACAGCAATCAATCTAAATGTCGTGACCTACGCTTTCCGTTTTCAGTTCCTTTTTTCTTTATCGCATACTTTGGCTTGGTCTAGTCTGGTCTAGTTGGGCAGGTCGTTCCCGCTGCTTCTCTCTAGGATTCTCTATGTCTTGTCATTCTCCTGATCGACGTATATTCGACGAACTCCTTGCATCCCGTCACCTGTCCTGGCGCCGCCTCTCGATCTAGATTTGGGCGATATGTGAATAAACCTGGCGATGGTTTGGACAAACGGTGATGGGATGATAGGAGTGGAAGAGACATTTGTACGGAAGCTGAGGGATTCGTGAGCTAGATCGATGGGGGGAGGAGATAGGGAGACGGTAAACTGTATGAATTTGAAATGAATGCATGGATGTGACAAGGCATGTGTGGGAGTATTCCGTTGCGGGGTATCTACGATTTACGATTTGTATCATTATAATTTCATGCCCAGAGTGATGCTTCTCCTTCCATCCTCTTTCCAAGAACTCCTTACGCAAGATACCAGACGCATCGCCAAAAAGAAACTGCACTTGCACCCGGAGATACGCATCAAACCAATCTCTTACTCTCCTCACCACTTGAGTTCTGTTCCCTCGCCAATCTGCTCCCCAAAGCCTTCTGCTGCTCATACTCTTTCGCTCTCATCGTTCTCTCCCTCCTCCTCTCTTCAGCAGACTGAGCTTCCAACAATTGCGGGGGAGGGGAGATCTGACATGTGATACAATCTTCGTCGACAACTGGTGGAGGTTGTTTCACGCCGTGAGGATCAGGGATCGTATAAGCTGGCTTGGGTTGTGAGAGAGGCTGTTGGACGGGTGAGGAAGGAGTATTGAGTGGTGTAGATGAAGAGTGGGCGGGTGTTGACGTGTTCGGGCTGGACGGGATGAGTGTATTGGGAGTGAGAGATGAGGGCAGGATTGACATTGCTGCTGCGGCCGCTTTGGCAGCTAGTCGAGCTTCGTCCTTGACCACGCCTTGATACATGTTCTGAAGGGGAACGAGAGCGTGCAAGTCAGCATGCACAGCATCTCATGGAAAAAGGGTGAATAGCAGGTATCAGGAAGAAGTGGGAGGGAATGCAAAATCGATCGAGGGGAGGAATATAGAAGTGATGGAGACCGAGGATATATTCTAGAAGTGGACCCTCGAAATCTGTGGGAGATACTCACATCGGATTCCCATTTCTGTAGATAATGTACGCCCCATACGGTCGTTCCTGCAACAGCGAACGACGACGCCAGGAAGATCTTTGCTGATCGGGACATCACGGAGGCGGTCGATATGTATTGTCGACAGCACCCTGCCTGAGATCACGTTTGAGGGTTTCTCTTCAGGTCAGGACGGGATGACAACGGTCGACGAACGACGGCACTGGACCACTTTGTTAGTTGAGAGTTGTTGAGGAGGGACTTGAGAAAGCACGATACTACTCGTAGTACTCTGATCATCCAAAAGTCAGCAACAACAGCACAAGGATAGGAGATCGATGCTTTAGCTAGGTACCCACGTGACAGTTTACGTAACCCGATGATTTCGCAGACACGAACTCCTCGATGCGTCGGTTGACTTTTGTTGTTGTTGGTTCGCTTTGCACGGGGCGCGCGTTGATCCAAAAGGACAGGGGACAGGAGACAGGTCATAAAGGCTGGTTTCCAGTCACAAACTGCAATTCGCATTCGCATTCGCGTTCACTCTGTCCTTGTGCATCCCTTCCTCCCCCACAGACTCGTAGGATTGATATCGATATACAACCAGCACAATCATACCCATTCCGAGCTGAGCTCACACGCCACCCCCCCCTCCCCCTTTCCCCTGCCTTGGTGCTACAGAGCTCACGTCATAGTGAACAAACCTGCACATCCATCATACTAGGCTAGATAGAAAGGAGGTAGAATCTGCAAAGATGTCAGGCAACAACATCAAGGTGAGCTGAAGCTGTCTTATTCAGACTTTTGCCGCTGTAGCTTGAGTTCGTCCTCACCGTCTTTGTACATGAACAGGTCGTTTGTCGGTGAGCCGGGACAACTGAATCTGAAGATGGAGCTCGGCTGAGGTGAATCTGCGTTGAAAATCTACAGATTCCGACCTATGAATCGGATGGAGATTGATTCGAGGTCCGAAACGTGTGTAGCTATCAGTGAGGATAGTACAACGGTACAATTGAAGAACTCGACATCTCTTGGTAAGCTAGTCTGACCCCGTTCACAAGTCTCGTACTTGCTGTATCTGGAGCAAAGGTTGATGTACCTTTTGGTTGAACAGCTGGACCAGAAAAAGACGGTCAGTTGCTGCGCCACCCGCTCTCGATAGTGTCTCGGTGACAAGATCACTGATAGCTCACTGTTCCCAAAGGCTTCACATTTGATCGAGTCTTCGATACCAATACGAGACAGGACGAGATCTTTGACTGGGGTGTCAAAGGTATCGTGGAAGGTGAGCTAGCTCAGAGACATTGCCCGGCGCATCAGAGCTGACATACTTGAAATAGATGTCATGACAGGGTTCAACGGGACACTGTTCTGTTATGGACAGACTGGATCGGGAAAGACTTTCAGTAAGTGGTCAGCTTGTGAATGAACATTGTTTAGCTGACTTTCGGCTCGCTTCAGCTATGATGGTCAGCTCGCTTGTGACAGAGGCGGTCGGCTCGTGAGATTACAGACTGATGAGGGTTACAGGGTGCCGACATCGAAAATCCAGTACTCAAAGGTCTCATCCCGCGCATCGTCGAACAAATCTTCGCTTCTATCCTCTCAGCCGATTCTAGTATCGAGTACACGGTCAAAGTCAGCTATATGGAGATTTACATGGAGAAGATCAAGGATCTGCTCGCTCGTATGTCCATTCGCGAGCTCAGAACTCGGGATGTGCTGACCTGCCTCACTCTTTGCGTAGCTGCCAACGACAATTTATCGATTCACGAAGACAAAGCTCGCGGGGTCTATGTCAAGCATTTGACCGAAGTATATGTAGGGTCAGAGTCAGAGGTGTACAAAGTAATGAAAGCGGGAGGAGCGAGTCGTGCTGTCTCATCTACCAGTGAGTATCAGGCTACCCCGATTTGAAGTTTGGGCTTATTCGTATCGATTCAGATATGAACGCCGAGTCTTCGCGATCGCATTCCATTTTTGTCATCGGCATCCATCAGCGTAATACAGAAACAGGAAGTCAAAAGTCGGGTAACCTGTATCTTGTCGATTTGGCTGGTTCTGAGAAGGTAAGTCAAAGCAAGTAGGTCGGATCAGGTCAGCTCATGCATGTATCAGGTTGGCAAAACTGGAGCTACTGGCCAAACATTGGAAGAAGCTAAGAAGATCAACAAGAGTTTGTCTGCATTGGGAATGGTCATCAACTCTTTGACGGACGGGAAGGTAAGTTGCCTTCCTAGCTCGAAATATTTCTTGCTAAATATTTGATTAGTCGTCACATGTCCCTTATCGAGACTCTAAACTCACTCGTATCCTACAAGGTGTGTCATCGAGCAGATCTGTGCGATGTCAATAGACTAACATAGCGCAGAATCACTCGGTGGTAATTCGCGAACAACCCTCATCATCAACTGTTCGCCTGCGTCGTACAACGAGCCCGAAACACTGTCCACTCTTCGATTCGGGATGCGAGCTAAATCTATCAAGAACAAAGCCCGTGTCAATGTAGAAATGTCTCCAGCTGAACTTAAGGCGTTACTCAAGAAGACCGTGGCGGAGCTCGCCTCTGTACGAGAGCATGCCGCAAGCCTCGAGGAGGAGGCCAAAGTTTGGAGAGCGGGTGGGACAGTGGAACAAGCCAACTGGACTCGTCCTATGGCGCAGAGTGCTAATCCAACACCTGCCGCTGCTAAGAGGGTCACTTCCCCCTTACCACCGATGACTCCAGGTGGATCGAGCGGAACGATCAGTCGAGTAGGTACACCGGGAGGTTTGTTGCCCTCTGCGATCGACAGTAGACCGGATACTCCTACTGTGTATAGCCTGAACCTGGACAAGGATGAGCGAGAAGAATTCCTGAAGAGGGAGAACGAGCTCAGCGACCAGCTTGCTGAGAAGGTGGGCTACAAGCATTTTGACTTATTGCTATCGGTACGAGAGCTAATCAAATGGTCTTCATCAGGAATCGGCTCTTGCAGCTCAGGAAAAGCTCATGGCCGACATGAAGGACGAAGTAGCGTACTTGAAAGAGCAAGAAGCATCGGTGGCAAAGGTGAGTACCGAGAGAGATCAATGCCTGACTGACGTATACGACTCCAACAGGAAAACAAAACGATGTCTACCGAACTCAACGAGCTGCGTATATCTGCCGCACGCCTCGAATCTGAAGCCAAAGACGCCGCCATCACTCTCGACTCTTACAAGGAAAAGATCAGCGAGTTGCAGAGGGATATCGATGAGCAGAAAGTTCAGATCGAGGATCTGAAGAAAGTCCAAACTAGGGAAAAGGAGGAAGAGAAGGAGAAGAGAAAACAGGAAATGCTGAGCGAGATGATGGCGAAGATTGATTTGGTGAGAGGTTCCTTACGTGGTGGAAGGACTAAGCTGAGCCGTGTCCTGTCAGGGTGGAGCCGTGTTCGATTCGGCTGGAGCAAAACTTCGACAAGTGCTCGACGAACTCGAAAACTCGAGAGACGCAAGCAGTTCTGAAGACCTAACCGCTCAGACCCGAGAATTAATCCGATCGGCGCTTGCAGAGAACCAGGACGTGGTGCGAGATCTGCAAGAGCGACTGAGATTGGCTCAAGAGGAGAGCGATCTACAAACCAAAAGAAGAGCGGAGGTTGAGAAGATGCTGAATAAGAGAGATACAGCGTACGAGGAGCTTCTCGGTAAGTCCAAGACATGTCTGCTGCACGCTTTCTATGCGCAAGGATGAGACTGACACTACTGGCATTCAGACAAGACATCGTCGAGTCAGAGTATGGCGGTAGCAGACATCAAGGTAAGTTGTAATCGCTAGTAGGCTACACCGTCGCTCATCTAGGGGCAGTCAACGTTCGAAGCCAAATACAACGCACAGGAAGAGATGTTGCGCGCGGAAATTGCGTCCTTGGCGGAACATGCGGAATCGAGAGCAGCGGAGATCAGACGCCTGCAAAGTACGGTGGAGAGCTACAAGCTTTCGAACGAAGAACTCAACGTAAGCCGCGTGCTGCGATTGACAACCTTCGCTTTGTTAGTAGCATATCGCTGACTTGGGTTTTGATGTGTCTCTAGCGGGCCCTTTCGGCCGCGTCAGCGGGTATTGAAGACGGGGAGAGCTTCGCAAATTCCGCAAAGGAGCTGGAGAGGAGTAGGAAGGCCCATGAGATCCAGTACGCTGAGTTTGAGGTGATAAAGAAGAGCTTGGTGAAGGACTTGCAGAACAGGTGTGAGAAAGTGAGTGAGATCCTCTAGAAATGGATAAGCAAGAAGATGCTGACCATGAGAATCAACTGCAGGTGGTCGAGCTTGAGATGCAACTTGACGAGGTCAGAGAGCAGTACAAGATCATCGCAAGATCGGCCAATTCGAGGGCACAGCAAAGGAAATTGGAGTTTTTGGAACACAACTTAGAGCAGCTAAACACTGTGCAGAAACAGGTAATCAAGATCTCATGAGTGACAAGGGACAATAATAGGCTGACCGTCTCTGGGTCGCAGCTGGTCGAACAGAACACGAGTCTCAAGAGGGAGATCTCCGACGCTCAAAGAAAGTTGATGTCGAGAAATGACAGGATCCAAAATCTCGAGGCGGCTCTGAACAATGCGGATCAGAGACTGGCTCAGAAGAATCAGAAGTACGAGCAGCAGATCCAGAACTTCCGGGGAAAATTAGCAGAGGGTAAGTTTTGGATTCACTTTCAGACTGTTACGACCAGTGGACCTCGGTCGTCATTGCTGGTATTGATTACGGTCTTCGATCTCTAGCGCAAGCGAAACAGCCCAATTCATATAATCATGGACGCATCGCCAAGCCGCTCCGAGGCGGTGGCGGTGCACCGCCTCCACCACCTATTCAAGGCGAATCTCCGGTCACTCCAAACTATCAAAGTATAGCGAGCGGCATGCTGGGTTCAGCCAGTCCCCTAGGTCGAGTACAAGACGAAAGCGCAACTGGGAAAAGACGTGAGTGGTCTCACGCATAGCACGTCTCCACAAATCTTCAGCTAATTGAGTCACTGCCAATCACAGAATCATGGTTCTTTTCTCCATCGACTAACTCGTCTCGTTGAGCAGACTTCAAGGGAGAGCAAGAGGAGTTGCCATGTCGAGGGGATCACACATCATTACATACAACATACACCTATACACAACAATTTCTACTTCACGACAAGTCTAACGAACAGTCACGAGAGATGGCAGTCACCCGAGAAGGCGAGCAGAGGGCCAGGGGGTGTAGTATAAATGTCATAGAGCACGATATGCAGTGCATGTCATCTTTTGAGTTGATGATTTCAGTGACGGAGTTCCTAGGCGACTCCGAGAAACACTCGTTGCATGCCCCGCGTCATCCAAGTGTTCTTCTTTGAGTATGGATGAGCATTGTTGTTGTCAATGTTGCCATTCGGACTGTGATAGCATACAGCCGACCGAGCGACTCGGACCCTCACCATGTCACTCACTCAATCTCCCACAGCTACGTGAGTATGGTTCAGAGCTCTCTCGGATGCAAAGAGCCCAGTACAGCGCGTCTTCTGCGACAGTGATTGACATTGTCTGAGTAACAGGTGGGACACAATTCAAAATGTCTTTTACAGGAAAGAAGAAGTCTATACCATGTCATGGCGGATACCTGACCTGTCAGATTATATCGTCACAGCAGCAAAGAATGGAGGACCTATAGGTGAGTCCGAAACGTCTGATGACACATCTACCGCATCTGTCACTGGCACTGGCAATCGGCAATCAGCTTCACTTCTCCCTGTAAATTAGGCATGATAGCTGATCATACCTTTGCGGGATCACAGCTATGATTCGAGATGAACGCAAAGTCATGCTACTGGGTAAACACACCCCTGGTAAACCCAAGATATACATCTACGCCTCGTCCGGTCTCTTACTCAACACTCTTACATGGGACCTCTCGCCCCCCGTCTTACTCCATTTCACCTCCCAATACCTCATCGTCTTGTCGGACGAAGGCGTCTATAGAGTGTACGACCTCTCGAACCCGACAGGATATAGACAATACACGTTGGGAAGCGAGGTGTCGGAAGTCGGGGTGGTCGAGGCCACAGGATGGGAAGAGGGACTGGTGGTTCTTACGGGGAGTTTGGGTTGGTTCGAAGTTAGAGGCTGGAACGGGGGTCGTCCAACGCCGCTATCGCCTAGTGGTATGTGGAGGCAATTCTGCTCTTCCTCCTCACTGTTAGACCCGACCGAGTGTCTTCGCGGAGATGGTGACTGATATTCCATCCGACATGTCAGGTCTCACCGAACCACCGACATCGTGGACACTCATATCACCCGACCAATCACCAACAGGCCATGTCCAGATCCTCTTCTCCACCGCTTCTACCATCATCACCCTTGACGCCTTGGAAAGAATAGACCAACGAGTTTCCAGAGGTCCTTTTGCCCATATAAGAGTATCACCCAACGGACGATTCCTCGCACTCGTCACAGCGACAGGATCTTTATGGGTTGTCTCGTCTGATTTTGGAAGGAATCTGTCAGAGGTGGACATTGCGGCTCTGAGCGAAGGCGAAGGATTGCCGGAAAAAGTGGAATGGTGTGGTGATAATGCGGTAGTTCTGGCTTGGGGAGGGAGAGTGGTCGTCGTTGGACCAGCGGGTGAATCCCTCAGGTGAGTAGCTGGCTGTCACAAAGTCTGGAGTGATAGGAATGTGTGAAGAGAAAGCTGATTTGCCCACGCAGATACGACTATCCACCCGCAGCACACCTCGTTGGTGAACTCGACGGATTACGTGTGATCTCATCTACGACGTGTGATTTCATGCAGAAGGTTCCAGGTGAGATGGGATCTGCACATCTGGTATACTCGGGGCGTAGGGGTTTACTGATCACTTTTTGGCAGATCCGTCACTCGCCGTTTTCAGTCCTGGGTCATCTCACCCCGCCGCTATACTCTACGACGCTCTGGACCACTTTGAGCGCAAATCGCCCAAAGCTGATGAGAGCATACGGAGTATACGACCCGAGCTCGCGAATGCTGTGGATACATGTGTTGAGGCTGCCGGCAGAGAGTTCGAGGTGACTTGGCAAAGGAGACTATTAAAGGTCAGACCCGTTCATCTGCCTGACGGGGACCGGCATCATGCTGACCGGGTAGTATTTCTTCAGGCAGCACAATTCGGACGCGCTTTCATGGATCTTTACAACCCGAGCGATTTTGTGGGAATGGCTCAGACTCTCAAAGTCCTCAATGCTGTCCGGTTCTTCGAGATTGGTATACCCATCACGTATGATCAGTACGTATAGCTTTCGCTCGGTACCTGCCTTCCATTCCACTGACTGTCTTCTTCTTGCCTCAGATACTCTTCATCATCACCTACACTCCTCATTTCCCACCTCGTTTCTCGTAATCTTCACCTACTTGCCTTGCGGATATCGCAACATCTCGGCCTGCGACCTGATCCTGTTTTAAAGCATTGGGCCATGGCGAAAATCTCTCGGTCATCTTCGAAGGGTGTCGATCCTTCAGATCGTGGTGCAGGGGACGACGAGGCGATATGCCAAGCTATCGTGGACAAGTTCGAAAGGGAGGGAGAGAAGGGCGTGAGCTATGCTGAGATTGCTAAGAAGGCCTGGGAAGCGGGACGAACAAGACTAGCGACTATGGTGAGCACAGCTTCCCATGGATTTGGGTTGGTGGCGATGTTGATCGAGCTTGTGTGTTGGTGAAGCTGCTGGACCATGAGCCGAGAGCGGCTGAGCAGGTGCCTCTGCTGTTGCAGATGAAGGAGGACAAGATTGCTCTGACCAAAGCGGTCGACTCAGGAGATACCGATCTTGGTGAGTGGTCTGCGACGGCTAGATGTGCTTTGGCGTGACTGACGAGCCGATTGGCAATCTATAGTCTATCAAGTGCTCCTACACCTTCGCTCGTCACTATCTCCTGGAGACTTCTTCCACTTGCTCGATGACTCCATATCACCGAATCTTAGACCCGCCGTGAACCTTTTGCAGATGTACGCTCGACAAGCTGATAGAGGCTTATTGAGGGATTTCTACTACCAAGACGATAGAAGAACGGAGAGTGCAACGCTGGAGATGGAAGAGGCGGCGCAGGCGGAGGTGGGTTCAGTGTGGATACGGTCCTGATGAGCCTTGCTCATGCTAATGGTATGATATGGTATGTTTAGGATGGCACGGAGCGGATAGAACACCTTCGCCAAGCTGCCAAATACTTCTCAGAAAGCAAAGATAGAGTGTTCGAAGCGAAAGTGGGTCTATTGACATTATCGACATTGCTCAAGTCGAAGTGACCAGTATCACTGACGTACAATTCACAATTGGAACAGATGACAGAAGACGCCCAGAGACTATTGACTCTTCAACAGACGTATGAACGAGAACTGGATAACAAATTCACCTTCTCAGGTCTTTCAGTGGACCAATTCATTCACCGATTACTCATCGAAGGGTTTGCGAAAAGAGCAGAACGAGTGAGATCAGATTGGAAAGTACCCGATAAGAGATGGTGGTGGATCAAGTTGAAAGCTCTAGCAGAACTGAGAGATTGGGAAGGGTTGGAAGGATTCGCCAAATCGAAGAAAAGCCCAATAGGCTACGAACCTTTTGTCGTGAGTCGTCCTTTTACTTATGTAACCGAAATAGACATCTTCTGGCGCGAGAACCCCATCCGGTGCTGATCAAAATTGGATCGATCTTTCATCAGACCCATTTATTATCGTTGAATCCACCACAACCTACCCACGCTGCGAACTACGTGGCTCGATGCGACCTCAAATCCCGTCCCGATCTCTATGTCAGATGCGGAGATTGGGGCAAAGCAGCTGAATCAGCTAAAGAAAGAGGAGACAAAGCGAGATTGGAGTGAGTATCTGTCTGTGATCTGCTCCAGTACCAATCTGCTGATTCACGCTGAAATTTGTGTCGTGGGGCGGCCTAGACAATTGCAGAGGACTGCACCGAACGGGATTGCTCAAAGGGAGGTGAATGAGGTGATCAAAAGGGTGGGGAAGTGATTGGTCTGAAGCATAGTACTGTACAGTAGGAGAGGCACTGTTCACCTTGGTTGTACAACGTGATGCGATTATCATTGCATGAAATTTCAGTACGGCCTTGGACCTGAGTCGGTCAGTCAGTCAGTCAGTCAGTCAGTCAGTCAGTCAGTCAGTCAGTCAGTCAGTCAGTCAGTCAGTCAGTCAGTCAGTCAGTCAGTCAGTCAGTCAGTCAGTCAGTCAGTCAGTCAGTCAGTCAGTCAGTCAGTCAGTCAGTCAGTCAGTCAGTCAGTCAGTCAGTCAGTCAGTCAGTCAGTCAATGGAAGAGAAGGTACAGCTATGGGCAGCGAGCACGCACTGCACCGTGCTGCTTCAGGAATCCGACATTGCAGATCGTTCTGTTGATTGTGTCATACCGATGAAGGGCACTTGATTCTCACTGTACCGTCCTATTACGATCATATCGATATCGCTAAGCATGCAATTACTCTACCCGTCGTGTCAACTACAAACGCCACTACACCCAAAGCCTGGCCCAATTCCACCAAAATTCCTAATGCAGCCATACTGGCAATCCATAGACCACCGGCGCCGCTCCCGTCAGATACTTCAACTTACATTCGTCGCGCGCACTATTGACCGCTTGTACCGTCGACATTTCCGAGATGGGCAAAAATGTGTTGGATCGCGATTTAGATGCTGGGACATGAGCTGAATCGAGATGTAGATGTTTGAGGACTTGTTCGGACAATCGATCAATATCGCGATCTGTGACATCCCATAGGTTTGCGGTGAGAGATGGGCTGTTTGAGAAATTCATCAGCTCATTGAATAGACTAGACGAATAGAGATGTGGTGTATCACGAATGTAGGATGAGACGGAGTCAACAATTATGAGCGAATTCACTCACCACCCTCCGACCATGTAATGCCATGCAGTGCCGGTCCTATCAAAATCACCTTGCTCTCTTAGATGACCCGACGAACAACCCCACAACATCGTCGTAGCGCATTGAGGCAAATGTCTGATCTTATGCGAACGGATATACTGTTCTGCTCCACCATGACCAAAGTACCTACCGGCACTTCGTCAGTTGACCGATCATCTCGAACAGAAGATTAAATCCGTTTCAAGCTCATAGGGTGGATGCGAGGAAGGGCTCGACTTACAGAACCAAGTCATAGTCTTTCAGCGCCGCACACATCTCTAATTCCGTTGGAGCCCTTCCCACGATACCCTTCCATCCCGCCTTCTTGACCATCTCGTCCACCAACGGTCTGAAGTGATCTTCCGTTCGCTTCAGATCTCCACTGGGATTCAAGATGTAAAACGTCCTGCGCGAATTGACGGTCCGTCGCGTATCAACTTCTGCGTTGTCCATGGTGACAGATTGGGTGAGAGAAGGACGGAGATGAGTGCCCATCGCTACTTGATCGAGAAGGAACGATAAAGATGGGATTCGGCTAACTGAACGGCCTCTCAAGATTGGAATGGATTCCCATGGGAAAGATTGAACGTTCTTGTCAAGTGCCAAGAAGATATGGTCTGTCTTGTCCGTCGGGTCGTGCGATTTAGCTTGTCTCGCCTCGACTTTCTCAAGAGCCATCCTGACATCAAGGGCGATCTAAGAGTTTTGTCAATTGAGCGTCTTCGACAACGATCGAGATGGGAGAAAATACTGACCTGATCAATGTCTAGCTCTGACAAAGCCACTGGCACCCCATGGAATTGATAGATATCCAAGATGAAGTACACTAGATCTTCGACCTCCTCATCTTTACATTTACTCGAAAGCGTGGCAAAGCATTCCAGCAAAGCTTCATCAAGATGCACCTGAGTCGCATTTGCGGCCTTTGCGTTGGGCCCGCCACATAATGCGGAGCGGAAGATCCTCTCCAGGCGTTCTCGGAAATCAACGAGGTCCGTCTTTGATGATTGTGTTCGAGGGCTCAGAATGGTCTACGTACAGTCAGCCACATCCTCTCATCGACTGTCTAGAACCAAGAGAAGCTTACCTTGAAAGCACCTAGCCATACGAATTCGATGTTCACACACAACTCTTCCATTCTCTTGTCAAGCGCATGCCGTTCCGCCCACCACGCCAGTTTACCTTCCTTCGTACTGACATCTTTGGCATTCCGCGCACCATTGTCGCTGCATTTGATGATATCGCTCAACTCTTCAACAGCAGTGTCGAATGTCCAGATGTCGTCTTCGCCTTCTCTCCTACCTTGTCGATCGAGAGGCAGGCAGAACACGATCGGTTCGTGATCTCGTTGATGCCGTGAGATGAACATGGTGTTCCTATCCTCGGAAACGTTGATGCTCACTACTGCCCATTCGGGTGGTAGAGTGTCCAGCGAAGAGACTTCCGGTACCAAAAGCGGGTTCGACTGATACTTGGTCTTGATCATATCCCAGTATGAGCGTAGTTGTCCATCATGATCATCGAGATCGTCAGTCAAACTTCTGTCAGAAGCGTTATTGGGAATCGGGTTGGATTCGATTGAAGGCCATTTCAGGTCATCATGGGCGATGTCCATGAATTTGCAGTCGATCGCTTCGAGCAACTCCCGTTGCAATGTGATCGAGGAGCTCGAAGCTTTATATTTGTCAGTATTGCTGCGAGGCTCGCTCATGAAGGAACTCACCAAGTACACCGGCAGCGGCCGAGGTGACTGACGCGGATCCCTGACCCAAAGAAGTCTGGAAAGCCCTTAGCAATGCTAGGGCTAAACAAGCCTGTCTGATCCCTTCGATGCGTCCACTGCCTGATACCAATGACAAGGCATCGAGGAAAGCCTGCTCCGCTCGTACCAGAACACTTTGAATGCTCAATCGAGTCGATTGCCGATCATTCACTCGTTCTTCCGAATTACCCATAGGCATAGCCACAGCTGGATAAACATCAGCTAGGGACATTGACCCGCTACCTGAGTGTTGCCGACGCACCCGATTCGGTGAGAGAGCTCATGAACAGGTCTGTTTTGAATTGGGTGAAAGCTTCGTGTAGAGCGATCCGGCCCTCAAGGAGAAGTTCTTCGGCCTGAGTCGTTTGGTCAATACTGCTGCACCGTGTCTTACCTTTTGCTTGTGCATCTCACCTTGGTCATCGAAGAAGATGGCAAGCTCTTGATCTGCGCCAAGATTGCTTCGCACTCTTCTTTGCCACCCGCTTCACGAAGCAACCATGCTGATGTAGCCATCCCTGGTCAGTCTCATTCTACTTGATCACCCAACTCATACAAAGGGCGATGGGCGAAATGACTGACCATGCTGTCTCAGAACGTGCGCGAGGGCAATCGGTAGAAGTGGTTCCTTTCTCGCAATGCTCTTCCTTGGCGTCGATCCCGCTCTGGCGCTTGAGGTAGAAGCGGCAAGTAGTGCACTCTTCTTCGGTCTGCTCGACAGATTCTATTGTCAGTTTCCGAATCATCTTCAAGCTCGCAGCTGATGGGGCGAGAACACTCACGTGGGAAGCATCGCTTCTGCAACTACGAAGACCTCATCAAGGCCCTTGATCTCGTTCGAGGCACTCTCAAAGACCTGATGAGCTTCTTCTAGCATCTCCTGCTTCGAAAGCAGGTCGCCTTGGATTCTTCTCAATTCGATAGCATCCGGCGCATCGGCCTACATTCCCTTTCAGTCAGCTCATCCTGCTCATGTGTGGGTAATCACCACCAGCTAGATGAAGTCACGTACAAGACTCAAGGTCTCAGCAGCTTTCTGCAGTCTTCCTTCCACCTCCTCGTACTTCCTCAACCTGAACAATATCTCCGCTTCTCTCGCTCCTACCCTCGCACCCATTCCACCACTCTTCACAGATTCGCAAACGCTGCTAGCCACTTTGAGGAAATACTCGCAGTCTTTGACTGATCCTCTGTTGGCAAACGCAGTGGCCAACTCCAGGATGGAATCGAGTAGACTGTGAGCAACATGCCATTGAAGGCTATGGAGATGTTTGCCGGAGAAATGGGAGACTTGTGATGGAGGTGGCACCTTCTCGTCTTTGGACGGTTCATCAGCGCCTTTGCTTGTCGGCTCATAAGTGGGCTTGGCGGCAGGAACGCTGAAAGGATCGTCATTTGAAGCTATGTCGGAGGTGGATTTCGCCATTTCAGGCGAGGGAAGCTCAGACGCAATACGGCAAACTGTATCGGAAGCCCGACTCCAGAGTCTGAAAGCAGCCGAGAGCTGCATGATCGCCGCAGCGGCGTTGTCCTAAAAAAACCTTCGTATCAGCTTGCTGACGCGGAAGCGCTACAATGTAAAATACCTGCGCGGCATAGATTGCAGCAATTGCACTTCTGGCTAACGCGGCTCGCTCAAGTATACCGCATCGATCGACAACGCGGACAAGTATTGATCCAGTCTTTACCGCTTGAATATCTTGATTAAGCAGATTCGCCTCGTCGAACACTTCTTGCCTGGATACAAGTCTTAGTCCGTGTGTTGTGTAGCACAGTGGACTACTCACGCTTTCGCGATATGTCCCGTGCCAGCAAGATAAGAGGTCCGTCTTAAGAGCAACTCAACGCGTGTACCAAGCGAAACCAAGACCTTGCTTTCCGCGACGACTTTGTTTGCCTGGGAGAAGACCAAGCCTGCCCTAGAAAGCTTACCAAGCTTGAAATACTCCGTCGCAAGCTGCGCCGATCTTTGCACATAATCTGACACCCAGGTAAGCAGGAGCCAGCCACACGTTTGAGTCCAATACTTACCGTCTACCAGATCTTCCCTATTTCGTTGAAAGGCTCTCAATAGCTTGAGGACTTCAATTTTACCAAGGGCGTGGCCGAGCAGTCCAAGCAGAGTGGCGAGGGAGGCTACGTCATCTCCATGAGCATCTTTACTTTCGAATGAGCTCGAATGGACGTACCTAAAAGACGCGTGAGCCGTCTCAAATCATCGAAGACCAATGCTGGCGTCAGACTGGAGCGTCGCTTTGTTGTACCGGCAAGAATCGCTGAGGTCGCACGTCAGTCTTTGCCTCCTTCAACGGTCAGAGTGAGCTTACCTTTTCCGACAGTCTTAGTAGCGGCGACCTTCTTCTGGGTGGTGTTGATGGATTTCGGCTCCGAGACCGCTCGGGTAGATCCTCTTGTAGGTCTTTTTTGGACGACGGCTTTTGTGGTCGTACTTTTACCCAGAGGCTGCTTCTTTCTTCCGCTTGCTTCCACGCCTTTAACAGGGGTGACCATTGCATCTGTCGCTGTCGACGGAGGAAGGACAATGGATCGTAAAGCTTGAACAGCCCTTGTGGATGCTTCCGCCACAGCTTGTGAAGGATCGGACTCGGTATGGTAGGCTTGCAAGGCTTTTAGAACAAGAGTGTACGCCTGATACTCGTTTTTATAGATTGTGAGACCATCGTCTTCGTCGCAGTCCTGCAAGAGCCGTCAGTTGTGTTCCTCCAATAGACATCGAGTGTCAACTGACAGATATCAACGACAATCGTCCGGCTTCCGCTAGCAAGGCAGGGATTTTATCCTGTCCTTGGCCCGATGCCGCAATCGCCCCCAAGATCATCGCGATAGTTCTGGAACAATAGTCTAGGCTCAGTAATGCTGAATGTCAGTGCACATGTGATGACTCACCTGCTACGTCGAATGCTTTGCCCATCGTTGTAAACCCTCAATACTGCTTCTCCCAGCTCGATGACGACTTTCGCAACTTCTGATTTCCACGCGTTCTCTTCCAGGATAAGCATCAACCTCTCACCCACAGCGCCTACAGCTCCAGACGGACATCCCGTCGAGGTCATGAGGTCGATGATCTCACTAGCATGCCCTGCAGCTTGTTCGGGCTCAAAAATGATCAATGAGGACAGACGAGAAATGGCGTTGTTGAGTTCCGTGAAAACACTAAATGCCTCAACGATTGGCTTGGTTGCTGCGGCCAACGCGAGCTCTTTCAAGGTGGTAGGAGCCTGTGATGCAAGACATCTAGAATAGGCCGTGAACATTGTCTGTGCACGAATCATTTCAGCCGCAAATTGATCGTCTAAATCGGATTGTAGCTCACCTGCTTTTCGCCCATCTTCTGACAACAGCCGGCGAGCAATTCCCATCTTCGCCCCAGCGACTCCTTCAACTGTATCAACCCTTGATCCTCAGGTTCATCCTTTCCCAGCAACAACGTCTCTTCCGCCCATCCACAGCTTAAAGTCACAAGAGGCATTGCCAAATCTGTCGACCCCTCCTTGTAGAATTTACCTCCGGCATTATATGCACACGACGATAAACACCTTAACCAATCCAGCTGATCCCTCAAGTTGGTGACTTTCCTCGTCTGATCGAAAACCTTCCGGGCGCGGGCAAGCAGGGACGTAGAGCTTGTGTGAGAGTGCTGCGACAACCGGAGGATCGAGTCCATCGTACCAGTCACGACATCGTGAGTGAGGGTAGTGTCCTGATATTACGTCGTCAGAGTGATTCGCTCTCACGGGAGGACTGACTCACAAGGGCTGCGTCGGACACCAGAGTCTCAGCGAAACCTATGGACTCCTGAAGCCACTTTTCCACGGGATTGACCAAACTCTTCCACCTCGGATCACCAGGCAACTTGTCTAGCACTTTCACACATGATCTCCGCACTCGTTCCCAAGCTCTGATTGCTTTTCCCAACACTGCCATGGACTCCTGATCGTTTGGCAGTGACACGATGGCATGAGCGAAGAGCGCCAGCACTTTCGACTTGAGATTGTCACCAATGCTTATGAGTCCAGCCGATGACTCTTTGTCTTGAGTTGTAGAGTGAGGGTGAGCAAGAGAACTCACCCATTCAAAGGGAAGACCTACCGGAAAATAGCTTGTCAAAAGCTAAGCTCACTTTCGCTAGATCTCCGCAAATCCGAGCAATTTCTGCCTCAGGATTGTTGATTCTTGGGGGAAGAGTTTCAGCTGGGTCTTGAGACGACTGTTCATTGGAGCTAGGTGAAGGTGTAGAAGGTATACTGAAAGACGTCGGGAACGATATTGTTGACGATGCTGTCATCAGTGATAAAGCACGGTCGATGATGCCTGTATCTGCCAGCTGAGAGGGAGCAACACTCATCAGCACACATTACTTCCAGTGACAGTCCAGGAAGTATGAACACACCCTTCTTCCTAACCCTATCCACATCTCCATCAGACCTAGCCATCCCTTTCCGCCGAACCATCCGCCTTTTTCCTCCCCTCGAAAGCCAACCATCCACTCAACCCAGTCCACAAGCTTCCCAATGGTCTCCGCAGCATCCCTGAGCTTATCTTTGGCTTCGTCCGCTCCGACAAACGTCACAATTGCTCGATGGGTCGTATCCCAGAACTGAGTAGGGGTGTTCTTCGAATCCGATGACGATGATATGGTGATCGACAGCGAGATGAGCGCTAGATGACGAAGATGTAGATAGGCTGTGGACGTCGGAGATAAGGCGAGGGTGCTGATGTGGCGATAAAATGTATGTAGGAGTGGTGTTACGCCCGGTCGAGGAAGGGAAAGAGCGATAGAAAGAGGATTTAGCTGTGATTCTATTGTGGACGGACCACTCGACTGCGGTATGGCAAGAGCCGATGCGGCCTATCGACTTGTCAGTGGTGAGAATCTTGGTTGAGGCGATCAGACTCACTTCGTCAGATCCCTCACTAAGCACAACCAACGCAGTCCATGCAGACATCATGGCTGAGAACAGAACCGATTGAATCCCGTCCGACAATACTGTATTTGCCTCGGGTGAAGGCAGCGACGCTGCTTCGAGCCATTCCTTCGGTATCGACGAGACGTTGGTCGAAGGTCCTGCTCTGACGCGTGCTGCCCCTTCTGACCGGGATCTGGGCGCTGATTTTGATACAACAGACCGTTTCGTAGATCTCGAAGAGCTGGATTGACCTCTGGATGGACCAGAGGTTTTAGCCTTTGTCGCAGCCTTCCCCGGCGGTATACACTTGGGTGTGTAAAGTCTCAATACCGATGGACCAGCCACAAGAAGTAGCTCGATGGACCTCCGATACTAAATTCAGCATGTTCAGTTAGAATTCCCCTGTCTCCTCGCACTACTGTGTACTCAACTCACCATTCCCATCGCTAAACACTTGCCAACCACACCTTGACAAGCCTTCTCAATTTCGACACCCTTTCCACCATTTCCAAGGTATCCATCCGTCTCCAACCCTCTCAAAACCTTGAAAGCGACCTCGCAGGTATCTACCAGACTACTCACTCTCTCCTCCGTCCATATCTCCGCTGTGTCCAACGAGGCGCTTGCCTCGCCGGTCGAAGTGGAGGTTGACTGTTCGTCTCCTTTAGACGGGGCATTGCATCGGAATCCTGATTGTTGAGCCACCGAGAGTGATTTGATGGACGAGTTGATGGCTTGCATAGCTGATTTAGCCCTGTCGGAAGGTTTCAGCGTCGTATCGGTCTCTCTTGCCCACGGTAGGGATTCTTCAAGCGAAGTTGGTGGCTGTCCTGCCTTGCCCTTGCCCTTGTCGGACATGGTAGAGGTATTCGTAGCAGTGACCGGTCGTCTACTCGTCGTGAAAGAAGAAGAAGCCGGGGTTCTAGATGAACTGGCTACCGGTAGTCTGTCTTTCCCCCTGGCCGTAGCAGCAGCAGTCGCTCGACTCTTGCTCTCCGAAGGTGCGATTGTCAACTTGCTCAAACCCTCCACCAACTCCTCTGCATCTCCTCCATCTTGGACTTTTGTTCTACTTGCTGCAGCAATTCGAGCTGGTCTCTTGCTGACGGTCGCAGAGCTCGAGGTTCCTGCTCTGGACCCCGTCGTTGTCGACGCCGTCTTTGCTACCGCCATGTTTGGGTGAGCGTCTTGATTGTGGTCCAACAGGAAAAGCAAAGGAGAGAACGGGAAAAGAAAGAAAACACGCTCGAAGACTGACGCGCGTGTTGTCGCTCAATAACCAGAGGATTGATAACGAGACGAGTCATGACGTGGATTTAGATGGAGGGAGGAATTGATCCCGTTTGTCTCTTGATCTTCCTCGCTGAGCTGATCACTTTGATTATTTCCAACTCTTTTCAGTTGTACACACATAATCCTCATCATCTCTCTTCCTCGTCAAAATCACTCCGACATCTCAGTATAGGACAAGCTCGATATGGTCAGTGGATATATGATGGGTGGATAGACATGTATTGACGCTGGTTTCAACGTCACAGATCATCCCCGTTCGATGTTTCTCATGCGGCAAGGTCATCGGTAACCTCTGGGACAGCTACCTCGAACTACTCGCAGCCGATGTGGATGAAGGGTGAGCGACCGCATTGCAATCGCACTGGATGGAGCTGGTGATGGGGATTCACGCTGATAGATATGTCGCACTGCAGAGATGCTCTTGATACTTTGCAACTGTAAGCTACTGGTCGACTGTACAGTCATAGCGAGATCCAGGCAACTCGCTTCCAGTCCCGGACGATTCGAGCTGACAAGACACGTTGCAGAAAACGATACTGTTGTCGACGAATGGTTCTCACACATGGTGAGCTAAACTGGACGCGCTGCCATCTCGACATGCTGACTAACATTATTTCTCAGTCGACCTTATCGAGAAGCTGTTAATGTACAACCGTTCGTAAAATTCCCAAGTTCTCCTTTCTCTTCCTCGTCTGCTCGCCTACTCGACCTGTGCCCCTACCAATCCGTTGTCCGATCCCTCACCTTTCTTTCTTGAACAAGCTGACACACAATTGACCTCTCCTGCAGCTCTCTCACGGGATCGATAATCCTTGCGCCCCTCTCTCGCTTTACTCAGCCGAAGTTATACCATTGTACGATACGATGCCATCTTTACATAGACACTCTCTCTCCCGTGGTCAGCAATACATCAGTGCTATGCTGTGCAATACTGCATCAAGTGACCTCGAAGTAAGCCTCAATATCGCCTCAATCCGCCTTCGCCACCAGCACACCACACTCCATCCTTCCCTACTGCGAAACATTCCACCCCAACCGCTTCCCATCCTGCTACTTCCTCTTCTACCTTCGCTACATACCCCCCTTCTGCATCCTTTCCAAGTGTGAGATGACAAGGCAACCCCGCTGCTGTGCCTGCATACAGATCCACTCTCCCTTCTCTCGCTCCTGAACCTTCTTCGTGTGTTGCTGAAAGACCGAAAGCCAGACTGTATATGGGTGAATGGTTCCGCCGTATTCTCGTGATTGATTTTATTTCTGCGTCTTTTGAAAGAGTCGTAATATCTTGAATGGCACTCACACCGTTCGTATGTCCCGTGACGACGGTCCCGCTCTCCGCATCATATGCCAAGCAGACCATATGACCTTCTTCTTCTGATTCTGACGCCCACCAACCTTCCCCCTCGAAAGGCTGTACCCAAATCCTTTCGTGCGTACCGACCAGCATAGCTCTCTCTTGATTGTGTAATCCCAATGCTCTCAGTCCTTCCTCATCTTCAACAATCACCACCGCTTCTACACCTTTCTTCCCTTCTACGATCCATTTCTTCACCTCGGTACCTCTCCCTACATCCCACAATCTGATAGTCCCATCTTTGCTACCTGAGACGATCTGTTTTCCAACTCCGAGGATGGCCGTCGATGTTATTGCTCGAGTGTGTCCCTTGAAAGTCCGAGGGTTTATACCGTCTCTGCCGAATACTCGTAATGAAAGATCCGAAGAAGCTGTCAATATCACCTATCCCACAACGACCATATATCACTAATGAGCTTCTTCGTGCTTGTATGTCCGGAACGTGGATGGGAACTCACCTCTCCACTCGGGAACCATTTGACATCCCTCACATCGCCTACGTGTCCTTTGAGACGGACCGAATCTTTCTCTACGTTCGAGTCAGACGACGTGGGGACGATGATGGCGTATCCGTCGGGTCCACCAAGGACTATATGGGCTGATTTGGGATTGAGCGACAGGGAATTGATCTGGAGTGGGGGCTGTGACAGGTCCTATGGCAGTCAGCGTCGACTTCCAACGGGCAAAGCCCATGGCGGTGGAGACCCGCAAGCTGGTTGTCATGCAGCATCTGTCAAGTAGGGTGTAGGGCAGACGAGCGATACCAGGATAGGACAGGTAGCATACATCAAAAAGGGATCGTGACATCACTCACATCTAATGGCGAAGACTTCTTGTAAGGGGGATGTATCACATGCTTTGGGAACTTCAACGGGACATTTCTTACACCCAATTTCGGGACAGAGACCACGAAGTTGGTCTAAGAAAATGACGAAAGGTCGATCAGCTCCAACATATTTCCGAACGCTTCGCATTTCGAACCTTGACGGTATGCCCATTGTCGATGCGAGATCTACACACCTTTGATATTCTGTCCACTTCCACCCCTTCTCTAGATGTCAGAGTCGATCCTCCACCCTCTTGGAAGTCTACTCTCGCTTTGCCATGGACCGATGTGGAACCGGCCTTGTACTGTAGCGCAGATAATCAGAAAACGTCGTCGACATGATGGTGTAGATAGCCAACCTCTTGAACTATGAGCCGAGGAGCGGGTAAGGAAGGAACTCACACCTGATATCCATATATCTTCTCTCAACACCACCCCTTGTTCAACATCATCAAATACGGCCAGAGCGTCATGCTAAGGGTGAGAAGCGATAGTCGAAGGAAGAATCAGTGACCATCACATAGCCGACGGAAATTTGACAGGGGACTGAGATTGACGATTCTGCATATGCCGGTGATCGACGGAGTGAGAGGGGACAAGCTCGCCGGTGCGAAGGTGCTTAGAGGCAAAGCCGCAAGGAGACACTTACTTGGATATCAACATACGCCAGATGTTGTACGTCCTTCTGCTTGGACATTCCGAGTTGTGTCGTTGATACTGTGTCTCTCTTGTCGATGATTCATAGATCAACGTCAAAGAGTCGTGTGGAATAATGGCAATCACAGCTTGCGCGTTCACGTCAACATTCCCCGGTTAAAGACACCTCCGAGACGGAATCAACTTGTTCGCTACTGCTCGTGATCAGGTTGCACTTTGCTTTGACTACAATTTCTTTCAGTGCATGTTACCAACCATGCATCGTTAAACGATAGCATGAATGCTTCAACGGGGCGGGATAGTATCTCCTCCCCTGCACGACTCGTGAAAGTTCCTTGCACAGGCTACCAGCTCCCCCATCACCTGAACATGGCCTGAACCCTTCTGGTCACGTCGTCGGGAGATCCTCTCAGATCTGAAAATGAGAAGACATCGGGAATGTCAGCCAGCTTTTCAGCCATCGTCAGGAAGAGAGACTCACACTTCTCTACCCCCTTCCCTGCACATCTCCCCCAGAACCCTTCATATCCACCCCTCACAATCCCCTCTACTTCCCGCCCGACCCTGTCTCTCATATCTACGTCTTGTCGATTCAAAGGATAATTACCACATACACCTTCCAATTCTGCTAACCGCTCGAAGAAGGCCTGAGCCGAATCTTTCAGATGTTGTTTCTCAGATGAGGGCACTGTAACTCCGAATCTCGGTGTACTCGTTTGAGTTGACGTGAGCAATGACACTAAGGATGTAAATTCCGCGAGATATTGGCTGTCCAGGGGAAGAAGTATTAGGACCAGCCATCCTGTCGTGTTTTACAGCGATCCTTACCGCTCTCACTTACTTCTTGGCATCTCGGAAGGCCTTGTTCAGCATGTCTTCAGCCCCAGGACCGATGATGTCTGAAGTGAAAGAGCTTGTGGTGTTTCGGACATGAGACACTAGGAACAATGTTCGTCAGTAGGGGTCAACTATGTTAGAACAGAAGAGGTGGTTCAGTTCACAATTGTTCAACAGAAATGCTTGACCTATGGGTCTTCTCATTGTCCTCGCTCTGGCATCAAGATGAATCATAAGGGTTCCCAGTACGTCGGCTGAGATGAGAATCAGGGAATTGAGCTCTTGCGTCCTATGAACGCCTCTCTTGCTTCTACTGAGAACTCACCGACGAAAAGATTGACGATACCACCCTCCTCTGCCGCACTTCTCGCACTACTAGGAACCTCTTTCATGCCCATCAACCAACTCCTCTCCGAATGGCTCTTGCCTAACAAGCCCTCGACCACCCTTTCATACTCTGGCAGAGTTTCCAGATAATCCAACGTCGAATAAGTCACTTCGCCAATACTTGAAGTCGGCGAGCCGTCCGTCTTTGCCGATCGAATGTCGACTAAGAGCTCTGGGAAAGAGCGAAGTGACAGACTTCGGAGGGTCGATACGGGTTGATTCAGTGCTGTTTGTAGATCTTTGGTTCCAGGTGTGGATGGTGTGGAAGTGGCGCTGAGACAATGAGAGATGGTTTGATCCCATCGTTGTTGGAGTGAGCTAAGAGAAGAGTATAAGTCCAAGGCGATGAAGGTGTGTGAAGAAAGAGCTCGTTTCATGGTAGAAAGTGTCGGGGCAATGGTTTTATCGAGCAGGTTGATCGGCTGAGAGAGTGTGTGGGCGAGGAGTAACGGTGGAGGACGAGAAGGGAACAAGGTGGTTATGAGCATTGTTTCGGCCTGAGAGACGCAGGATGATCAGTGAAGCGACATGTTATCCTTAGACGCGAGACGTACCTCTGCCAAGATCATCACGCTCTCCCACAATCCTACCAGACCTCTCACTTTCTCTTTACCTCTCCCTTTACCACCCTCCCATATCCCGCCTTCGTCAGCCTCTTCGATCCTGGCGACTAAGCCGCTCATACTCCTGCACATCCAATCTCCTCGCAGGCTCGCGAAATTAGGGATTGTTTCATCGAATATCGGTTGGATGATGCTTTGGGTCTTCGGAGTCGGGGCGTTAGGTGGAGGATTGAGGACAGTATCGATCTTCGTGGTCAGCGGGAGAAGGGTGTTTAGTGGTGGGAAGAGGTTGGGGGGTGTAGGAGCGCCTAGAAACGGTCGGCATCAGGTTGGTTGAACATCGAAATGTGCGATGGGATAAGAGCAACACACCGCTGCTGAGGAGATTGTCCACGTCCACTGTTCTGCCTGTCCCGTCTCGTGAGATCTTCACGAATAGCTGGACCATGCCTGAGAATCCAATCTCGACCAGCTTGCTCTGTAGAGTGAAGTATGAATGTGTTAGCTATCTTTCTAACCGCTCAATTGTTCCCAGCTTCTCCCTCTCTGCTTTCGGAGTAGAAAGCACCCTTTCTGAAGCGATAGTGACAATCGAACCTGCCTCGTCACCTCCATACAGTGGGTCAAACATCTCGACAATCCGTCCGACCCTCCCTTCTCTACCGCCTCTATCCTCGCGCTCAACCTCCGCCCTAGCTTGACCTTCCAGGCAAATAGCGAACTTACCAGATCTTTGACGCCCGCTTCTCTCGCCCCTCCTCTGCCTTCTATCAATCCCTTCCACATCCTCTCTAAATCACCTACGACCCCATCAAAAGCGTTAAAGTACTCTCCTAGACTCGTGATATCCGGTCCTCTCGTCAACAACGCGGTCTCATCACCCGGCGAGGCAGTGCCGCTCGGTGCGGCCGAGGCGATGGGTGTTAAGAGATGTGTTTGTCCCAAGGGGGGTTTGGAGGCGAAATGGGATGTGGTGAGTGCTGATATTGGAGTGGAAGGATCGACTGAATAGCCTTTGACCGTTGTAGTGTTGGTTGTGGTGGTGGAAGATGAAGAAGCGGTTCGAGATGATAGCGAAGGTGGTTGACGGTTCGCGTTGTTGTTGTTGTTGGTGGAGGAAGTCGGGATGGGTACTCCACCATTGAGATGAAGTAAGATGGCATCGATGTCTAGCATGAATGAAGCGAGTCAGCTTGCATGGTCGGCCTCGGTGGATCTTCGCCTTGTGGATCGGCGACGAGCTTCTAGATGACCACAGCACATCTGATGGATCTCACCGCCAACGATACCGAAGATGGTGACGGTGAATATAAAAGTATTCTACCCATAGTATAGCTTATCCCAGTCTGAATTGACCAGTCCTACTCACTGTCTGCTTTCCGCGTCAGAGGCTGCAAGCCCAACGGCGCTATCGTCTTGTCAAGTCTCGAAAGTCGCGTATCCAATTGTCCGAGGATGTCTACGGTTTGGCCAACGGACATTAGCTCGGTACATCCCATCCCTTCCCTCCGGGTCCAGTTGATTAGCACGAACAGAAGGATGCAGATGATGGAAGTGTATGATGGGTAAGGATTTGTGATAGGTTGCAGTACGATGGACTCACTGGTCATTCGTTGACCTAACAAGTTGGTTTTGAGCAAATGTTGATCCTGTTGAGCAAGCAATTAGAGTCAATATTCACTACGTAGGAGCGTGTCTGGCATACTCCAAAGATACTTACCAGCAGCGCCAAGTCTGCCTCTTCATCCATCTTGTCTCCGTCCTCGGGTTGATTTGCAGTGATACTCAAAAGCTTTTTCTTCGCATAAGTCAATGTCAATCAAGAGAGTTGGAGATCTTCTCTGTCAACAACGGTCATTCCGTCATTGTCACTCCTCGGACCAGGTGGAGGTCATTCGCATACATCTGCGAACTGAACGGCAAACAGCCATGCCGATGACATGCATCACGTTCATCTGGTTGCTGCTCATGCTACGCAATTCTTGCACATCGAAGCGTAGGACAAGGGTATACATGTATGCTCCTTACGATATCATGACTACGCTAAGAAATCTTATTACCATATCCTTTCATCAAGCCCGTTATCTGCCATTATAACCATCACATCATTTCACTCTCGTGTTTGGTCATCAAGGAGCATCCTCGTCAAAATAGACAGACGCTAGACATATTGCGATCATCAGCTTCCATGACACGAGAATGTGCTCGCACCTTCGCGGTACTTACAAATTGCTCGGGAAATCAGTTCTACCTGGAATCCTCCTCGCTTCATCCAATAATTCACCAGACCACCATCCGTCTTCCGGAGTGCTCGTCACCGCGATAATATCACCTGCTTGGAAGTCAAATTCGACGGCTGATGAAGCGCTATAGTCGTACAACGCTTTGACGTCTGTAGTAAGCAAGACATCGTTAGTCTCCGTCAAGGCTCACAGACATACAAGGATTATCGACTTACAGAACAATACAGGAAGACCTGTCGTCGACCACTGCCCAGTCGGCGCTGTGTTGGGTGGCGGCTGATTAGGTTGGGGGCTAGGACTTCGGTTGACACCGCTATAAGCTTGCGGCTGAGGGCTCGGGCCTCCTCCGTAGCCATATGATTGTTGGTGCGTCGCAGGAGCCGGAGCTGGACTCGCTGACCTTGCATATTGATTTGCGGGAGCTGGGCTGGCGGATCTCGCGAATGGGTTGGCAGCAGCGGGTGGTGATTGATATTGAGACTGTTGGGTGTACATTTGCTGTTGGTGCTGAGGTACAGGTGAAGGACCGTCACCGTATCCATTCGTTTGGTACCCTGCCACAATGGGAGAAGTAGGATGTTGTTGGTAGTTTGTTTGTGAAGGAGGTTGACCACCATACCCTGGATGCTGCTGCGGTTGCTGAGCCGCTTGCTGAGGATATTGCTGGTATGCAGCCTGAGGTCCTTGTCCTCTCCCAAAGGCAGCTTGCTGTTGAACTTGACCGCCGTAGCCGACAGGCCCCTGCTGCGGCTGTTGACCGTAGCCAGACGTTGGACGATTCGATCCGACTGACGGAGCCATGCCGGCCGGTGAGGCTGCCACAGGAGATCTGGGCGGCTGCTGCCCATAACCCGATGATCGTTGATCTCCAGGATACTGTTGCTGACCTTGAGGAAGAGGTTGCGCCCCGTATTGTGAAGTCCGCTGGCCAGGATAAGACGATAGAGGTTGAGGAGGTGGACCCTGCGGTTGAGAAGTTTGTTGCGATGTTTGCTGCTGCTGTTGCTGATACTGCCGTCTGTATTGTTCCGCCATGGTGTCCTGAGCAACACCACCGTGGGCATCGAGGGATATGCCTAGATTTTGGGGGCCCAAAGAACCTTGCTGCACATGAGGACTTGGACTTGGGGAGCGGAACGCAGGCGGGTGGGGGCTAGGGCTTCTGCCTCCCCCCGCTCCGATCCCAACAAAGCCTTCTCGTGCTGTAGCACCTGGCGATAGGGGTGGACGTTGTGCTGGCTCTACGAACGAACCGGCCCTCGAATGACCGGAAACTACTGATCCCGCTCTAGACCGACTGCGCTCACTTCTTTCGCCAGGGAAAGCTTGATGGTATTGCGACAGGACCTCATCGGCGATATGAGTAGCAGGTTGACGAGGAGCCTGCATCATCACGGGTGAGGGTCCACGGGCTCCGCCACTAGGGGTACCGGGTCGAGAACTTGGGTGACTTCCGACGATATCATCAGCAAAGTTGGAATAATTCACGCTTTGCCGTTTGCCGTCCGGGCCACGCGAAGATTGATGTCGGAATTCATCCATCGATTTTGCTAGTGCAGCCGCAGTGTGCCCTCCAGGAGGGGGAGACAGTGTCATATCAACGGAACCCCTAGACTGAGCCGTCGGCACGCCTTGTTGGTAAGACACGCGATTGGGCGCGGGAGAAGAGGGCGACTTGATGCCTGCTCCATATTGACTGCCCCTAGTAGAGCCAGAGGCGGACACAACAGACTCTGGACGCCGATGAGAGGCATTACGTCGCACACTTCCAGGAGGAGGAGGCTCTCGACGAAGGTCCGCAAGTGCTTTCGCCATCGGATCTTCTTCGTCATTGACATCTCGCGGGGTGGGTGGCCCTTGTCGGGAAGGGATCCTAGGCTCAGGCATAGTCATCGTGGGAGGTACGGGTGGGGGAGGCATCGATCCAAGCTTGGAAGGATTCTCTGGTGGTGGCGGCGAGATGGCAGAAGCCAAACCGGGCATAGCGACGCCGCCAAATGGAGGCTTGAAAGATGGCTTTTGAGACTCCGCGGACGGCTCGTAGCTGACTGGCTCGTCTCGTAAAGTCGTCCGTTGCAAGTCGTCCGAGATACCTTTTACACCTGGGTCTGCGTGTCCGTTAGACCTCGCCGGAGCAACATTTGATTGTGCCGCTCGAGGCTCAACCTCTTTGTGCTGTACTTGATGCTCAACCTCTGCGTTCTGCTCGTCTTGAGGGGGTTGACGGGTAGGAGGGGGCATCGCGGGTCGGCTGGAGATACGGTTGAAATGTGCGATGTGGTAAGCTGGTTGGGTGGGATATGACTCTCCGGCAGAGTAGTTAATGAATCGAGGAGGGTCTAAGCAAGCGGAGTAAGCAACAACGGATTGTTGGAGAAAGTACCCGACAAACCTGGGATCATGTCACCGGTTCCCCAGCCCCGTACGAAGTTGATCATATCATTCTGAGGCTCAAATTGCTCCAATTTCTCGCGGATACGCTCACATGACTAGTGGACTCGATATCAGCAATACGCTTGACAACCTGACCACGAATCGACCTACGCTGTCATCTTCCACGCACACTTGGGATACAGCATTCGCGTAAACCCAGACGAGATCTTTCGTTACCGCCAATCGATCTTCTTCCAAATCTTGCACATGCTGCAGACTAGTCAGCTGCCGTCCTTCGCACGCCAATTCATGACTCACGTCGCAGAAGCTCTTCCACTCTGATTCCCATTTTCCTTGCGTCTGCTCCAAAAGTCTGACAAATTGCCTGAAATCTTGCTCGTTGGCGCCGATAGTCTGTCGTACTCGTTCAAGCTTTGTCTGTAGCTTCTCGAGCTCCTTGCCCTGTGTGAGCGATGATTGGGCCGTGTACGAGTTGAGTTTCAGACAATCTTGCTCATATCGCTCTCGAGCCTAAACATCAATCACAAGTCAGAATTGGTTGTGATACTGTGATAGAGTTCTTTTATCCTGTGCCATGAGCTCACCTTTTGCACATGGCCCTCTTGCAACCCCTTGTTCTTGTAAGCTTTCTCGATACTCCCTTGCAGACCCTTTTTCAGATTTGTCAACCTGGACACCAGTTCCGCGCTGGGCTGCTCGACAGTTTGCCGTATCTCATTGCCCAAGGAAGCATGATAGGAGCCCTGAGCCGCGGTTTCGGTGAGCAGAGTCTGTAAGGAATCGGCAAGCTCTCCGACCTCGTCTTTGCCGAGCGAGTAGCGAGAGAGTTTGTTCAGTCGTTTTGCGTAATCCTCCTCAATTGCAGCTCTGTGAGATAGAGTAGATGGTCATCAATATATTGGACCGAGCCTCCTTAAGAGAACCGAGCGGATTCCCCTATGCTTGACACACTCACCTCTCCTTCCAGAATGTCCGCAACTCATCTACTGTCCTCCCAGCACCTCTCAACCTCGCCATGATGACATCAAAGCCCCTGTCCCCTTGTCCCCAGAATGAGTTACAGAAGTCCAGTCTGGGATCTTGCAACTCTTCATCTCCGTTGACATGACCGTTAGCACCGCTTCCATGGTAGAGTCTTGACAGAGAGGTGGTGGAGTGAGAGCGATGAGCTTCGGGCGGTGGCCCTTGTGACATTGTATTCCGTGTTTATAGTCTCAATCCGAGACTTGCTGTCGTTGCTGGGATCGCTGGCACTTGATATGAGTCGTCGATCGGCAATGGTCTCGTTTCAGTTCGTCATCAACCGGTCGACGCACGCCAGGCCAATGTGCAATTGAGAGAATGGAGTGATGGATGGAATGGGATGGGTGGAATGGGATGGATGGAGTGAAGGGTGATTGTTGATGAATTGATATTCGGATCTGTCTGTCGGTGTCTCTTCTGACGTCGTGCTTTCCCACAAACACACCAAAACGCGCGCACCAGAGCTCGACATTAAGTGATCCATCCCTTTTAGAGGATACATCACGTGACGACTGATCGGTGACAGTCACCTACTGTTGATCCGAATTCCAATGATCCCATTTCCAGACTTTTTTGGGGGCCAGGTAGGACATCATCCGACTCGTCAGAACAGCGTGTGGGCAAGAGACAGCGCAGCAACCCTTTCATCAAGAGCACATAGCGGCTCGCCCTTGTCTACCCTGGGTGACATCGTTGTCTGTCGCTCGCGTGGTACTCTCCTCACGATCACAATGCCTCTTCTCTTCCCCAACCTCCGGATCCACCAAGTCTTCGGTGGTGAGTTGACATGGCTTCACTCATGACCTTGGCATTCAGTTGATATCTGTGCATAGCCAACACCGAGGTCGGGAAAACCCTTCTAACGACAGCTCTAGTCAGAGCTTCCGCTTCGCGGTATGCTGCTCACCTGAAGCACCCCGAGAAGAGGGTTTTCTACCTTAAACCTGTCAGCACGGGTCCAGATGAGGAATCGGATGTAGCGTAAGTGGACGACACGTCTACACAAGGACAATATCAATTGCAGCGTATATCAATACTAATGTACGCGCAGCTATGTCCAGAGAAACAGCGCCCCTCACACACCGTATATCTCAACGCGCAACCTCTTTCAATATCGAGAACCCATGTCCCCTCACCTCGCTGCCAAGCTTGCTCCGGACTTGGTGCGTTCGCTTACCTCGTATATGAGAAGAGGGGCTGAACCTCTTACTCCATAGCCCTTCCCTGACACCAACGAACAACTTGTCCGAGGGATCGAAGCCTACGCTGCTAGCTGTGCGACTGAGTTGAATGGACGTGAGGGAGCGCTTTTCGTCGAGACAGCTGGAGGTGAGCTCGACCTGCTATTCATGGACCCCGCCACAGCTCTGACCTTGCAATGTTCGCAGGTGTCCACTCGCCGGCGCTTCATCCCCCGCATACCCAATCTACATTTCTACGCTCTCTTCGTCTCCCGTCCATTCTCGTCGCATCACCCCATCTGGGCGGGATATCCACTACGATATCGGCCTACGAATCCCTTCTTATTCGTGGCTACTCCATTTCCGCCGTGCTTTGTCTGCACGATCCTTACTACCGAAACCATACGTTCTTAGAAAACTACTTTGAAGATCGAAATATCAGATATTGGACAATCAAACCCCCGCCTGAGAAGTATGGGACGGTAGAGGAAGACGGTGTGAGATTACGGAAATGGTATGAAGACGTTGAGACAACGGTAGGCGGAGATGAGGGCGGCGGAGTTGGTGACGCAGCGAAGTGGTTGGAGGAAGAGCATCGGAAGAGAATAGCGGAACTGGATGGTATGCCAGAGCGAAGTCTGAATACTGTTTGGTGGCCATTCACACAGCATGGTCTGGTCAGTCAGCTATCAGTACCTGAGAGAGAGTGCTAGCTGACTGATGGAGCAGGTCAACAAGAAAGAGGAGGTCATGGTTGTCGATTCGGCTTACGGTGACAATTTTGCGGCATACTACGCGAAAGCTGGCTCATCGGCCGCATTGGCTGTCTCTCCTGTGCCAGAACAGGAAGACAGTCTGCTGAAGTCATACTTCGACGGATCAGCGAGTTGGTTTACGTGAGTCCTTGGCATCAGTGAGCCTCAAACGTTCCATCCTTCATACGCTTATGACTTGGCAGACAATCTCACGGTCACGCGAACGAAGCTTTGACGCTCGCAGCAGCCGAAGCAGCGGGACGATATGGTCATGTCCTTTTCCCCAGCGGTACTAACGCTCCTGCTCTGCAGTTGGCAGAAAAGCTCATTTCCACTGTTGGTGCAGGTTGGGCAGATAGGGTATTTTACTCGGACAACGGAAGTACTGCGATGGAAGTCGCACTGAAAATGGCATTGAGGGCTAGTGGTAGAAGATATGGCTGGGACGGAGAGATGGGTGGAGATGTCGGTGTGATAGGTCTGCGGGGCAGCTATCACGGAGACACGGTGAGTCTACCGCAATGTGCGCAACGATATCGGCTGACTTGACCTCCCAGATTGGCGCAATGGACGCCACACAAGCTTCTACGTTCAACAAAGCTGTAGACTGGTGAGGAGTACAAAGCTCAGCTGGTGTCTGTGATTTTGTGCTTATACACCCCACACAGGTACAAGGGCCGTGGACTTTGGTTCGCGCCACCGATGGTGCAATTCGTTGACGGCAAGCCGACTGTCTTGACAACCGGACCAGACGAGTGGGCTACCCTTCCCGAAACTTTACGCGACGAGTCTGAGTCCACTCCAGATGGCTGGACACTTCCTTTTTCTTCCATTAAGCAGATTTACGACTTGTCTGCCCGAACCACGACACCCTTGGCAGACTATTACCGATCTCATATTCGAGCGACGCTTGAGGCACAGGTCAAGGCTGGCAGACAGTTTGGTGCTTTGGTCATGGAGCCAACGTGTCTGGGTGCTGGTGGCATGGTCTTCGTTGATCCTCTTTTCCAAGCTTGTATAATCGAGGTCGTCCGGGCGAGTGGAGACTTGTTTGGTGGGAAAGCGTGGCACGGAAAATCGTACCAGGCCGAACTGGAGGGTCTGCCTGGACGGGAGGCTGCGGAGTGGCAAGGTCTTCCAGTGATATATGACGAGGGTAGGTTATCCTCTGTCTGAGACTTTTTCGAAGCTAAATGACCATCGCTTCCCGAAGTCTTCTCCGGTTTGCATCGATTTGGCTACAACACTGCATCGACCGTACTCAAGCACAATCCCGATATTTCAGCCTACGCCAAGATCCTTACCGGCGGTCTACTCCCGCTTTCTGCCACAGTCGCGACCAAATCCATCTTCGAAGCGTTTCTTTCGGATAAGAAAGTCGACGCGCTGTTACACGGGCATTCATACACTGCCAATCCTATCGGATGTTCTGTGGCTCTGAGAGCAGTGGAACTTGTCGAGGCCTACGAAGAGAAGGATGGCTGGAAAGAGGAGAAAGAAATGTGGGACGTAGAAAGTCACAGTGAGGACAGGTGGTCTTTCTGGGACGAGAAGTTTGTGAAGGGCGTGAGCGAGATGAAGGGCGTGAAGGGCAGTATGGCCATGGGCACGGTTTTTGCGCTAGAACTAGAGGACAACGAGAGTGGTGAGTCCCGTTTTATTGGGAAAGACGATATTGTACTCATCAAACTTCATGGCAGATTACTCTTCTCACGCTGCGTTGAACTTCTTGACATCGCTTCGAAAGGAAGTCGTCTCATCAAAAAGTGACGATCTCACGCCTTTCACCCCGTTCCAGATACATTCAAGACCCCTCGGCAATGTAGTTTACATCATAACGAGTTTGTGGACCAAGAAGGAAGTGATGAGAGGGATGGAGAGGGTTATCATGAAGAAGCTGCAGGAAGCGGCGGAGTAGAATGGGCCCGCTGGGCTTCAGCAAGCCCTTGCCGAACATGAAAATGGAGGTACCCCACAACTTATAAATGCATAACGATACCAATTCATTCGTAATGAACACCCTGAATAAGAAGACTATGCATTGGCTGCCGATCGACCAGCAGTCCTTTCCCAGGTGGAGCTCCTTTGTAACGTAGGGTTTTTATCAGCAATTTGGAACGTCTGCCATCGTCCGGTCGTTAGTAGTGATCACTCTGATAGAGAACTTCGGAAGATTTCAGTTTTACGTGTAGTATACAACTATATAGTCACATACAAGCACCGTTCAGATATACAAATTCTTGTTCGTATAACGGTTAGTATACTCGCTTGTCAATCCACTTGGAGCGATCCAAGGACCGTTGCGCGGGGGACCAGGGTTCGATTCCCTGACAGGAAGACTGTTTTTTTTTTTTGGTTCTTTTTGCTCTTCTCTACACTTTTTTGCTCGTTCTGACCTCGGACGTGGTATAAGGGAAAAGGCTTCGTGACGTTTTGTGTGTGAGGATCTGTCAGGACGGACAGCCCGACCTGACGTGGCTTGAAAGACTTTCATGGTGTCTAAAGTCTCAGCGTGGCCGAAGTGGAGCGAGCTCTCGACCACCCAGGCGGCTGAGAGGTCCGAACTTGCAGGTAGGGCGGGCGCGATGGTCGAGGGAGTAATTGGAATCGCAAGTAGTTACAGCAGTCGTGTGTATTTGTGTGCATCCTTCCCGAACGCGTGATTCACGTCGTGCAATACAGTATCTGGGAGAGAGAGTGGAACCCATCGACACGGGAAATGACAGCCTAGTGTCGAGTGTAGGTCAACTTGACCGAGGCACGTACATGAGGTTAGGCAAGCAGAAGGCTTTGGAGGTCTGGATTGCTGTGTTCCCTGTAAGTCACGCAAGTTGAAAGGCGCGTTGCCTGTCTCCTTCTTGCAATATGCACCAAACAACACTGACATGTGTGAGCTGAGATGCGGCAATCGACACATGAACCAGAAAGAAATCAGGCCCAGAGAGCAAAAGAGAAATGACAAAAAAGAAAACTTCCTGTCAGGGAATCGAACCCTGGTCCCCCGCGCAACGGTCCTTGGATCGATCCAAGTGCATTGACAAGCGAGTATACTAACCGTTATACGAACAAGAATTCAGTATTTTCCCTGAGACACTGATATATATATCGTCACAAGAACACACCTGTCCAACTAGCCTGCCCCTGTTGTCTTCTTCTCCATCAGGATCATGCGGCCTCTACGCATGACCATATCGATGCTATCAAGCTACACGCGAAGATCAAATCTATCCGCAAGACGATACGGGATCGGTTCAAGTGGAAGCAGAGATGTCATTAGGAAAATCACTGTTGTATCCCAGCCAATCCGATCGCTTGAGGAACACAACGAGTTGATCTCCCCCTAATCCAGTCACCCAAAATAAGTAAATCCGATTTGTCCCGTTATGGACTGCCACTAACGCACCGCAACCAACCAACCAACCAACCAACCGCTTCTCATTCGTCGTCGTCGTCTGTCCTCGAACGAGATCGCACTTCAACACCTTACACACATCGTCAGTCACGACCCGCTCACTTGCTGCTCCAACTCTCGTCTTCAGCTTTGCCCAACACCTGTATCACCGTAGCTTCTGCGTGAAGACCTCGATTGTATCCAACCAACCAACCAACCGCATTCGCACAATGTCTTTCATCCGACCAGCAGCTTCTGGATCAGCTTTCCGTACATTGGGTTTGGGTCTTGGTGGAAGAGGTTTACACACCTGTAAGCGGGAGACTCATCTTCCTCGCACAAGAGGCACCCCACCTCATTCACCTTGCCAATACTGTCCCACCGCTCCATAAAGTGTGGGAATATCATGCGACTATAATCATGAGCAAGATCGGACGTCTGCGTGATTTATCGCAATGCTAATCATCTCGACGTGTATTTACAGCTCGAGCATTGGCGATCCGAGCATCGAGCATTAGACGGGATGCAGTGATCGCTGCTGATGAGACGGCCGGATTCAAGTATGTTCCCGGAGGACGTGAGTGTCATTCTTTTACCCATGAAATTGCGATTGGCATATAAAGAAAGAAGGCTGGATTGGGTTGCGTGGACCGAAATGAGATCGGCCAGTCGAATGCTTGTGGAGAATGCCTAGGAGGAGGGAAAGATGAGGTCAATAGTTTCAAGGTGTCAAGCGGGAGGATGGATCATCTGGAGATCCGGTGTCATGTCCATTCTTCCTCAACAAGCCACGATCATTCGTTACGAGACAATCACCTCAATCAGTCATGGATTGACGCTAATTGCTCTGTCACCCGTTTCCAGCCGTACTCAAAGGCACAGTCAACGACGCGACTACATTCCCCGAACCCTCCAAGTCACACGGATCGTACCATTGGGCATTTGAGAGAGTCCTCTCTGCTGCTTTGGTCCCCATGACAGTTGGTGCGGCTGTCTCAACTGGAAGTGCCTACGTGGGTCATATCGAGTCTTTCGTGATGAAGATGGTAGTTTCTAATATTTACAACTCTCACTTCTTCTTGTACAATCCTGTTCTGCTCCGATCCCCATTCGCGTCCACTCGATGCCATCGTGTCCCCACTTCTCGACTTGCTCATACCCCTATCATTTCATCAATCAATTATCGATATCTGCCTATCGCAGCCCATAATGGATGGTATCCTCGCTGTCTCCCTCATCGTCCACTCTCATATTGGTTTCGACTCATGTATCGCCGACTACGTTCATAAGCGAAAGTTCCCCGTCCTCGGTCCCATCGCTTTCTGGGCTCTGAGAATCGCCACAGGTCTGAGTGTCTGGGGTGTCTACGAGTTCAACACTAACGATATCGGTGAGTTGTCGTCATCCCCTTCCCCTCTCAAGGCTGCTAGACCATCAACTTACGACTTTGTTCAGGTCTTACCGAGCTCGTCAGACGAGTATGGACCGCTTAAGCGATATCCCGACCAGAGGACCAATGCCAAATGTCATTCCGTCCGTAATATATCACTTTTGCTTTGTTTTGGGATGCAGCGATACGCTATAACATACACATACAGTATCTTGCTCGAGGGGCATCATCATGTCGAATATGAAGTATAGACATGGTTAAGACGGCATGAACCCGGAACAGCGCGAGGAGAAAACAACACGACACTAGGCCACTGAACGCTGACACGCTTACTTCATATCATGCGACTTCGCTTTGCCCAGTCGTCTTGTGGTGGTCCAACTGGCAATTCTCCCAGGGCCCTCCGCGGCTCATTGCGACCAGTTGTAGGATAAATCGATTCCCCCGCAGAAGGCTTAGTCGGCGAGACCCTGTTGAGTCATGTCTCTTCGGTCAGTCCAAACAATCATAAGATTGCACGACAGAACATCTCCACTCACCCCCTCGCTTCATGTTCACCGCTGTGACGTTTGATGCCTCGGGCACTTGCGAATCCGCCAAGTGTCACAGGTATGCCGTCCTCGTTCGTACCATTCTCATCTAGCTTGAGCTGCACTCCCTCTGCTCGTAATTTGGTCGTCGCTTTGGCTGCGACGAAGTCCACGCCTCCCGACGGGATGCGAGGAGACTCTGACCGGATAGGGGACTCCGCGGTATTGAGTGCCGAGGCGATTGCTTGTCGACGGGCGGACGCAGCATTAGCATTTGGAGATCCGCCAGCCTGCTAGATGTCAGCTGAGTACAGAGCACACATTATGTGTAAGTATCTAAGACTCACCGGGCCAGGAAACGCGAAGCCGCCGATTGGCTTAGGCTTAGCCGGACCTTCTGCAATCGTGCTCGTACTGTGAGTAGACGTAGACCCGCTGCTCGGCTTGTGGGCTGCCCCTTCACGTGTTGGTGACAGATTTTTGGAGAGCGCTGCAGGAAGTGGTTGCTTCGATACTTCGTTCGGCTGATGTGAAGGTTGACTAGCGGCGTCAAGAGCCTGAGCGGATCGACTGGCGCTCTGTTGTACAGCTTGTCGATTTTCTGCTGAGGTAGCCGGAGCATCAGGACGATGGCGATGTTGGTAAGCAGGCTGTTCTTTGGTTAGATCAGGCAATCTTGATAGACCAGCTTCGGGCATCACTCCTGACCGAGTGGCATGGTTTTGCGCCCTGCTATCAGAGGATCAGCTGCGAGTCTATGGACATGAGGGACAAGACGTACCCTACATGTCGAACAGAACCAGCCTCTAGCGATTCCAGAAGCGATTCGCTCGGAATACCCATGAACTCCGCGTCAAAACTCTCATCCATGTACACATCCTCAGGGTCGTACAATGAGCGCAATGGAGTGCCAGGCACTGCATGTGCGGTATGGCGAGCTGGCGGTCTGATGGGTTGAGGTTGAGCAGCAGGGACAGGAGCCTTGGGAGCGTTGTTCATATGCTGCGGGATTGCAGAAGGACGAGATGGCCCAGCATTCGCGCCCGCATCGGTGAACTCGGGGCGTCTTTCGAGTTCGGCTTGATTGAATTTAGCCTATGATGTAAATTACAGTCATCAGTGAGCTGCGTACACTATCACAGCTGACCTTGCACTCACTGCTGGGACTGTCATTTTCGCGACCGCTTTGGTGTAGTCTTTGTCGTACAAGCAGTTTCCAAGGACATTGCCGAAAGTTCTCAGAGCACGTTTCGTTGCGTCTGTCACTGCTTCCTTTTTGGCCTTCATGAAAAGTCAGCTTACATCCTTCATGACGATAGCGCTTACGTAGCTGACCTTGTCGAGAGCAGCTCCTTTCCCCCTAATATTCTCTCCTTGACCGCATCCTACATCTTCGTGAAACGCTCCATCCCGGAGGGTGATACGGACGACTGCTGTGATGTTGCAGGACACTCGGCCTTGAGCGTTCTCGTCAAGCTATTGTTGGGTCAGCTACAGAGCTGCGAAGTCTCGAGCATTACACACATAGTCTGTGTGCAAGGTCACAATAGAAGAGGACCATCCATTGAACCCGAACACTTCGTTTGCCAGATTGATCACTGAATAAAATTATCAGCTTACAGTCGGTTGGACTGATCGGAAGCCAGCTTACCTTTCCAGCCTTCGATATAGCTACAAGATAATCAGCCAAAAATGTCATACTGGTATGACAAAACTCACCTAAGCTTAGGCCCACCACCTGGTCCAGGTCTCGTCGTCACGTATTCAGGTCCCAGTTTCTTCGCCAGACGAGCTTGTAACATCTGAATTCTTTCTTCTGACCACTGACTGACTCCTCCCATTTGCGTCGAGAAGCTCTGGTTAGGTCCACCTCCGCAACCGCCATGTTGACTGAACCAAGCTGACTCATTAGGGTCCATCCCGAACGCTCGATTGTTCATCCGTTGGAGAGGTGTACTGTGATGAGGGATTGCGAGATGCGCTGGTCGTTGGAGAGGAGTCAGAGGTCGATGGAGGGGAAGAGGTTGGGGCTGGGGTTGTTTCTGTTCGTATGCCTCGACAAGGTGAGCGGAGAGGCTCATTGCATGAGGAAGGAAAGTCGACTCGGTGGACAAGCAAGTCGGTGGCGCGGGGGTAGGGAAGAACCAGGCAACAAACGAGAGTAGACAGTTGCCGTCTACTTGACTGATTGATGTCGATGCGCGAGCGAGGGGGGATCTGGTGTCAGATCGATGATGGTGTTGACAACCTCGATACGAAAGAGAATGGACAAGACGAGGTGACTGTATTATTGTTGTCTCGATGATTGACGAAGTAAGTCGCGAGTTCTCTTCATTACGTAATACCCCTCGAACGAACATCACACTCAGCGCGTCTCCTTGCCTGCGTTTTCTACAGATCCAGCTGTCCATCCCATCCTTGACATTGTTATCCACTTTGATTCGTTTGGCTCACTTCCCCAAGGCGAAGGAGGAGGATGGCCAATATCCTGCCAGTTCCTTCAGAGAGTGTCTTCACTCGACCCAACCCGCCTTACAGCTCGCTGCCGGAGCTGTCGAAACCCTTCCTCCTCGATCCGGCTTCCAGGTCGTACAAACATCAATATGCAAATATCTACTTCGTGAGACTAGTGGAGCTGAGACCGGTCGTTGAAGAGCGAGCTCAAGAAAGGTGGAAAAGTGTAAGAGGCAAGTCTCTGCCACCCTCTCTCCGTGTGCGACATACAGCTGATCCTACAACTGCAATGCGCCAGGCAAACCACCTTTACTACCTCGGATTCTCAATCTCACCCGATCCCAATTATGTTATATCGTCGGTACGGTCTACATGGACATGCCATTGAAGCCCAATGTTCTGGAAGACATGGCACGAGATGTGAGCTGTATCTGCCAGGAGTTTTGTGCTTTCGCTGACATATCCTGCCGTAGCACTGGCTTGCGCCTCCTGCTCCTCGAGCTAAGTTTTTCTCGGCACAGGATGCTGTACATCTTGAAGATGAGTCGGGTCGAGTCAGATTGGTTGGAGATGTGATCAAGCGGGAAAGGGAACGAGAAGGAGGCGGTTTGGTGACAGGTGAGCTTGGAATCAGCTTCATTGCTGTTCTTATCCTCTACTTCAGGAAGCAGTCAAGCTGATGAAATCACTAATCAGGCGTGATCATGGCTGCATTGGGTATGGAAACGTCCTCGGGGGATTTCGAGGTCATCGATCTCTGTTTTGCCGGTCTCCCGGATGTTCTCAAACCAGCGGCTGGACCTTCGAAAGTGAATGGGAAGGGCAAACAAAAGGCAGACGATACCGATGTAGACATGGACGGTGAGTTCTGGTTCCAGTCCAAGAAGCCATCTTACATACTGAAATTATGACCTGCACAGAACGTACGAACGCACAAGGATCAGAAGAGAAGACATGGGTGGCATTAGTGTCGGGACTATCAGTGGGAGCGCAAGAAGCACCGGCGGACCTCAAGGCGGAGTTACTGGTGGAATGGCTGATAGGGGAAGGTGGAGGACCATTAGTGAGCGGATCGTCGCATCTTGAGAAAGACTTCGACTTCAGCTAACGCAGTTCGTCAGGATCAACTGGATGGTGGACGGATAGCGCGACTCGTCCTTGCTGGTAACTCGCTGACGACCCCGGTCCGAGGTGAAGATGATAAGAAGATCGTAGGTCAAAGCTGCATCTCAACCTTTAGAGATGCTGACCATCACATTTCCACCTCAGAAACGCTTCAACTCCCTGTCCAAGCCCGTCTTTCAGAACCACCCCACCAAGACCCTCTCCGCTCTGTTATCTGATCTTCTCGCTTCCTCATTACCTATAAACCTCATTCCTGGTCCATCCGATCCAGCAGGTGCTACATTACCTCAACAATCTTTACCGAAAGTCATGTTTGGTGGGAAAGCCAAGACAGAAGGGCTGGAATGCGAAACAAATCCATGTTGGATGGAAGTGGGTCAGAGAAGGTGAGTATCTCGCATTCATTCTGTGCTCGAAACAAGCTCATCACTGTGATTGCTCTGGCCTCCAGTTTCTTGGGATTAGGTGGTCAGACACTGGATGATATATTTAAGTATCTGCCCAGTTCATCACGATTGGCGATGGCAAGACGGACGTTGGAATGGAGGCATGTCGCACCGACAGCGCCCGATACGTTATGTGAGTGTACAGCTTCCCGTGAACCTAGCTCGTCAAGCTGACTTCCGCGGTACACTGGCAGGGATCTATCCGTTCCCTGATGCCGATCCTTTCATAATCAAACACCGGCCGGATATCTACTTTATAGGCAACCAACCAGAATTTGAAACCGCTTTGGTAGGAGGTCGGTCAGGTTTGCCTTTTCCCGTCCTGCATCATAATCTGATCTATTTTGGTATAACTCTTTCAGAATCGGATTCTCCAACGAGGATCGTCCTCCTCCCTTCTTTCGCGAAATCAGGAACGGTAGCTCTGGTGTGTCTTGAGACTTTGGAGTGTAAGACGATAAACTTCGAGGTGCCCGTTTGGGTTGGGGAGAAGGCTGTGGCTGAAGAAGATAAGGTCGAAGAGGATGAGGAGATGGAATGAGTGAGGTGGGGGCGTTGTGTATGTGGCGAGAGCACTTGGATGAAATTTCTTGATCGTGACTTAGGGCGGAATGGGATGACACTGACCTTTGCGCAGACTGATGAGTTGAGAGAGTGCAGCGCTTCATCTCCCGAATGGGCCACTGATACTGATGGTTTGGTCGCTGGCATCTTGCAAGCATGTTTTGCATTGTGTTTGTCTACTGCGTATCTGAAGCGCCGATCACAGCCTCACATAACGAGACAACCTTCTTCCTGCACTGGCTTGCTCACAAAACCCATCTCCGCGAAAGTCTGCGGACCCTTTCGCTTGTCCTGCTCACTACTACATCCTCTCCGCTCTTCAGGTATTGGCAGATCGCTCAGACTTGTCGAAGTCGAAACACCCGAATACGGTCTACTGTTTCGCCTTCCTTCTCCCCCTGTCTGCCCAAACACATCTCCACCCTGTCTTCTGGGGAAAGTCTGAGGGTCAAGTCCTGCCCTAGGGGGGTTGTGAAACGATTGGTGTGGTATAGGAGGACGGGATGGGAAGGAGCTTGATTGGGGTAGTATCTGGTAGTTCGGATTCGGGGACATGATTTCTCCTACTCTCGGAGTGGGTGACATTGGTATCGGCCCATCCGTCAGGAGGTTGTGCGACCTGCTGGACGGTCCAGGCCATTCAGGTTGGGCATTCGAATCGTTTGACGGTGGTTGTGGCCGTCTGACAGGTCTTGAGATCGAGTTTCGATCGGATCGGATCTTCGCCTGTGTGTGCTTCCGCATCAATGTGTCAGTCATCCTCGATTCGTGTTCTGCCATGGAAATCGAGGCAGGTATAGGAGCTGACAAAGCCGCAAGTCGAGCTGGTGCGTCAGAGTTGCCGAGAATGGCCGCCTAGATCGACATGAAGTCAGTCGTCGACTGTATTATCACGATGGAGACTTGACGCACCTTCTGATACCACTTTCTCGCTAGTTCCAGATCTTTCCTACCCCCTACTCCCAGTCTAATCGGTCATTCATCTAGTCAGCTGTACGCTCGCTCCAAGAAGCGCGGATCAGGACAGCTAACTACTCACTCGTAATAATAGCCCAAGGCAAAACAACCGTTCGGATGACCTTTTCTTGCCGCTTTCTCCGCAAATGTCCTTGCCAGATTCTCATTCTTCGGGAAATGACCTTCTGCTCCACACAGAAACCATTTGCTCAGAGCCATATCCGCTTCCGTCTCCCCATTCTTACTGGCAAAGGTATACCAATTCACGCTGACGAGCGGATCGTAGGCGCAACCAAGAGAGGCATGTTCGTATATGTGTCCCGCTTTATACTGTGATGGAGGATAATTGAAATATGCTGCTCGTTCTATGACTTCTCTGGCGACCTGTTGTTGAGCGAAGAACGTTTCTGATGGGGACGAACTCGGTGGCAGGACGAGATGAGGCGGGATCTCGACTGGTACACAGAGTTCTCCCGCTAGTAACATCCCGTAAACGTAGGACGGTTGAGGGAAGTCAATGGTCGATATTTCGGAAGCTTGTCGAAGGAGTGAGAGCGCGGTCACTGGGTTCGAAGGCAAGTTGAGTTGACCGAGGAGGTGAGCCATGCCCATTCGCTGAACCATCTCTTTAGCTCGGCTCGTCTCACGTCTCCTGGACAGCGGCGAAATCACGATGCCACTTACATAAGTGCATTCGCAATCTCCCCGTTTCACACCTCGTTCATAACAGTCTCTTGCTCTTCCCAGATCGTTCACTCCTTCATAGTCCCTTCCTAGTCTGAACCATCCTCTCGACTCTCCACCTCTTGCAGCACTTTCGAAATCCTTGAAAGCCTGTCTGTTATTTTTCGGCAGCAAATCGGGACAGAGACCCGTAGCTTGTAATCTCCCTTTAAGATAAGAAGCAAGAGCTGCTGCTCTGGTGTTTTGAGATGTCGAAACGACTATGATGATGGGGACGGCGGACTCGAGCAGATTCCGTAATTGCAGCGAAAGTCGGTGGGTCGTTGGAGATTGGACATCTGGATGAGTGAAATCGGTAGGACCACCAGAGGGATTGATGTACCAGTCGACTAGGCGGATGACATTCTGTGCCCAAGCGATCTGATCTGTGTCAGAAGCAGTATCGAGTGAAGCAGCGCTCTGGGATAGGCTGTCCACACTTGGTAAAGGTAGGGTACGAGGTGGTTCGGTGGCTGCGGTAGACGCTGACGAGATGGACGAGGACGATGCAAAAGACTGGTGGGATTGAGTGAGGGTTGTCATCGCATCGAGTTGGGAGGCTCGGTCCAAGTGGGAGATCGTCTCAGCCTTTGACCTCGACTAATGAAGCAGGTATACCGGAGAAATGACCGATGGTCAGATAAGATGGAAGACTCAATCGTCAGCTTGCTGAGCGTTTCGGGGATGCCAGAGAATGAGTCGACGAGGTGGTATGTATGTATCGCGGCTGAGAAGTACTACTATGCAAGTTTGATCAGCAAGCAATCCGACTGATTGCGAGAGATATGCACGATCAAAGTACCAGACATTTTGGTTGATCTGTCGAAGGAAGGCTGTCTCGTTCGCATTCAGAACCAGAACCTAATTGCGATCTGTGTGAGACATACGTACCGTATATACGTTGACGACGCACAATTTTTACTGTTTGGGGAGCTCGGAGGGAGAGTAGGGAGGTTGTTACGAGCATGGGTAGATGTAGGTCAAAATGATAAAGGATGTACATAGGAGATTTGTGTAGACTGGCCCATGACTGGAAAGTTTGGGTTGCGGTGAAGTGTGGTCGACCAGTGAGAAGGTGACTTGTCTAGCAGGCATTGACTGCACCTGTGCGCACAGGTAGCAGTTATTATTGCTTGATAGTATGATTGATTTCATATGCGAGTGCCATTGGCAGCAGACGGTGAAGAAGGTGAAGAATGGGATACGATGGTCCCCATGGATCAGGCGTACAACTCCAGTCTGCAAGCTCGACTTCGACTACAGTCATTGTAGATCAGCGCACTGTGGAGTGAAAGTCTCCGAATTCGATGCTGTTGATTGAACCTGCTTCCTCGAACGGAACAACCCTATGCAAATACTTACGGTGCCAGCAGAACGAAAGTCTCTTTCATACCGCTATCCATCTCGCTCGTATCAAAGCCTCGTCTCATTTCACCCCTGATACGTCCCATCCTTCATCTCACAAACTGTCACGACCCAACGATCCTCATGAATCGGCAACTCCTTGCCCTGAGCGTTCTCTTGTGCTGGAAGGTCAGAGGAGCGGGGTACGATCTCTGCGCAGCATAGCCCGGATAGCTCAATACGTCAATCGTCACTCGTCACAGATGGAGGAGAAAGAACGGAAGGAAGACAGCACGGCGACAACTATTTATGGTCTCATACATAACGGTACAGGATCTGAAGGGAGGAAGATTGTCGACAGAGGGACCTACTGATGATGAAACCCAGACCATGTCGAGGATGTATGACCTTAAACTCTTCAAGTAAAAGGGCAAGAGACTGATGTTCACTTAAAGGGATGAGCTGGAGCAAGCGCTATATACAGTAGCGAGGAGCATCAGGTCGTACACCGCTTTCACGTACTTTCGGAGAAGAAATCGAGGTGAGTCGCAATGCTCACCTCGATATCGCCTTCGAGGATCGACCGGGCTACTCGTCCGCCAGTACCGTCGATGACGAGTACTTCATACGCGTATCTGATGGAAGGGATTTGTCAGAGGTGTCCAGCTCGTCGGTGGTCATTCAAGAACGAGGACGAGGACCGACAGATGGGCAAGTCAGACACGATGTTCACTCACTTGGCATGGTGGAAATGGAGGAGCGACCGTCTATCCCACCTGAAGCGTGAAGGACCAGTCGGCCCCGATGGGACGTCAGTCATGGCGAGATTCTTATCGTCGATGGTATGGACAGCAGTTTAGGCAGTTGTGGGGTTCACAAGGTCAGAGAAAGAAAGGAAGGGGAACAGAGTTCATAGGATAATCACCAGTGGCGGGTCGAGGACTCATCTAACGCACGGACCGTACTCGCTACTGTCGTTGGTGCCATCCAACTTGTTCTACTGTAGCTTAGGCGGAGTAAGTCATACTACTGTAGAGCTGGAAATCAAAGTAAGCCAAAGACCAACATGTTCCCCCTTGGACGGTGACAGAGTGGCTCGCTGATCGGCCTGGGTGAGTTCAAGTATATGTCAATGCAATGGTCGTTCAGATCATGATGTACTGTAGCTCGGAGCTGGCGACCGGGGGGATGGTATGGATTAGTCGGATCTCGACCGACTACATAGCGGTGCAAGGGTCCTATATCTTCCTTTTGGCAAAGGGGAGCGGACCGATGACCACAGATCAAGCTCTTCTGCTCGTTGTCGCCTCATCCCATATGCTTCCAGCTCATTTGACATTGTCCGTCCATCTTGCAACTACGGATGTTGGTTGATTTGCCACCCAACTTTCCACGAAAACCAATCTATCAATTTACACGTGAAGATAGTCACCTCCACCTTTCGTCCATTACATCAGATCCCATCTCTCACTCATCTCACTCTCTCTCTCTCTTGTGCCTATGCATGTACCATTACTATACGCCACCGCTCTCTACTTCCTGCAGTACATCTCAACGGTCCGATCACCGAGTGATGATCCCTCCTGGCTTCGGGGCAGGACCATCGTTCTTTGACGCTCACGCTCCCTCGCCTCGCCTCGATACGTTGCCTGATGATGTGTTGGGCATCATATTTGGGCATCTCGAGATCGATGAATTGGTATCCTTGCGACGGGTCGGAAGATGCATGTCAGATCGAGTGAGTGGCTCCTCTTCTGTTGCCTCCTCTTTCCATCTTGTGGAGATTCTGATTGTATCGCCTCAGTGACTTACCCAGCTCTTACACATTTCTTTCAGGTACTTCACTTTGGTCTGCCCCTCTATCTCTCCTCTCATCGCCAATCCCACATGACACTGCATCCCTCTCCATCATCATGGCCTCTATCTTCACTTGTCAAACATGACCACCTCATCAACCGATCATTATCTCGACATCGATGGCACGCTCTTCAGATCGGACCGACATGGCTTCAACCCGTCATACCCACTCTGCTTCTGACTCCCGACCATCTGATCCTGGGTGTGGGAGGGAAGATCCTCGCCCATCCCTTGTATCCTCCACGATCAGTCACCTCACACGTACACGTACACGGAGGGAAAGTCGTCGGTCGAGCTCGAGAGTACCCCATCTCTCCACGGGGCGTGGGCAGTCGAGCAGACATCGTCGGAGTCGTTCCACTACATGATGGACAAGATTCTCTTGCCGTAGCTCAGTTCGACGGGACATTACAACGGATGGTTCTAACTCCGAGTGGACCGAGTCTACCTCGAGTGACGGCTCGTTATCCACATCCGAAAGAATCGATACATAATCTGTCCGGATCGGAAAGGGGCGAGATGATAATGACCACTACATCAGGTGGTTCCGTTCAACTGTTCGATACTAGATCACCATGGTCCGAACCTTCTTCCATCACCTTATCGACCAATAGAGCCTGGTCAAGCTTGTTGACCACGTCTCATCCGAGCTTGGATCCAGTGGCAATGATAGGTGTTCAAGGATCGATAGAGTTTCACAATGTACTTCCATCTGGAATATCGTCCCCTATCTCTCGAAAGATATTAGGTCCAGATCTACCACTCGCTTCATCACCTTATGACATCCAACTTCCATCTTACGAATCTTCGCAACTCCACCCGTCCACACTCCTTTCAGCATGGTACGACTCCCATCTCCGCTTACATGATCTACGAACGTCCTCCACCTCGCCAGTCAGCACGTTCGTGGACCCATACACTTGGGCGGACGGAAGTGCGTTTTATTCGACGTGTTTTGTCGGCGAACATCACATTGCTGGAGGAGGCGCTCGACACGGCACAGTCGCCTTTTTCGATACCCGTTCTCCGAAAATTGGGTGGAGCTGTTTCTCCCCCGGAGGAAAAGGATCACCCGTATATAAACTGAGAGGGGAAGGAGGGAAAGTTTGGGGAGTCACTGAGAAAAGAGCGTTCGTACTGGCGTTTGATGGATCGGGCGATGAGACAGATGGATTGGTATTGGAAGAAGCTAGAATGAAGAGTGTGATCAGAGATAGAGATAGAGTCAGACATGTACCGAGCGGTTGGAAGGGAAGAGGAGGGAAATGGACTTGGACAGTTAGGTATGAAGAGGAAGAAGGGAGTAAGGCTGTGGGATACGAACATAGAGATAGGACAGTGAATCTCTTCGAGTCCTCGCTAGTTGCCTCATGACTTTGATGGAAAGAGGGTTGTAATTCTAGATGTACGTCCTATGTGACTTGGCACCTGAGATCTTCTGAACCTGTCAGAGGGAAGACTGCCGGACACCGTCCATACTGACCATTGACCAAAATCGTCTCATGGCAGCTAAATACGATTACAAACAACGATCTCTCCGAGATGCTCAATCCCCGTCAACCTCTCATTAGACATGACCCCTTTGGCCTTTCCTTTCTTTCGGTCTTCTTCAGTCTTCAAGACATCCAAGTGGCCGATCCCACCTCCGGAATCGCTGCGTAGGCGTTTCGTTCGCTTTCATTCTCCAGTGTCTACTCGGAATCAAAGCAACAAGACCGTCAGACAAAAAACGCTTCTCTGCTACCACCCTAGGCCCGACTTACCTCTAATAATTGGTTCATCACGTCATCTACCTCATTCACCGCTATTCCTCCACATCCTGCTGAGATCAACCGTCTGTATTTCGCAATTTGTTCACTTGTCCCGGCCTGCAGTGACAGAATACCGTCAGACCATACCAGATAAAGATCAATCCGCTCGTACGCCACACTCACCTCCGTTTGTGCTTTCACATATCTCCTAACCAATTCACCTCTTCTCCGCCTCTTCTCCTCAATCTCCCATCTTAATCTCTCTTCTTCAGCCTGGACGACCTCCTGTCCGCCTCCTCCTGGAAGACTATGCAGCTCTTCCAAATCAGTCGTATCTTCTCCTGTCAACTCTCCATTCCTCCAGTTCTCCTCCCTGGTCAATTGGCCCCCTAACCAAGCTTCGTAACCTTTCTTCAGACTTTCCCCCAACTTTCCTCTCAGATTCGCTTGCAACGATTCCGCTTCCCGTCGCTTCTCTTCTATTGGCGCCGCTTGCTCCGTCAGACTTGAGATCACTCGACTGGCCTCTGTCACCTCGGCATGGATATTGGTCAACATCGCTTTGGCCTGGAGTATATCCCGTTCTTTCCCTTGCAACTCGGCGTCGAACGATCGTGCGAGCGATTGCATGTGCGCCGTGATATCTTGCAAACACTGACCGCCTGCTAATCGAGCAGCCTCTGTCGTGTATAGCTGAGGTGCAAAAACAGCTTTGTCCGCCAGACCGCCTGGGACTTGTCGGGTCCCGGACGAGCCAGTCCCGTTCGGTTGCACAGGCGAAGATCGGAATCGTTCATCCTCCAATATGTAATCTTCTGCCGATTTGAAATCCCTGTTCTTGACCTTCGGGTCCGCACCATGGTCCAAGAGAGCTTTGACAAGCCGCCGACTTCTCGCCCGAGCAGCGATAGTTAATGCAGTCTCACCCTCCTCATCCTGGAAGTTGATCACATCTGCTAACTCTTGTGGATAATCTGCGAGTCGTGATAGAATGGTCTCCATGTAGTACTTCGCTGCATGCGTTTTACCTTTTGCTAATGCGAGGTTGGCAATGTGATGGAAAACGGTTCGATTTTGCTTATCAATGTTGAGGGTAGATCGATGGAGGAGCTCGTAGAGCTCCGGAAATTTGCGCATATCGTAGTTGTTGGAGAACATTACGCTTCGCATGAGAGGCGTTTGTTCCGCATTGTTACCGGAGAAGATCGAAGCGCCAGCGGTGAGGAGGAGTTTGACGACTCGGACTCGCCCCATTGCACAGGCCCAGTGAAGAGCTGTATGTCCGTCATCGTCGATACGGGAGTTTGGGTCATAGTCGTGAGGTGGTGAGACGAGAATTTGTGGTATTTGAGTGGTTTCCGACACGAAATAGTTTAGTATGATATCCGTGTATTGTTCCGGACCAATGGGTTCTTCGCCCATGCCCATGCCGAGATGTCGAGGACTCCCTTGGGGAGTATGAACCGCACTATGACCCCTAGCGCGTCGAAGATGCGCATACTGATCCTGATCCTCGTCCATCATGAGAGCAGCGTTCCTCTTCCTCGACCCGGACCCTAACGTATCCATCGACATGTTCATGGGCATTCCCATGTTGATGTGCATCCCCATCCCATCGACGTCCATCTGCTGCGTCCGTTCTTCGACCCCCTCGCCCACGACACTGGCCACCGGACTCGGGGTTTCGCTACTGGAATCGTCGTCCTCCGGTGTCGCACTGGGACTCTCGTCAACTTCCGCGGACCGCAGACTGGTATCGACGTCCGGTGTCGAATCTTGCATCCTTGCGCGAGAAGCCGCTAACTGGGCTTGTGCCTGGAGAGCAGCTGCTGACGTTGGTCCAGTCTTGGACGGAGTCGCAGATGCTTCCTTCGCCGCTTTACTCTCCTTTTCTTTCTTCGTTTTGGTAGGTGGTGCGACGGCATGTTTCGGCGCAGGAGGTGGCGATACAGATGTCGGTACGTAGTCAATCAACGGTCGAAGGAGGTCCTCAACACCATATTGCTTGGCGAGAGCGAGGCCTCGCTCGATAGGAATCCAAGTACCTGACGATACGTCAGCTGAGGGAGCCAGAGACATGTTGGATGTCAGCTGACCTTGATATTTGCCGTATCCTCCTTGTACTTTCTCGTGTTCTCCCTTCTGCACTTCTCTCTCCAACACTCTTGTCCGTTGTGGCTTGTCGAATCCTGCCACCTTCAGGATCTGTGTCGCGTTCAAGTACGCGTCCGCTCGTCTTCGCATGACCGCGACGTTTCGACAGAGCATCTCGTAGACGGGGCTGTATCAGAATCCATGAAGTGAGTATATGCTGGCACTGGATTGATCGACGATCAGAGCGATCACTCACACTCCACTGCAAGTGAGCGAGGGACGAGGAATCTGAACATTAGCATACGATCGGTCAATTGGCGGAAACTGGTGAGTATCACAAGACCTAGTCACGCACCTGTACGTCGCCTGAAGTGGACAGGATCTCACGCTCAGCTCGATAGACATACACTTGCGGAGAGGGAACAGAGTACACTACACACCTTGAAGATGGTATTGGGACCATTGTCACCGCCGGCGGCGACCGGTTTCTTCACCATGTTGTGAAGCGCGAGTCAAGAGGTCTTTGCGAGTGTCGCTGATGGTTCAGGTCAAGGAAGAGCCGTCCAGCAGATGTCCGTCTCCCCTGTGCACAGAGCGACCGACTATCTCTGTGTGTTTTTAGTAAGATTGATGATGTCGAGATGAAGGTACGATCTCAATGTGTGTGTGTGTCCCAGAGGTCAAAAGTCAATGTCTGAACTGTTCTGAATTCGCGTCGAGAACCATCATTCATACAAAATGAGCAAAAAGGACCTGAGGAGGACAGAGACGCGCGCGCGGTGGAGGGGGCAGATCTTATGAATTCATATCACCGACTATCGCCGAGAGTGTGGCAACTGGAGATCATAGGTGAGGGGTGGAGGTAGGAGAGAGATGGTAGCATGGATACAAAACGCTCGACACCTTTGACTGGATTTCGTGTACACTTTTGACTTGCTTTGCTCACAAAGTTGACAACAGAGTGAGCTACGGCTCAACACTCTCGCACAGGATGAAGGTGAGTCTCGACAAAGGCCGTAAGACCTCTTGAATCATGGCATGAGCTCATGAACACCTTGACCGAACGACTGACAGATCTCATCCACTGCGCCGCTCCATCTGTCCAACCGCGAGGTCCTCTCCCATCTCCTCGATCAGAAGATAGACAACGACCATCTCTCCGCCTGCATCACGCTGAAACGAGCCCGGGACAGAGCTTTTGCTCGAGCGAAATACCCCCTGGAAAGAGACAAAGAGAGACCGGAGGAAGATGATCCGGCGCTATTGGAACCGCTGACGGAGGAGGATCAGCAGGTTTTGGATGTCGCGGAAAGGAGGGGATTGAGCGACGAGTCGGTCTGGATACAGGATGAGGTGGGTGCTCAAAGTCCAGAGATCAGAGTCCATCACCATCAACATCAACATCAAAAGCGAAACACGATAGTGTCAATCTCGTCGACATCTATTCATCTTCTTGCTTCTTCTGTCGCTGATCAAGGCATGACTGTCGAATTGGCTCCTGCGAACAGGTCATCAGATATCTTTGTGCGGAATACAACCCGACAGCCCGACAAACGCCTGAAGGAGTGGCCAGGCTCGCCGACGAACTGCAAGACCATCAACTCACCAAAGCTGAAGTTCTCCAGCTATGCAATCTGGCTCCTACAGAACCCGTCACCCTATATGCTGTGAGTCTGATGTCAGATCTCTCAAACACACACACATACACACACACTATCATAACCCAATATTTTCTCGCTCAACGATTCGGCGATCCCCCCACCCCCCTCCTCAATCAAGACATCTCGTCCAGAACCAGGACTAATGATGTCTTTCCTCTCCCCTTGGACAGATCATCGAAGAAGCAGATACTCGATTCTATCCCTCTGCAGAAGCCAAGCTCGACGAAATCGGAAACCAGGTCTACGAAACACTCTTATCCCAACCACCATCCGACTTGTTACCTTATACCAGCACGTACGAACAAGGAGGAGGAGGAGGAGAAGAAGAAGAAGGAGAAGATGGATATGCGCCTGGATATGTGGATATGGAAACGGATCTGGCGACCGAGGAGATGTTGCAGCAGGAACAGGAATTCGTGTTTGAGGGAGGGAAGGAGGTGGGAGTGGATGAGGAGAAAGATGGGGATATGGATTAAGACTTGAGATAGCGAGAGCAGCAAGAACATACCCAGCACATAGGATACCCGTAATCAATCAGCATAGATATTGATACAGTAGCAACGGACACGGACACGGACACGGACACGATCTTCAAGCACGTAATAAGGCATGACTCGAGAATTTCGGACACATTTCTCGTCCCTCGCCCAGACCTCATCAGTACAGTGTACAATGAGAATATTAATGTACACGTCTGATGATCTGTACGAGCACCATCCCGTCTTTTTCAAGGAATGTCTGCAGAGCAGCAAGATACATGCTATCACGCTTCTGCTTCAAGTTCACCCCTTCACTTCCGCCCTCTCCCTTGCTCAAGCATCACCTCCCAAACTCTTCCTACCTCTCCCCCTACCTCTTCCTCTTCCCCTACCTCTGCTCGAGGGCGTTCCATCCCCTTCTACCGACTCCATCTCAACCTCAACCGTACTGCTGGCCGGCGTCGCAGCGCTCACTCTCGCTTTCTTCCTCCCTCCTCCACCTCTACCCTTCTTCGCGGAGCTTGCAGGCGTCTTCACTTCATCCTTCTTCACCTTGATCCCACTTTTCTTACTTCCCTTATTGACCTTTTCAGCAACGGCCAGTTCCTCTTCGAGCACCTCATCGTCGTATCCCGGTAAAGGCGATAATGGTCTCGGCGCCAACAACTTTGGAGAAGGGGGAATCTCTTTCAGAAATTCGATCAGATCCTCTTTCTTCTCCTCCTGCTCCACTCCGTGTCCCACTTTCATCTCCTCCTTCTTTTCTTGCTTTACAGGACCTTCCCTGAACGGCGGTAAGATCCGAAGTGGTTGATTCTCCTTATCAAGCGGGAACGGACCGATATACCATCCTTTCAAATCCGGTGCCGCAAGTTTCGCAGGCTTGGGAGGTAGCAATGAGTTGGATTTGCGCGATGATCCAGTCGGTTTGAAGAGCGGAACAAGCTCGTCAAAAAACGATTGACCGCTCAATGCAACTTGAGCAGCTTCCTCTGCACCAAAATTGAAGCCCAACGAAGGGCGCTTCTGTGCCTGTCTTTCGCGCGGAGGATTCACCGCGGAGCCAACAGGAGTGCTGCTTGGCTCCGGTGGAATACTCGACGATATTTCGTATGACTGCCTATCTCGCGATTGGGCGGTAGAAGGAGCTTCGCTGTCATTCCGCACGTGGCGTGCCATGCAGACTAATCCAGACAAGTGTCAGCTGTGATCCTCTTGTGGTGACCAATCCAAATCAACATACTGAACCCGAACCCATCCAGCTTCGGCAATACTTCCACTGCTGCTTCACCAGTCTTTAGTCCGACTACGTCCCCGTGTTGCAAAGTGACCTCTCCTTGCTTGACTCTCGTTCCAACAGAGCGAAACCGCATCAAGCCATCCGATCCAAGGTACAGAAAAGCAACGTGTGACTGTGGTTCTGCAACCGTTTTCTGCGGGCGGTCTTCATCAGCCATATGATCGCGAATCGCCGATTGAAAGCTCACAGGATGGAGGCTGGTGGGCAGATTGGGCGGGCTGGCAGCAATCAACAAGCTATTGAACCTAGGGAGTTCTAAGTAAGAATGGCAGGTAATGTTAACGAGACAAGCAACATACTCCGGTTGACCTGGGAACATCCTGCCTGCTCGCTCGTTCATGAGTTCAATAACGTCCAAGCACACTGCGGCGACTTGACGCCAGGGAACGGAATGACCCGTGGGAAAGGACGGGACCAGCGGTACCGGTTCGGGCCCGGCAAGATATGTATAGAACGGTGAAAGGGCATTGTCGGCGGCTAAAAAGCACCGCATTTGTCAGCTTATACAGGCAAGCTCATGGTAAAGACTCACGTCGACGGTTGTCGTTGTTGATCGAAGGATACCTTCTCAAAGGAATCTCGGATGCGCTCTGTTGTTGTAGATCTCTGAACGCTTTTCTTGCTTTCTCGTGGACACCATTCCCCTCATGATGAAGCGCATGATGAACTTCAGCACCTTCACCTAGACCAAGGGAGAGACCGTGTTTCAAGACCTTTATATCATCGGCAAATAGAGACCATGAGCGCGTGACAGTGAATGGCCAAGACGCATAGCCGTCTTCCTGACGAGGACCGGTACATACCGGTCGAGATGGCGAGGTTAAGTCTTCGTCCGAATATATACGGCGTTCAGGACACACAATATGCTATCATATGAATGACAGTCAGCAATTTCACTTCGAGAGGAAAGACAGGGCATTTCGCTAGATTTACCTGACAAGCCTCACAGATCCATCCATGCCACTTGTTCCTCTCCTGAGCGAGACCACATTTGTGGCACACCCATCCACGCCAGAAGTCTCTGCCTATGTAGGCCCGACTCATTTCTACACCTTGACCAGTCGGCTCGGGCGGCCTCAATTCCAGCCCTATTGCTTCTGGAAGAATGCGTTTTCGGGGCCGTAAAGGACCGGGCTCATTGCTGATGGGACCGATATGATCTGCGTTGATGAGAGAATCTGGTGAGTGAGTGTCATCGCCATCTTACCGGTTTCAGACCCGAACTCACTGCGGACACTGGACGCATCACCAAAGAACCATGCGCAACCTTCATTTAGACAGATGTCCCCGCTGTCATAGACCCTCTCCGATACGTGTTTGCAATTTTCGCAAACGTGGGAATATCGAAGATCTATGGGAGGAAGTAGGACCGAACCCTCGGCCGGTTTGCCCGGTGGCTGAACGGTCATTGGGCCAGACACGCCCGGTCCATTGAACGTCCATGTCAATTCTCGGTCATTCTCCAAAGGGAGATCCGGAAGACGATTCGGTTCCAAGCTTGATGTCCACCACGGGACTTCTTGTTCACCAGAACACCATTCGAATCGAAATTTCCACGTCACCGTGTCAGGAGGACCTCGCGGAATCTGGACGCTAGCCGAAAAGAGACGCAAATCCGGCATGACTGGCTCGAGCTACATCAGGATGTAAAATTAGCGATGATCTTTGCCTCTCATTTTTCGCGATGTCCGCCTCACCCAAGCGTCTGTCACCCAGAACCAGCCGAGAACGATGAAGGGTCTCGGTACTTTGAAAGGCACTGCAGTATAGTCTTGAGCGACAGCGATAGCGATGGGAGTCCTTGCTCGTTGAGCCATAAGCAGTGCCGCGATCTCAGGAGCCTCGTTCACATCTACAGATGTGCCAGTTTCAATTTTGTCCGACCAAAATCGATCGGCTGAATTAGCGGATTGGGAAGGTCGAGGATCCATGAGCACTGTAGGAAGTACATTGACGGGTGGTGATACCGATCTGGCGAAAGGTTCCGAAGGTACACCTGGGACTGGGGGTGAGGGTGGCCGTGTAGCTGGATGAACGCGTCGCTGGCGTCGAGGGTGACCGCTAAAGAAGCCAGTGAGTTAGCATTATCCACAATGATTTCGCAATCTCCCACTTACAGAGTAGTGATGATGGTTCCAGCATCTGCTTGCGTGCCCCAAAAAATCCCTTGAGCATTCGCGACACCTTCGAGGATGACACCTCGTGCTACCCCACCTACGCCAATCTCCACGCTGCCTCCCAGTGTCTTTCTCGGATCACGTAGATACTCGGTGGCAGCTTGTAACCCTCTTCTCGTCTTCGCCCATACCGGACAAGGCCCATTCATCTGGTGTAACCGGGGTCGCTGGTTGTTTACATCGAGTCGAGCGAAAAATTGCTGATCAGCGGCGGAAAGATGAGTACTGAGTTTGACTGGACCGGTAGAATCGCGAGTATTCTTCCGGCGCGGCTTTTTCAGAACAGGCGTGTCGTTGAGTGAAGAAAGGTTGGCATCAAGCCCATCGGCAGAAGACAAACGACGCTTATTCGTCTGGCTACCTCCCACTTCGACTGCCATTATGATGTTCTGATTGAGGGGTTCCGTGGTCGACTGAGACCCCTGTTCGACCGCTCGACTTTTTCCCTTTTCAGCCGAAGAGTATCTCGCTCCTTCCAGTCCAGCGGCGATCTCAGATGGAGTGGACACGACACCGTGGTTTACACTTGCACTAGCAGCAGAAGTTTCTCCAATAACAGCTTCCTTTGCGACCTGTACAGCAAACTCGGTTCGGACCTTTGACTTCGCCGCTTCTGCTTTCAGGTTCCGTCTCTTCCCTTTCGGTCTCATCACTCCCCAGCTCTTCCCAGGTTCACACTTGACTCCTCGTGAGATACACCGAGCGCAATGGGGCCATTTCCTGTCGCAATGTTGTGCTACGGCGGGATGTTTACAACATACACAGGTGGGTGGGAGGAAGTATACCGCTCGTACTGGACGGAAACGACGTCGATATTATTATCAGTGACCAAAGGTATTTCTGGATGTCCAGGGAACCGCACTCACACGAATGGTTCTCTACTCCCATCCAGACACTGGTCTTGTCCAACCTATCATCGATGTCGATTGGTAGATACTGAGGTCTGAACAACGAGTTTGGCGGCATGTTGTCGAGAATAGGTTGAAGAGCCATGCTGTCCACGTGAGGGTTGGGGATACGTTCGGGCGGATAGACAACATCGGGAGGAGCGGTGTACGGTGGCAGACCGTTCGGTACAAAGCGGCCGTTTGACACCTCGACGAGTTTAGGGATGGTGTACAGCTCGGGACTGAATTGACGGGGTCAGTCAGAAGGTTTCTGTATAGACGTATCATATTTGCGTTAGACTCACCCTACTGAACGATGTATCGCGGAGCCGTTACTAGACGAACCACCGGAAGGTTTGACAGCCGGAGCCGGAGCCGTAGACGAGGACGACGATTGAGACCGTCCTGGAGCGTTAGGCGGTGCCGGCTGAATGGGCCTCGGCGCGACGGAAGAGGCGGAGACATGTGGGACGGGATCCGATGTATAGGTAGCTGTGGGAGTCGGTGTTGTATAAGTCACAGCTGCCTGTAAGGTTGGCGCGGCAGGTTCGGAAGGAGCTACCTCGGCGGGGTTGGTTTCCACCGAGGGAGAGTTATCGGACATGTTCCCTGCCGCGGGGGGGGGCCGGTATGAAGAAGCCTTGAACGAGGGGCAGACAGGTCAGAGAGTCGTAGGCGAGGACCGCAACCAGTCTACGAACCAAGAAAGCGTATGTATGACTGATATGTTGTTAGTTAAAGTGACATGTGTGAAAGTGAGTGGAGAGAGTAAGAAAGAGAGAGAGAGAGCGAGTTTAGCGGAAGTCGGCGAATTGTCGTGGATTGCGATTGTTGAACGGTGAATCACTCGCTCAAACCATTCTCCAGATCACTCACTAGTCAATTGAGAATCGCGCATGCATCGACAATTCGCATCCACTGCCAAAACCATCTACACACGATATGCTCAGATCGATCAGAGCAAAGCTCACGGGGGCAGATCCCGCCCCTCGACCTAGTCCAGGCGAGTATCAAGCTCTTGCGGTCAGCGTGGGTGACGAAGCGACTTCGCCAGAGCAAGAATACGCGTTGAAGGAAAGACGGAACGAGTGGAAGGTCTATCTATGCTTTTGGGCTTTAGGAGCAGGAGTCCTTTTGGGATGGAATGGTGAGTGCTTTCTATCTATCTTACTCTGAGTAGAGAGCGTGGTAATGTCATACTAATATACTGATCACCACAACTTGCTCAGCTCTGATATGTACTTTCCCCCTATTGAACTCTTACTTCCCTCCGGAGTCGCCCCTTCGATCAAGCTTGGCCAGTGTTCTTGCGACCTCGTACTGCTTTGGTAATCTGTTCTTCCTCGGAATGGCTCAACGACACGTCGGACAGGTGAGTCTCAGTGGAGCAGTGTCTCCTCTAAGCATCCTGCTTCCAGCGTCTCACGAGCGGAATAAGCTTATAATCCCGTATCTCTACATTCAATAGACATCGCCTTCGAAACGACTACATTGGTCTTTACTTCTCCTTCTCGCGACTTCCTTGGTCCTCACATTCCCTCTGCTTCCTCTGATCCTCCCTTCATTATCATCCTCTGTGCTCTTCGCCGTCCTCATTGCGATAACGATCGTCCTGTCAATGTCAACTGCTTTCTTGCAATCGGCCGTATTTGCCCTTTCTGCCCTATGGGGCTCGACCCAAGTCCTGGCCGTCATGTCGGGTCAAGGAGGGATAGCAGTCCTCGTCTCGGCTGTCCAATCTGTCCTCGCCATCATTTCCGCTACCTCACCAAATCCCGGATCCGGGTCAGGAGACGAGGTCGAAGTTTCGCAAGTCAGCAACCTTGCTGGAGTAGGGCTATGGGCCCTGGGATCAGTAGGTGTCGTGGGATGTCTCTTCGCCCATCGATATCTCGTCAATCATCCAGAGTATGAGACGGTCATCTCTTCTTCAGCGAGTGGGGACACCTCAGATGGGATAGGAGCGGACTTGGCTCTGGGAAATGTGAAAGCGGAAGAAAGTAAGACGAAGAAAGTATTCATGAAGAATTGGACATTGGAGTTTGCCGTTGCTTGGGTGTTCGTTGTGACTCTGGTAAGTGGCTGAGCAGCAGTCCTCGGCCGCAATGGACTAGACGCTTCAACCAGGATACTCAATCGGACACACTGACCACTGTATCTGGAGAACAGTCCGTCTTCCCACCTGTGACCACCAACATCCTCTCAACGCATTCTCCAGTCCCTCGACTACTTCAACCAGACGTATTCATCCCTCTCCACTTCCTCATCTTCAACAGTGAGTCGCTACGTCCAACCAACCCCCCGCGCCCGCCAACCAACAAAAAGAGAAGAAATCTGTTCCGATGTCTGTCCCGACATGGAGCAAACAAAGCTGACATCAACTGATTCCCTTTCCTCAGTCGGAGATTACCTAGGTCGTACTTATCTGCCTTCGATCTCATTCTTGCGCATCACTTCCCCTCCCCGTATCCTCCTCGCTTCTCTCGCCAGAACACTATTCATCCCTCTCCTTTTTGCTTGCAATGTCTCTCCAAGACCTGTAACCTCTGTACCTCTCATCAATTCTGATCTACTATATTTCGGGATCATCCTCCTATTCGGCCTGAGTAATGGGTAAGTCGCAATCATTCCAATCCTGCCATCAACTACTTCGGGCCTCAACTCCCCGGAAGTGGGCGTGGACCAATGAAAAGGACGATTGACTAATCAATTACTGTCTACGACACTTGTAGATATATCGGTTCACTCTGTATGATCGTCGCTTCTTCGCCCACGCTCAACCCGAAGCTCGAAGAAGACGAGAGGGACGTCGCAGGAACACTCGCTTCCTTCTGTCTCGTGACAGGATTGGCAGGCGGCAGTTTATGTAGTTTCGCAGTCACTTGGGCCATCAATAATCGATTGTAATAGTTTCCTCTGAATGATAGATCAGATATAGGACCGGGTCGTGTTTATTCATATTTGCATTTCATCTTTCTCTCACTTCCCACATCACTGTATCGAACAGTTCCAAATTTTTGTAGCTTCGCGTCACACTTCGCGGATGCTGTCAAGTGGCTTAGTCCGAAACGTGGACCAACAGCTTTCCTGTAGTACCTCGTCCTGAGATATCTCTCTGCGCCTGGGCAACATCCTCGGCTGTGAGTTCGTAGACTTTGTGCACGGCGAACTAGGGTCATGATTATGTCTAGTTAGTACAGCATCGCTTGTCCAGTAGACGACAACGGTGTCACTGACCTTGAGACCGCCATCCCTGACAATCTTCACAAGTTCGCTGGTGTAATATTCAAACTCTTCAGCAGTGTTGATAAGCGAGAAGACGGATGGTCTTGTGACCTTGAGCGCCTTGGGCGTGAGTTTCAGAGGAGCAAAAGGTGGGACCGCACCCTATACCAGAAGTCGACAAGTGTCAGCTCTTGTGTTAAAAAGAATTCACACGGAATCCCACATGTACTCTACGCGAAGAGGTGTATCGTTGTGAGGGTCCTATCGTCATTGTCGGTCGTACTCACCGAAGCGTTGCCGAAAGTGACGATTGTTCCCTTTCGTCTCACCACCTCAAAATTCTCTTCCCAAGTGTCTTTCCCCACGCCGTCGTAAACCACCTGGACACCCCCGCCTGACAACTTGTTGATCTCAGCGACATTCTCGGCAGAGTCAGCGGTGGAGAGAAGAACGTGGTCCGCTCCGTTCTGCTTGACGAGTTCGGCTTTGGACTCTGATGAGACGGTTCCGATCACGTTTGCTCCGAGGTATTTGGCGATCTGCCGGGAGGAAGGGGGCGGAGGTTACAAATGAGAGTCAGTAAATGACGCTGAATGTGTGGCACGGACGTCTCCGGTTCCCCCACTCTCGGATTGGCCCCGGAATCTCAACTCTTCGCTGATTCCTGGACTAAGATCGTCTCTCCCTTACAGCCAGCAACGGAGATCTTGGATCCAATGTCTGAATACCCCAGATAGATAGCGGTCGACAAGCAATAACACTACGCAGAGGTTCTGGCCAGACTAACAAGTCTATCACACCCAAGTTCCCACTCACCTGGACCAACAACAATCCCACCCCACCCGCTGCAGCTCTGACCAGAACCCAATCCCCTTTCTTCACCTCATAACTCTCCTTACTCTGCCCGATAGCCGTCAATCCCTGCGTGGCCAATGACACACCGTCTTTGGCATCGATATCGTCGGGAAGAAGGGCCACACGATTACTTGCTGCGACGGTGTATTCGGCGAATGCGGCAGAGGCGGGGGAGAAGACCCGTTGGCCAGGTTTGAGGTGGAAGTTTGGGGGAGTGGTGATGAGCGTGCCGACGACGTCGATGCCAACTGTGTAGGGGTATTCTTTGGGGTATAGACCGGTTCGGAAGTCTGTATGATAGTTGGAAGTTAGCTTCGGTTTATGTAAGCGATCATTGTATTTTATTGTGCGGGCTGTATATGGTCATGTCGCGAATGAAGAAAGTAGTTCTCGAACTCTGACGAGTGAGTTGAAAACCGACTTACAATTGTCAATGTAATTGACACCGCTAAAGTGCATCGTCATGAGAGTCTGTAATGTATTACAAGTCGAAAACAACCACTCACGACCATTGGACCTTGATCAACACCTCGTCTTCCTTTGGGGTAGGAACGGGAATCTCTCGAAGGACATTGACCTCGGGCCCACCAGGTGCGTCGACCTGCGCGCCATGGATGTGTCAGCTCAGTGATGCGTGCTCTCATTCCCAAAACACAGAGTGGCACGGTCAGTGTAGATTTTCTTCATGTCGCGTGCGATATGACACTCCGCGGAAGGAAGGCAGCAGATGACAAGCGGAACGTACTAGTGACTCACCTGGATAGCTTTCATAGTCTTTGGGATCTGGACTGACATCTTTCGTTCGCCTGTTCTTATGATCGAGTAGCTTATAGATCTCTTGAGACCAGATATCAATGCTGACATCTAACGATTCGACTGTTTATGAAAGAGTAGACAGAAGGAAAGGAAAGGAAAGAGATAGGAATGGTGTGATCATTAGTCAGAACAACTAGTCGCCATGAGTTACTCGTTTGACCTCCACCACCAACCACTAAACTAATCAACGTGATAGGCGGGTTCGGCCCGGTGCAATTTATAGAACCATGCCGAGGTGAAATTCGAGATGCAAGTAGAAGAAGGTCAACATCGTGCTTTCACTGACTTGAGCTTCAGATCGAGTCATGCAGACATCCTTTGTCATTATCGCACATCGTGTTCATAAAGTATCATCATTCGAAACCCATATGTTGTAGCATCTTCGTTATATACAAGGACGACAACCACTGTTCCGACTATTCACACTATGACTACAGTCGACCATCATCCTTCATTCTCCTAGCTGATTATATTCTTCATGAATCTACGCCGAAAGGCTCTCAAGTCCTCTGTCACTTAGATTCTTCCGTACTCTCCTCGGCAGCAGCCTCGAACGAAGGACCGACACCAATACTATCGCCGCTCTCACCGTTTCTCTTCGCTCGAACTCTCCTCACGTACTCCCAAGCCACTTCCTCTGCGCCACACCTCAACTTTTCTGGTCTCTCCCCAATCTGATCCTCTTTCAAAGCCATCCCATGACCAGCAATGACACCGATGACACACGCCCATGCCGCTGCCAATTGCTCCCATGTCGATCGATGGCTGATGCCGAAACAGACGATGTTCTGCCAAAAGCCTTGAAGCACTCCGAGTCTATCCATCAGTTTTTGGACGGACCAGTCGCAGATAACATCGAGGACATCGAGACGAGCTCTTTGAGGTGGTGGCAGTCCGAGAAGGTCGATGATGAGATGTCGTTGAGGGTTATGCAGATGTCTGGCAACCATGAGAAAAGTCTCGGGAGACGGGACAGAGATCTCGAAATAGGGAAGGTGGAGGTATTTACCATCTCGAACAGGTGCGATCGTTTCGGAAGAGGTCGAATCCGTTTTTGAAGAGATAGTGGAACCGGTAGAAAGCCATGCAGAGTCGGAAGAGCATGTGGTGGCGGTATCGGACTGATCGTCTTCTTCCGTCTCTTCGATAGGGCCAAGAGAGTAGGAGTCGGGCTCGATCTTCTCTTCTTTCACAGCGCTGGCCGACGAAGGACCAGATCTAGGTCGGGATGGCATCGTGTAAGGTGCGATGAGGTGGTTCCAGAAAGCACATTGACTGGCCCAAACAAGTGACCTGTTTACCATCAGTAATGATGATCTATCTACAGTCTTAGAAGGCAACGAATACTCACAGGACAGGAACTACGAGAAGAGCACCATCCTCCTCCTTGCCCTTCCTCAACAGACATAAAGCCATATCTGGGTCTAACATCCTCGCTGAAGGATCCGCTTCAGCATGCTTCATCTCGTGATCCGGACGCAAGGTGAGAGTGATGGTCGTTCCCGGAGGGACTGTAGGATCAGGGTGCGGGATGTTGTATTGCTGTGTGCAGTAGGATTGGATTTGTTCGATCTCAGGGAGTGACTCGCGCAGCTGCTGATACACATATGCGGGAGGCTGAGTGTGAGCATCACGTCAGCATGCTGATTCAAATGAGACGAAGTCTAGCAAGTGAGGTCAAGGCTTGAGAATGAGAGGAAAGAGAGGAAGGCGCCAAGGAGAATACCAGTGGAGCGCACACAGGGAATCCAAGAGACAACTTACCACTTCTTTCGCAGTATTGGTGTTGATCATGGGAACAGGAGGAATGTTGGCACGGGGAAGCATGAGTGGTATCCTGACTCGGTCTGCAGGAATCGGTACGGCAGATCTCCATATACTGTTCCTCCACCTTTCCATCCTCTCCCTCCCAACCTTCTCTTTCTCAGCCTCGAGAGCCTTCCTGTTTTCAACCGCATCCAATCCTTTCTCCTCCTCGACCCTCGCTATCCTGCCCTTGCCCTTGTTCTTCTCGTATGTGACCTTATTCTTCGCCTTGCAAGCTTTATTGGCGGCTTTCTTGGCACGTTGTATCGACGTGGCTCTACTATAAGGCTTGTTCGACATCCTTCGTTGAGAGACGAATTTTGGAGCTCGACCAATACCCAGACTACCGATGGTCGATTTCTTGCTTTTGGAAGCTCGAGGGACAGCACCGGAAAGGGATGAGTGGAGAGTGGTGTCCATCACCTTGATGTCGGCGAGGCTGGAGTTGAGACCCTTGGTAGGGAACGAGAGAACAGGAGTGTTCTCCTTGTCCGTGGCGACGCGGGATGGGCGAGTGGGATACTGTGTTGTCATGTTGTCTGAATCTGCAGAGGTGGTAGTTGTTGGTCGATGAGATGTATAAGCTATTGCAGTCTTGGGCAGTCTTGCTGCTGTGGGAGTGTGTCAGATCAGGTTCGGACCCTTCATGTAAACCCCTCTGAGAAAAGACAGATAAACCATGCCTGTAGACGTAATGAGATGACTTCCTGATGGCTGAGGTGAGAAATGAAAGAGGAGATTCTACTTACGTTGAAATAGACGTTGCTTGAACTTCCACTGGCAGAGAGTTGTTGATATCTGCTGTATCGATAGTGGTCAAGTAATGTGAGAGTCGAGCTGTTCCTTGTGAAAGAGACGAGAATGGAGAGTGTTATGATTCAGAAACATATGCATCGAGTCACCTTTCGCATCAGCCCTATATATCTTTGGATTCATCTCAATCGTCAATCATGTCAATAAAGGGAAACAATCGTTCTCGATGGATTGACGAGTGAATGAAGTATGTTGTCAGGAAGTACAGTACACAGCACACAACTCCATATCCTCCGGAGTTTCGAGCTTCCGAATTGAGGGGCGTTTCGCCTTTGGGTCGGTTAGAGTATGATACCTTTCGGATTCGGACTACTCCTTCCTTTTGAGACGTTTCAGGTGGGACGCTCTGATCGCTTCTGCTCCGAATGAGGACTGAGAGAATGCAAGGGGCTGATAGGTGTTACGAATCGATGCCTTGGAGGACACACCGCGGTTAACTGGTTGCAAGCGCAATGCGAGGTGATGAGGTGAGATCGCGAAAGGTTTCTCGTTCGCTTTTCACGACCTCAGGAATCTTCCAAGCGGTATCACTACACGATATGGTATGCCGATGCACAGGCCTGACCTTGACGGTCAATCCACTGGACAGGCGCCGGAGGTGATGGAGCCAAGAGGTCAAGTCCTGTGTCACAACGACGACGACGACGACCAGTTCTTGAGAAGGGAGACGACGCCGTACAGTATTTCCAGTTGTGAAAGAGGACAGACGGTCTCTGGCGCGACTGAGCTAATTAACGAGCCTTTGAGATGCGTCTGATGAAACGAGCCATCTGTATCTCAATGAGTGTAGACAGACATCGGACGCCACAAGACACCGTGCAATGTACACACCCACCGAGACACACAAGTTACAGTAAGTTGCTCCGCCACATGCCAAAAATAGCTCGGTCGGGTCCGACATCCCACCGCCGGGGAAGTCAACAGGAGTGCTACTTGCAATCATTTGTGATCAAACATAGTGACATCTCGATGCATGACGAAATCTCAACGCCTTCGCCCTCTCTAGCTACAATATCTCCAATCCGTCCTCTTGTCGCAAAACCTAGAGCCACAGCTCTCATCTATTTCTGGCCGCTGTTACCGCTGTTGCTGGATCCTGAGCCGGAACCGTACGAAGCCCGCGAATCTCCGGATGGAGAGGTGTACGAAGCGTAGCCGTTCCCAGCGTGGGAAATCAAGTCTCAGTGACACACCTGGTCGTATGAGAGAGAGAGAGAGTTGACAGCCAGTATAGGAAGTAGGCGTCGTGGAGGAGCCATAGAAGTCACATACCGCTGTTGTAGTATGTCGAGCCGTTCGTGTTGGCATAATAGTATGATCCCTCAGTGCTACAATGGGGGAATATCAGCCCTGGTCCTCGTCATCGCCGTGCAACGAACCGGGTCGTCTCGAACACAGGTTCACATCGTGTGTAACAAAGAGCTCGATTCACTCACTTGGAGTAGTGGTACCCCGCGTCACCAGCAGAGTCGGAACGACTATCGTAGCTGTTCCCCTACAGATGCACGAATTTCATATATCATCAGCTTGTCACCATCAACAGATTCAGCTGACGAACCTGGGAGTTTGTACCGCGGTAAGTGATCTGATCACCGGATGGCATGTTGCTGGCTTGGTTTTGGGTGTTGTCGAGCACGATTTGAAGTGTGGTGGGTATTGATGGAAGAGGTTGAAAGGTATGATAAATGAGTACAGTAGAATTCATCTCAACGCATTGCATCGCACACAGCTTCCCCTTCGCCGACGCATTGTTCGTTTCCTGCCTCGGTCAAATCTTGGGGTTGACGTCTACGATACGCGCCGCACGTTTCGCACTACCGGCCTCGTCCGATCACTCGTGCCTGAAAGTGGCTCTATGCTGTGCTTTGCTGTCGCCGACACATCACGGCTTTCGAGGACGATGAAGTGACTCGCGCACGTCCAGTCGTCGCTGCCCCAATCCCAGGTCGAGACATGAGCAGATTTTGGTCCAGAGAGGGGTATGTGCAAGGCAGACGTATTCACTATCGGAACCTCGACGAAGCAGGACATGAAATCTCACAGTGTGAAGGGAAGAGTCTGTTGCAGCACAATCAGACAGTCCGCCATCAGTAGTAGTAGTCAAACAGACCCAATTTAGCGATGGTGCCGACAAGAAACCGACTACACACGTCGGACCACCGTCAAGACAGCTATTCTGTTTTCTGAATCGTCCTCGAGCGATCTTTCTTTCTTTCGAAAGCCGTTCATACCCGGCGATCAACATGGAGGATACAAATACTACTATGCTCGTTCCAAGTGACCATCGCTTCACCTTCCGGGTTATACGGTGATTTTGACCTATGCCAATTTTATGATAATGATCACCAGCACTACAGCTGAAAGCGGAGACAAGGTATAGAGTATGGAATTTCATTACGTATGATGACTATCCGACCCCGCCGGTCGGACGTCGATCTCTTTCCCCTTCTTCCCCCATTTCTTTCCTCTTGCAGCCCCTCTTTACCCTTTTACCCTGTATCTTGGGCCCTGTTTTTCTGATCCCGTCATCTTTTCAGCGACGATCAATCACCATCACCATCACCATCATCATCCATCATCCATCATTCGTGGGCCACTCCTGACACGACCGATACAAGTCTTCGTAGCACACTCTCTGAACCTCCCTATCAGCCGCTCACCGAAAATCCCTCCCCCTCTTCTATTCCGTGTTGCCGTTTCATTGTCTCACTCGGACACAAAAATCACCGCTCATCGTCACGTCACATCCAACCATAGATAGATACAAGCCATCTTTTATACCTGTTCCGATTCCTCTGCCGTGTCCTCTCGTCCCCTCACTCGACCTGCCTTTCCTAGCATCGTTATTCGCCTTTCAAAAACCGGAGATTCTCAGAGGACAGCACGCCGACGCCACTTGCTGCTGCCGTTTGCCATTTCTTGTCCTTGGAGATTTCCGAGTCTCGCACGGGGGCAGCTCTCGATATCGCGTGCGTTCCATCCATTCATCTCATCTCCATCGCATCCAGGAACGGGATCTTTTCTTTCACCGACCTGAAAAAGAAAACATCTTCCGCCCCCCCCTCCGACCCCCCCTCTCCTGATCCCATTCTTTCGACCACACATCTGTAGCCCAAAGGCCTGAGTGTTTTATCCGATCAGACCATAGAAAGATCCCATCGTATTACGACATCAATCGAATTCCCCTTACCGGTCTCGGTGACCAGATCAGCCTTGGAGATTCGCGCCAGGAAGAAATCGATCCCATCATCCCTTTTGCGTTCTTGGTCCCAACATCTTCCAACGTTGCCGGCATTGACGGCTGGATCCTTCGTCCAAGGCTCCTTGATCCGAACCGGGGAAGGCCCGCAGGTCTTCATACAATCAGACTATAGTCTATCAGGGCTTGGCTTCCATACTGCGTGGAGAATTGGTGAGTGTGTGCGGGCGGGCGCTGGCTCTCTTGTGACTTTTCCCTCGCATCGTCCGATCATCAACGAACAACAGAAACACTTTTTCTTCTTCTTCTTGATCTGTCCTACGTCCATTCTTGTCCCTCTCACCAAAAAGCATCGCAAAGTACTTGCGCTACTCAGCTATTCTAAACGGTCGTGATAGACCAGTCAGTCTCACACCATGCCGACACTAACCAGTCTCTTCCCGACCCGCAGGCCAGAACGACCAAAGTCGCCTAAGCGAAAGCGAAGCATAGCCGACCTTCGACGATTCGTCGCTACTCTCTCATCCAACATGGGTCCCTCCAACAGCGACGGTCAGGCGACAAAGGCACCGCTTTCTGTTCTCGTCGTTCTGCCTCCCTCCGCGCATCTGCAACATCATGCTGCTCCGAACGTGCGACCGTCACGCCCGTCACCCTTGGTGACGAGACTGTCCAGTTCGATGATCCCTTCCTTGCAACAAACAAATCAACCCGCCGACCAAAAATCAACAGGAGGAGGACAGACAGACGTAGATGACGTGGTCGTGGCGAGCAGAAGGTTGAGTTTAGCGCCAGGATTAGGAACAGGAACATCCACATTCGTATCCAACGATATCTCACCCACCGCTTCTGAGCCACCATCGTCATCAGAACATGTACCCACAGTGTCTACTTCCCTTCCGTCTTCCTCGTCTTCGAAGCCTGCACCACCGCCTTTTGGTCAGAAACGATCCGATGCTCAAACAAACACTAACTCGGAAGATACCCCGATTCCCTCAACTTCATCCTCCGGCCGTCCGCCTGCATTCGGAGCGAAAAGGTCTTCGACCATGACGAGTCGTGGACCCGCCAGGCGACGTCCTCAGACAGCGACGGTCCCCACTGCAAGCGGTCTGATAGCACCTGGGCTCATGGCGGGAATGGCGAATTCGCGAGCGAGTCTGGCTGGACCCTCGGGTGTAGGAGGAGGAGGTGGTGGATTCGGGAGAAGTAGACCTGGTTGGGAAGCAGATGAGGTTGTAGGAAATCTTAGAGGAAGCGGATTGGAAGGTATGTCTTAGCTCAGTCATGTCCAAGTGTTGGATCCATGTCGAGTGCGGTTCGTTTGGGGGAAGATTTGAGGAAGGTGACATCCAGAAACACGTAGACCGCTCAAAGGGGTGGAGCCGTGCGTGTGTGTGTGTGTGTGTGTGTGTGTGTGTGTGTGCGTGCGTGTGCGTGTGTGCGTGCGTGTGTGTGTGTGTGCGTGTGTGTGAGCATGTGTGTGTATTTGCGAAGCACAGCATATGCACTCCGCCTAGATATTGTGAGGGGAGCGCCACTTGGCTCCGTTCATCCTGCGTTCTTTTTGTAACTCTTCCTTTTGTCTCACTCCCTCTGTTCGTCACCTTGTCATTGGCCTCCCATTCCTTTCAGCGCACGATGCTTCCACCTTCGTGTAGGATCCTCAAATTTGTAAACTCTCGTTCGGGTGTCTTGGGTCCCGTCTCCGCTAGCCAGCTTTCACAGTCGTTCTGACACCTTTTACGTTCATTAGTCACCGTCATCCGACACGCTTCGCACCTCCCTCAGCTTCTCGATCCTGCTCAACAATCATCGTTCGCACCAGCACCAATTTCTCGACCGTCAGATTCTGCCGCGCCTCTTACTCACATCATTCTCATCCCCTTATCCGATTCACCAGCTTTTCCATCATTGTCACTCCTGCTCAATCAGGGTACGACACCGACGGCTGTCTGCTTCCAACAAGATCTACTAGACCGAGCGAAGAGGACGGAAGATGAATGGTTGCCTGCAGCTGTCGAGAATATACAGATTGTGATCGAGATGACAAGAGATATTGGACGAACAGGGCAGAATGTCAACACCCCGATCGTCATCGCTTATTCGGCCAATCCAGCACTCTCGCAAACAGCAATCAACGCGTGCATGGCGGCGGGTGCAGCGAGCGTATTGAAACCTCCTTACAACTCGACCACCGCGACGATGGTGCGGACAGTCGCACAAGCTTATCAGGAAGGGAGACTGTTACCCAACGATGACTTCTCTCCTGTAGGCAGGAGTTCCTCGGTCAGTTCCACGTCGACCGAACCTTTGATACCGGAGGAGACTCACGTCGTGCTGCCTCCAACCGCGTTGAGCATGGGCGGCGAGCATGAAGGGGAGAAGGTTCTCAGCGCTGCAGTTGCCAATAGTCAAGCTCACAGAAGGACTTCGAGTGGTAATTGGAGCGTCGAGCCGGAAGCGCTCAAACGAAACTCGACCTCGAAAATGGCTGCGGCGAATTCGAGAAAAGGTTCTGCCGTTTCCTCAGTGTCTCATCTGCCTCCTCCTCCGCCAACACCCCCGCGTGACGATCTATCATTCTCGCCCCCAGACTATACTCTCCCCTTTTCGTTCGCGGGGTCTGCCTTTGCATCTCAGCCCTCACCAAACCCTCGACGACGAAGTGTCGATGTGGGAGGTCTTGCTCTTGCCCTCAAACGCGCGGCGTCAGCCTTTGAAGTCCCCAAGCACGAGTCCAATACTGGATTGCTCAAGCAAATCACAGAGGGCTTTCCTTCTCCTGCGACGCCTACGAAGACGAAACCAGCGCCTGCTTCATCGGTCAAGTCACCATTCCGGCCCGGTCAAATGTCGAGCGATGGGGCTAATGCGGAATCTGCCAAGGACACAGAGCTGGCTGAGCTGCTGAGTGCAATGTACTACCAGTCAGTCGTAACGATCGATGTGCAAATGCGTGATTATGATGAGTGAGTGTAGATTCCGATGAGGCCATAGATGGTGAACTGACGTTCGTTGGATCCATAGACTGTCTGCGCCACTATCCGGCCAACATCGGGAGAGATTGATCGATCATCTTGCGACTTGGAACTTCAAACCTCACAATCTGGCAGAAGGAGATCTGTATCGAGTAGCTTGCTTGATGTTCGAGGCGATCTTGGCTACTGAGGGCTTGGCAGAGCTGCAAATTGAACGAGGTGAGTCGATCGCAGTGCGATGGTGGTGGAAGAAATAGACCTGACGATCGCATTTTGCAGGACAAATCAATCGCCTGTTATTTGCTATCCGAGCAATATACCACGCTCCTAACCCGTATCACAACTACGTCCATGCCATCGACGTGCTCCAAGCAACCTACATGTTTTTGGTCAACATCGGCGTCGCGCCACCCTTCGAGTACATGCGGTTTTGGACACCACAAATGCCGGTATGGAAAAGAGACAATGTGAATGATCAACCTCTGGGCGCAGGGACTTATAGAGCGCGGGAGGTGATGAGACCTCAGGACGTGCTTGCTGTTCTGGTGGCGGCAATGGGTCACGATGTAGGACATCCGGGATTGAGTAACGCTTTCATGGTGAGGAATGTCGTGCAACGATGGAGGCTGTCACCCGCTGACGTAGCGAGTATTGCTCAGAAAAACGCCAAAGTCCCTCTCTCGCAAGTATATGAAGACAAGTCGGTTCTCGAGAACATGCACTGTATGCTCGTGGTCCAGCTGCTCCGCAAACATGGTTTCGGCTTCTTGATCGAAGGCAATCCCATCGATACTTCGGTCGACCACGACCAAAAAGCCTTCCGCAAGATTCTGTACTCGTCGGTCCTGGCAACAGATATGAGTCTTCATTTCGCCTGGATTCAGCGACTGAAGGAGTTCGATGAAAGACTCAGGGATGGAGAAGTTGGGGAAGACGAGGATGACAGGATTATGATATGTCAAGCGTTGATCAAATGTGCGGACATTAGCAACCCCGTGCGTAACATTCACGTAACAGGTGTGACGCAGGTGACGCTGACACGGTACTTGCCTCTTCTAGACGCGTCCTATTGACGTCTCTCAGCATTGGTCTTCCGTCCTTCTCGAAGAATGGGCAAAGCAAGCCTCACTGGAGCAAGATCTTGACCTTCCTGTATCGGTCGTAGCGTCTGCGGATGCGTGCTTGCAAGCCAAAGGACAAATCGGATTCATCGATCTCTTCACTCAGCCACTTTTCGACGCGGTATCAGACGCACTTCCAGAACTGCAACCGTATGCGGACAGCTGCGCGGACAATCGAGCATTGTGGCAGAGTCGATTGGATGAGTTGAGGCAGCGGGAGGAGGAACAAGGGGAGGATTTGAAAACGCTCATCCAACCGCCTGTTGAAGGAGCGAGTCACGACGAGAGATTCAAGAGTCTATTCCCTCTATTACTCCCAATTTCGTTGGTGGCCGGCCTTACTCCCAGTACAACCATCGAAGCCGATATGGATCAGCCTGGATCGCCCTCGTCACTCATCACTCCTAGTGGGTCGTATGTGGGTTCGACCGTATCGACCAGTCAAGACATCGACAGCTCAGGTTCGCCAGCTGCGAAAGCGATGAGAGCTGTATATTACGCGAAATTAGTAGACCCGTCGCCGAGATCGAGGATGACATCGTGGTCAAGAGGAAGTGGAATAGGCACTATAGCAGCTGCAGCTGCTGCGGCAGGTATCAATGTGGAAAGGCTAGGAGCGGGAGATTGGAATGAAGTGAGGAGGATGTCAACCCCAGAAGTACTGGTGGTGCCCCAAGCTCCTTTTGCGTGAGCTGTTTAGCGCTAGAGACCGAAAGGTCAAGTTTCATCACAACATCGTCTCGTCTCGCGTTTGCGATGATCTCGATATTCAACATACCCATACATCAGGCAAATCATCCAAAATTCAGCAGATAAACGTCACTTCATTTATACGATTATTCAGCCATCACTCCAAGTCCGAGTTGTATCTCTATTCAGCGAGCTATATGTAAAGGTAAAAGGATGCATGGATCCGGTTTTTCATATGGACCCCAAACAGGTACGGCTCATGGTTCAAGTGACCCAATATCATTCACTGTAAATGATGCACGAGGCCAGGATGAGTGTCGTGAATGTTTCATCTCGAGTTTCGGCGTCATTTCATCCTTTCTTTGACTGAGGCGTTGGCGTTGGCACACCAGACTTGTCTTTCACCTCCGATACCTTTCGCTGATCTTGCAACCTTTCAGCCATGCTTGAAGAGCCGACAGACACCCGAGTTTCAAGAGTGCGCACATAGGCAATGCGTTCGAGAATGTTGTGTTGTGTTCGATCCATAAGGCACGTCCTCCTTCTTGCGAAACCGATTCCCCCTCCGGAACTTGACCCAACACAACCCTGAAGTGATTTCTTGCCTCACGTACACTATGAGCAGAGGCATCAGCCGAACTTCCACTATCGGCACGTACGAAGATCTGTTCAAGGCAGAGCACCTAGAGGGGGGATTTACTCCATGGACGAACGGAAGTACCCACGCGTACATTGCTTGTCCACATTGCTCGCCAGACGAGGGGTCTCAGTACGTCGAAGCGACTGCGCAGGACCACCGAGCGGCTTCTGCTTGGAGGACTTGGAGAGCCACAGTGGCGCTCTTCTCGAAATGCTGGAGTCGTGGAAGGGGGTCTTGGATAGAGAACAACCATTTTGAGCCCGGTCGAGCGGATAAAACCACGAGAGATATCTGGACAGGCGTGGAACCTTCGACAGGAGCGGAGATCGTGGGAAGAGTCGAGTGTCCCATTGCCACAACGTATGTCGTTCCTCTGCTGAACACCCGAGTGCTACCCTTCTGAAAGAGAAATCGGTGACTTATAGGGCAACATACGAGATATGTTCTATAAACAATTCTCGTCGGCCAGACCACGTGATGATGGGAGTACAAACCACATTTGACGAGGATGATCCACCCTTCATGGATGCAATTGCGGGTCAGTTGGAAGATCAACTGACTATCAAGGCCGGTCTTGCCATCGTGGATGAGAATGGAGAACCGACGGGACACTATCCCGTAGTGAGAGCATTCGATCTGTTTCCTGCCACGATAAATTACAGTTCGTGTGAACCTCGTGCCAAAACGTCCAAACATCGCCCGCAATCGTTGGGTCCAACGACCAGCAAGCATGTCAGGGAACACAACGGAAACACACCGCACAGGTGGAGTTTGAGCAAAGGTCACAAGCACAGTCACCCGCCTGGTTACCCATCTCGGATGCTGGATAATAACGAGGACAGAACCGTACTCAGAAGAAACACAATGAGCGTGTGGACAACGAAGAAATCCCAACGATTGTGACGTTTGCTCGTGGACTAGAATGACAAGCTTAGGTGTAAAATCCGAAGTTGGGTTAGGGACATCTGTCTTAGAGAAAAAAAAGATCACAAGGATGCACGTTGCTTTTCTCCAGCTTGTGCTCCATCGTAGCGGTGTTGCCACCAAATCATCAGCTGATCCTCCCTCCACGACACTGGTCGTTTTGGGTGACCCTACATCCTTTCATCAATTCCAAGAAAGGATTGACAGGACAGGGCTAAGGGCCTCGAGGATGATCTTGAGGATGAAGATTGAGCTGATGAGATACCCCGACACACCTACAAGACAATTGCAGCTTGCCCATCGGAATGTTACATGACAGCGGCTGGCTCATGAACCGAATTTCGGGCGTGAGGAAGGATCAGAGTAGAGTGCTGAAGGGAGAAAAAAGCAGAGCTGCCTGGTGATATCACTACAGTAGGATTGAACCAGCGGAAGGCTGTCCGTGCAGGCACATTCGATTCATCTCGGAGGTGATACACCGAGCATGGAAGAAGATGTGAGATAAGGAAAGGGAGGAAAAGGGGACGAAGAAGATGTAGACTGTTGCGTGGTGGACTCAGGATGTTGAGTGGCGAACGCTCGAAACGGGAAGTGGCACCTTGCACCCAAGATATTCTAGAGAGACCTTGCTCCTATCCTCTGAATTGTTGAGGATGGTTCGAATACACACGTGTTGCGTGAAGATGCACTGGTAATGTCCTGTTGACAAGGCGTAACAGAACCACGCTATGCTTTCCCGACCCTCTCCTTCACAGGATCATATTGTTGCAGACCAGATACGTCACCTTACCAGAACCTAGACCTATCTGTCATTTCAATCGGACTGGTCACTATCTCCATATCTTCACCTTTCTGCCTCCCACTTCCTTCAGCGACATTCTCAAACCAACCATGTCTCCCCTCTTTCTCTTGACCCAAACGCCAGAACGAACTCTGATCCTCTTTCGCTTTTGTCTCCTTCGCACTTGACAGAGACGGTCCTCGTCGCCTTTCGTTGTCTGCATGATGTTCCAGATCCGCTTGGTCAATTCCTCCATCACCTTGAGTGTCGTCAGATAGTTCGGGTCTGAGAATGTGAATCAGAGGTGATCGATTTCTCTTTCGAGGTGATACTTCGCCAACAGCAGTATTTGATCGGACATATGCGGGTGATGTGTGACGACTACTCGCCTGGCGAGAGGGTGAAGCTGTCGACAACTCGTTTATCGGTGGAGTAGGTTGCGATGGTCCTCCAGAAGAAGGGACGGGTGCAGATGGACGAGCAGTGGACGAAGATGAGCTCGTTGTAGGGTCCATTGATTGTGTGCGGCTTTTGTTCCGTGATCCTTGAGGATTGTTATGGCTGAAAGAAAGCTTCGGTGTACCCAAGTGGTGATAGGTGCGCAGCGATTGCGACAGGGAGTCCAGCTGCGAAAATAGTGTCAGACTCCACATTAGCATCTTCATCAAATGAGATCGTGCTCAGCGAGTTGCTGTTCCAACTAAACATCGGGATACTGTGATGAATTTACAATGGTAGAACTCCCACTCACCCGTCGCATTATCTCTTCCACCCCTTTCTCTCGCTTGTCCAACCTCTGCTCCCCATCTTCTTTCATCTTCTTCTCCCCTTCCTCGCTATCCCTCTCGGAAGTATAGCCCAAGCCCAAACCCAAATCTTCCAAGTCCAGATGTAGCTTCGCCACCTCCTCCTGACCTTTCAGCACCGTCTCCAGATATCCTCTCAGATCGTTAGACATCTTGGATCCGTCCGAAGAGAGAGAAGCATTGAATATCTCGAAAATGGGTTGTTTACCCCTTCTTCCACCTCCGGTACTACTGCCTCCATCTTCGTCATCGTCCTGATCATTTTCCACTCTATTTGGTCTCTCGTCTTCGTCTACCAATCCAATAACTGGACCATCTACCGAATTCGATGGCAGAGCTGAAGGCAATAATTGTGAGGCCGGATGACCAGGCGCAGAAGATGATCGATGCATCGTCGGGCGGGAGACATCACCAAGACCTCCAGGAGGTGAGGTTTCCAAGGGAGAAGTCTCGAGAGGTCGGATGAAGGCCGAGATATATGGATCATGGACAGATGCAGGTGGGATAAGAGATGGATCGGGGAATGAATGGAAGTGATTTCGAGATAATGATGTGGAAGCTGGGGGAGAATCATCATCATCATCTTCGCCTCCGTCCGCACCACCATGTTCACCTCCAAATTGATTTTCGTCTACTCGGTCTTCTTCCTCGGCCTCGTGATCTTGTAAGATCACAAATGAATCTCTCGATCTGCTTCGGTCTGCACCCTGTTCGTCTTGTGTCCTCTCCTCAGTACCTTGGGGATATTCTTTCCTCCTTCCTTCCTGCGACCTCAAGGTGGACGGACCGGGTCCAGCTTCAGAAGAGGGCATACCGAAATCCCTAGCGGAAACTAGAGGGGATCTACTTCCACCAGAGCCCGGTCCCGTACCCGCATCAGTCCTATGAGCAGGGGGAGAAGTGCCGTTGTTGTTTGGCGGTGTATTTGGCGAGGTGGGGGTATGTCGACCGAAGCTGAGACTGAATGGCGAACCGAGATTCGGACTCGTAGGCGACGAAGGAGAAGCAGGTCCTTTAGTGGTCGATGAGGAATAGACGGAGGATCGGGGTAAAGCCGTGTTGTTCGTCATCGAGGACTTGCGTCGTGGCATGGATGTATAGTAGCCGAACATGACGGCGAGAGACCTATATCAAAAGTCTGTCTTGTGTATGCGTACGTAGCTGTGTGAGCAGAATGAAGGGATGAGTTGTAGCTGTGACCGTGAACGCAGTTAGTCGTCTACGAGCAACAACAAAACGAAGCGATATCAGCCACGTGGGGGTGACTATCTTGCAACTTTCCTCACCAACCAGTCGTGGGTTTCGCATGCATCTGCCTGTATCATGAGTCCGTCTGCTGCTCATGAACGGCTCATGAACTGGCTTCAGGTGCATTTAGTCTTGGCAGACTGAAGATCGTCTAGGTAATCTCCAATGACATTGCAGGCATATGATGCATCTCCATCACTAGATCCTCCGCTTGAGTCGCTTACAAAGACCCTCTCCCCTCATCACCCTCGTACTTCTCCCCCTTCTTCACCTTCTCGATCAGATCTCGCACACCTTGCTCTCCCTTGACCTTGTGCACTCTCTTCTCAAGGTTCTCGAGCTTCTTGAGCTCTTCAGGGAGGACATCACGTCGGAAATCGAACGATGGGTAGTCGGAAGCGGAGAGGGCGAGTTCGACTGCGGAGGAGAATTTGGCAGGGTGGGCAGTGGACAGTGTGATCCATGTTGTGTCAGGAGAGCTGCGACAAGATCAGTGTCAGCAACGGTTCGGACTTTATCTTGTCATAGACCGTCGAAGCGCGTTGGGATTGCGAGATCGCCATAAGATCTGTCGCACTTACACTTTCTTTGCAGATCGTTCTTGAGCGGCGAGACCGACCGCTGTGTGAGGATCAACAACGTATGGACCGTACTTCTCGAGTTTGTAGTATTTTCTGATCTCCTCGAGGGTCTTTTGCGGCTCATCAGTTTGGTCGACTCTGTGACCTGACTCTGTTAGAACACACCTGATTGTCTGAAACTCGCTCGGCCCAGAAGTCGGCGACAGCAGCCTTCCTGACATCTTCTCCAAGATCCACCTTGCCGTTCTTCTTCAAAGCAACCATCCACCCGTTCAATGCCTCTTGGGCCCTCGTCCGTCTCTCGACTTCGCTTCCCTGTTCACCGCCCGTTTCCAATGCAAGGTAGTATAACAATCTCTCAAAGTTTGACGATAGGAGGATGTCCATCGCTGGTGAATGTGTCGCCTTGACAGCACTTGACGAAGCGGGAGTAGCTTGCTGACCATCACTCGATCCGTTGACTGCAGCAGTTTCAGGAGCTTGAGACGCAACCTCCTCTTTCGCTGCACCAGCATCATCGCTCTCGTATCTTCCCGTATTGAAGAACCTCGCCAAAATATCATTTTCGTTGGTGGCCACGACCAATTCACCCATTGGCAGACCGAGTTTCTTAGCATACCATCCCGCGAGGATGTCACCAAAATTACCGGTGGGTACGACGAATTGTAATTTGGCACCGTTCTTCCTGGCTTTTTCGGGGAGTTGGAAGTATGCAGAGAAGTAGTAGACGATCTGAGCGAGGATACGGGCCCAGTTGATCGAGTTGATAGCACCGAGTCGATGAGCGGCGTTGAATTCCGCGTCGGAGAAGAGGGTCTTGACGATGGACTGACACGTGTCAAAGTCAGAATCTTGCACGGCGACACAGTAGACATTAGCGTCGGGGACAGTGGCCATTTGAGCTTCTTGTATAGGAGAGATTCGTCCGTCGGGGTAGAGGATGAAGATAGTGATGGAAGGTTTCGAGCGAAGGCCGTAGATCGCGGCGCTACACGCGACACATGGTAAAGTTGAGTTTCAGTCACCGTACATTGGCTCGAGTCGAAATGGTGAACAGGCAAGGAGTATCCAAGAGAGCCTTACACAGAGGGATTCAAGAGGAAGAGTCGATGAGGCGAGCAAACACCTGACTCACCTTCCTGTATCACCACTAGTGGCCCCGACCACCGTCAACTCCTCCTTCTTCTCTCCCTCCTTCTTCTGCCCATTCCTTCTCTCCAAGAAGTACCTGAACAATTCACCCAAAAACTGCAATGCGACATCCTTGAAAGCCCACGTAGGACCATGCCACAATTCCATGACGTACTCGTGCTCGCCAGTCTGTCGGAGCGGGGTGGTCTTCTCATGTCGGAAAGACGAGTAGGCAGTGTCGATGATGGATGAAAGGTCGGTAGAAGGGATGACAGACGTGGGGATGAAGAGGGACAAGATGGCGTGGGACAGTTGGGGAAATGTGAGTCCGGCCCAAGAGGTCTGCCAGTCTGAAGGGAGGTTAGGGATGTGTGTTGGGATGTAGAGTCTGCACAGAGAAACATTTGAGATGTCAGTGGATTCACGCCGCATCACCTTCCGTCTCGATTGAACATGGTGGACAAGAGCCGCACGTCCGGAAGTCAAGTGCTGCCAAGACGAAACAAACACTCACCCTCCGTTGGGCGCAAGACCAGTAAGGACAGCCTGATTAACAGCGGAAATATCAGATCAGATCCACTGCACCTCCCACGAGGTCGCCAAGAACAGATCGTACGTCTTGTAAACTTAGCACTCACCTCCTCAAACGTGAGCGTTTCGCTGCCACCTCTGGTGGAGAAGTATCTCATCTCGTTCTCGGACATGCTGTGATGTATTGAATGCGCTGTTGCCTTTGTATGTATGCCTCAAGTCAAAAAAATGTCAATGTCAAATGTCAAACGTTGTTGCTGGCTGTGGTGTTCGCTGTCTTCGACTTTTTCCAGTCGGCCGAGTCAAAGAACCAGTAAAAGTCAGGTTACGTAACTAACCCATTATGATTTCAAATGCATTTCATTCGTAGGGACCCGTGCTATGCACATCTGTCGCTGGATATGTACTATTGTTCTTGCCCTATAGGATGATGCTTCAATGGTGTACCCTTATGGTCATGAACACATTCCCTCCCACATCCGATGCAATGCAGATCCTAACTAATACTGTCCCACCGGATCCTGCGCTGCAACGGGCAACGCGTCTAGGCTCTTGTTGAACAATTCAAATGCCGCTCCCTGAAGGAGATGTAATCGATCCTCATCAATCAAGTATGTTGGCACAGCTTGTCTTGGAATCTGCTCACAGCATATACCATCAGCGCAATACCTCTGACCATTACTTCGAGACAACCCACATATCCCGCGCTGTGTAATGCCCCACCGAGCTGATACAAGGGCGAGAGCATATCGCTCAGACTCGCTACTTGTTGCACATCCTGCTTGTTTGGGAAAAGGCCAGGTAAGAGCGCCAGGACCTTGGGAAGGTTCCTCGCCCTGTCCGTCAGAGTTGCTGCTTCTCTGGGATCAGGATGAGAACCAGCATTGAGGACCGAGGCTAGTAATCTTGCGGTGTCTTGTACTAGGTCTGCCCAATCGAGGAACAGCTGTGGCGAAGGTCGTCAGCCGGATAAACATGGAATATGGCAAGCAGTTTGGGGCGCACCTTGCCCTCAAACTCCCATCTTGCTACTCCCTTTCCCTCTAGCCCTTGGCATAGTCTTCTCAAAAGACTGATATCGTCCCTGATGACAGCCTCTGGCGCCAGTTTCTGAACCAAAACTCTGTGAGCACGGTCGTACAGCTTTGCTTTTAGTAGAGCTTGGTATTCGCCCCAAGCATTACCGGACGAAGCTAAGGACGCTGCTCGAGATTCATGGATCCATTCGATCGGGACACGTAGTGTTTGTGCAAGGAAAGATTCGTCATCCGACGTGGCTTCAGGATGTCGAAAAATCAATGCTCGAAGAGCTTGCTCGCGTCTATCGAGTGTCGTCAGTCGCGTCATCATTCGCACAAGAAAGCCTCTCGTACTCACCCTTCAGCCGTCTCAAGATGAAGAAGTACAAAACCGGCCCATCTCCACTCGCCCAGACCTTCCAACTGTGCTGCGTAACCCTCGGTCAACCTATCCGCACTTGCGCTATAGCCTTCCTGCTCGTCTCTATCCTCAAAGTCTCGTTTTTCTAACACCTTTGACAATAAGAAATAGAGATGCCATGCTAATCTGACGTCGAAAGGGCTCGATGAAATATCACGCGACCTGAGGACTTGGTCCAGCGATACTGTAACGTCAGAATAGAGCTTGATGAGACTATACAGCACGTCGGTCGGTTCGCTGGGCATATTCCACGATCGAGGGAGATTAGCAGGTCTCTCGAGGTAAGCCGGGAGAGGCTTCGCAGGCGGATAGGAGGATGCAAGGGCAGCAGTGTAGGATGCCAAAACCTCGCCAATTGTGTTGTCGAAAGGATTGCCGTACCACAAACGTAAGCCCAAAGCTCGCTTCCAGTCGAGACCATCGGCGACGAAAACGTCGGGACATCCATCTAAACCTCTTGCAGAGTCTCCAGGCGAAATGTCGGTTATCCCAGCGAGCAGAGCATAAAGCTTTCGATAGCCTGGATTAATAAGACCGTTGACCTTATATCTGTCCCAGTCCTTCAATTGCTTAAGAATCTCGTCTCTGAACGCTTCCTCGCCGCCTGCTTGCGTAATAAGGGTGGCCAACCGCATATCGCCGCCATCCAAGGCGGATCGGGCAGCCCTCTCAACTTGATGTCCACTGAGCAGGGTGAAAATTTTTGCTGGTCGATCTTCACTATTGATTATCAGGTCCGAGTCGACAGCAGGAGCAACAGCGTCTTCCAGCCATTTGGAAAGGGTGAGCTTTCGACGAATAGAAGCGATACGGTGTGTAAGATCTTCCGAGGATCCGTGAGGAAGATGAAGATCGATCTCGTCAAATAAAGCTACGCCAAGTCGGAAAACGCTGGCTTCGTGCGTTTTATCGCCAACGTCGAAACGGGACGCGAAATCGCGGAAACGAATCGCGCCATCGATGGCAGCATAAGGAACGCCATCGATCGTTTCGACAAGTGAATGCTCGAGGTGAAGCGACAGTAGTCGTTGCGCTCTCGAGACCTCGAGTTTGGCTTCATCGGCCAAAGCCTCGATCTTCTCTATGCAGACGACCGCATCCTTCTCCAAAGACCTATTAGACGAAACTTTAGCTTCGAAGTCATTTGGTCAGCAGTACTTACAGTCTCTCGCTCGGCGCGCAAATCTTTCCAAAATGCACTAATTCCCCATTAGGACCCCACGAGGGCCGGAACGATCGTCCTAATGCCAGACCAGCATCCACCCTCACACTCTCCCCCCCTTTGGCGATGCTTATATCTTCAGCCACTCTGGTATATTTTCTCGGTTGTCGCAATCTTGGTGGGCTAATGGGGTGATCGCCGAAGGAGGTGCGCTGAAGTGAAAGGATGATTGTCTCATTCAGCCATCGCGCATCCGTAGTTTGGCACTCATATGACCTACCTTGACTGCCCGTTCATCAAGCTTCACAATGTCCTCCCCGGCTTCACCAAAAAACGAATCCAATCTGTTCTTGTCCAAATTCCGTTTTTGATTCCTGTGCACATCATTGCCGATCTTCCTGACAGATGTTGTCAAGCCGGAGGCACCTCTGTCTCCACCGAAGAACGAACTCTGCATTTCTCTCAATTTCCTCATGCCCTCCACGCCGACTTTCATCTTCAATGGTTGGTCCCAAGCGGTAGGTTCAGAGCGTAAATCGTCTGAGCGTGCTTCGTCATCGTCGTCGTGCTCGTGCGAAATCGTGTCCTCCTCGTAGCTGTCTTCGTCCTCTTCGTCTATTTCAGAATCGTGTTCCGCTCCCTCGACGTCCCGGATGCTCTTAGTGGGGGGTAACATGTCCTCATCTTCGTCCTCGTCTGGAGTGCCTAAAGGAGTTCGGTCGGAAGTCGCCTTGGACTTGGCGGTCCTTGGCTCTTCCGTGTCATCGTCTTCATCACTCTCGTCGATGCCGTACCGACTGAAATGTTCAACCTGGAACGTCCAAGTCCCATCATCCGTATAGCTGACAAATTCGGTATTTGGAATGTTCTTGACACGCTTGAGGAATCGGGCATATCTTTGATCGTTAGGGTCTCTGATAGGCTCTTTGGTAGCTTTGTCGTGTGCGAATACGTTCTCAAGGGTGATCCGAGCAGGAACATTGAGCCCCTTGCCTTCAGGCGCTTTGTTCGAGTAGTCATCCGGATACACCGATAGCTCCGACTGGTCGAAAACAACGATAGTGCCGAGAAGATCGTCCAGCGGGGCTAGAGTGAGATCTACTGACTCGAGGAAAGTGACCTCGCCGAAACCACGTCTACCAGCTGTGAAGTTGTGCAACTCTGACAATTCCTGTCGACCGAGTTGACCGAGTTTCTCCAGCTTCGGCTTACACCAATATTCACCCTTCTTGGGCTGACGTTCAGATCCGGATATTCGGAGGGATGGTTCTGTCAAAGGAGCAGCTCGTCGTACAGGAGACTCGGCAACTTCAGGTTGCCGGCTGACCGTCCCATCCGCCGGTGGGTTGAAAAAGAGTGACGCTGGACTTTGACTCGAGATCGCACCTCGTTGAGGTGTTGGCTGAGCGATGCTCCCTGTCGATCCCTTGAGAGCAGACTTGCCCAGCACCGATTCGAGCGGGTCAGCACCATTTGTAGAGCTGACGGTCTTCGGTGTGACAGTCAGCTTCTTTATGCTAGGTCGAGGAACGAAGGCGTTAGGTGTCAGAGCAGTATCGGTGAGACCCTTGTATCTGTCTGGCGCTACGGGGGAGTTGAGCAGGCTTGATCGTCCTGGAGAGTTGAGCCCGCTTAACGGAGTACTGCCACGTGCAGGACTTTGCGAACCGTTAAGTGGGGAAGCGAACCCTCGGAGTTTGTTGAGTTTACCCTTGGCGGTAGGTGTGAGTCGGTATGAAGATGCAGTGAGAGGAGGTAGTGCAGGCTTTTTGGTCTGGGATCCGTATTGAAGTTTTTGACCGTTGTAGGCAAACAGTTGGTTGTTACCGTACGGATTCTGATCAATGGATGCTGTGAGACTCGGCTGTTGTTGCTGCTGTTGCTGTTGTTGCGTGGTCGATTGGCCGAGGCCACCACCAAAGAGACTTCCACCAAGATGGTTTTGCTGCTGAGGTTGTGGCGCCGTACTACCAAACAGGCCAGTCGACGCAGGCTGAGATTGTCCTATACTGCCAAACAAGCCGCCACCGATCGGGCCAGGTTGCTGTTGCTGTTGCTGTTGCTGTTGCTGACCGAAAAGACCTCCACCACCGCCGAATAAACCTCCAGCAGGTTTAGCTCCAAGCTGATTTTGCTGTTGGTTTTGTTGGCCAAGGCTATTGTTGGTGCTACCGAACAGACCGCCCCCAGTAGTGCTCGTGTCACCAAATAGCGATGACCCTTGAGCTGGTTGCTGAGCTGGTTGAGTTTGACCAAAGAGACTAGTGCTAGGCGTGGTGGTAGCTGGCTTAGCACCAAACAAACCGGTCGAGCCAGTGTTGCCAAACAGGCCACCGCCAGCAGGAGGCTGCTGTTGAGCGTTCTGTTGTGGCTGAGTCTGACCAAACAGCCCACCCGCGGTGTTATTGGTGCCAGTGGTACTGCCAAAGAGACCGGTACCTGCAGGTTGGGCAGCAGGAGTCTGGCCAAAACCTGACAGAAGCGAACCGTCAGCTATACAGGCTATACTGATGGGCAAGTCACTAACCACCGAAACCCGTGCTACCTGTCGTGGAAGGAGTAGTTGTACTTCCGAACAAACCACCGGGTTTAGCCGCGCCGAATGCTCCAGTGGCGGGTTGCTGGGTATTAGCCTGACCGAAAAGACCACTTCCCGTGTTCTGTTGAGGCTGGCCTGCTGTCGATCCGAAGCCACCCCCACCGAAAAGTCCACCACCAGTGGCTGGTTGCTGCTGTTGTTGAGGTTGCGTCTGTCCGAAACCTCCAAATCCAGTGCTTCCTGTTCCAGTCTGACCAAAGGTTCCAGTACCGGTGCCAGTGCCGGTTGCCCCAAACCCAGTGGTACCGGTTGCACCGAAAGCAGGCTTAGTTTGACCAAATCCGCCAAAAGTGCTCGAACCAGCGGCAGGCTGTTGTTGTTGATTGGTCTGTCCGCCGAATGGATTTGTGTTGCCAAATAGTCCACCTCCAGTATTGGGTTGAGGTTGAGCTGGTTGACCGAAGAGGCCGCCGGTCGAAGCTGCAGGAGCTTGACCGAACGGAGATGATGTAGCCGGCTGAGTTTGTCCGAAAAGACTTCCGCCAGTATTTGCAGCAGTGGAACCAAATCCACCGGAAGTCGAACCGAACCCTGTTGATCCGGTGGTACTACCAAAGAGACCGCCAGCAGGTTTGGGCGCACCAAATGTTGAAGCAGCGGGCTGTTGACCGAAACCGGTGGCAGCAGGTTGACCGAAACCTCCTGTTGAAGCACCAAAGGCGTTGGTTTGCTGTGGTGCTGTAGCTTCTTTCCTGCCTTGCTGATAATCTAAAGCTCTCAACTCCTCCCAGCTGCATCCTCTATACGGTAGCATCCCAGTGATTGAGTGGAAGAGATGAGGAGGTCCTTCTTTCGCGATTGACGAGGAGGTGGAAGGGTCACCTTGCCAAGTCGGATAGTATGCGGGATTCGCAGTGCCTTGAGGCGGAGGGGGAGGTACAGGGCCATCGGCACGGTATGTTTGCAGCTCGTTGGGACCCTTCAACACCTCTTGACCACCTAGACTGTTACTTGCTCCGAAAGTGTTTGTCGGCTTCGCCCCGAACAGGCTGGATGTCGCTCCGGTCCCGAAGGTAGAAGTGGTAGCAGGCTTAGCACCGAAGAGACCGCCTGTCGAAGCAGTATTGGCCGCTCCGAAACCGGTGTTGGTGTTACCGCTGCCAAAGAGACCCCCGCCAGATGCTATGTTGTAGAACAGAATTAGTTTCTCGACGCTCTCCTCGGCATGCATGAACGTACGAGCTGGTTGACCGAAAGTTGATCCACTAGCCCCAAAGGTTGGCCGAGCAGCACCAAACGCATTGTTCTGCTGGGGTTGCTGTTGCGCTTGAGTCGCTCCAAAACCACCTGCTTGTCTGTCAGATTGTGTAGCGTTACGGTCTTCAAACCATGATTAGACATACCAAACCCGGTGTTCGTCGAGGCACCTCCTCCGAACAACCCACCACCTTGAGGTTGAGCAGGTTGTCCAAAGCCTCCTGTGTTAGTGTTTTGACCGAAACCTGTGAAGACTGGAATCAGCTTTTGTCCGGGGAAAAGGAGGTGCAGCTGAGTGGGCGCAAGATAATTTCATTGAGGTCAAGCAGGCTGTAAGCGTGATTTTGAGCTGTGATCTACTGCCAGTGCAAGACGCAGCAGTACACGACAGCTGACTGGCGCACATATTTCCCCGCAGCTCTAGAGACATCTTTGGCATCCCCATATCTCGCCACGAGCTCTCATGTTACCTCGTTTCATCCATCCGACCTTACTTCCCCCAAACCGAAAGTTGAAATGTTTGGCCCCTACTCACCACCTGTACTTTGTTGACCGAACCCTCCTCCACCGAACAATCCTCCACCTTGTTGTGGTTGTTGCTGCTGCTGTTGTTGTTGATTTTGGTTATTCTGTTGACCCCATGTTGAGGTACTTCCGAACATGTCGCCGAGAGTCAAAGGTCGTCGAGGACAGATGGGTCGATGGTTCCTTGCCTGTCTTTCCTGCCGTTCGAAGATCGAAGAGATAAAGCAGGGAGGGAGAAAAGGGCGCACTCAATTCCACGGGACGGACTAGAGAAGGAGAGGGAAGATGTGTGAGGAAAGAAGGGGATGAAGGTTTGAGTGCTGGTGATGTTGATGATGATGACGATGATGGTCACTCACTGATTCATGTGAGTTATCATCGACGACGACTTGACTTCTTGAGCTGGCTGAGACCAAAACGCGTGTGGGCTACAGTGAGCGGAGTTACCGGCGATATAACCTGTAAGGCGTTCAGTCATGGATCTGGCCTCCTCTTTGTGGCACATCGATGAGGTGATGCATAATAAACAGATCTCTAATGCACACAAGGGGATACAACAAAAGCAGCAGGTCTCACTGTCCACCATCGCACACGATACTTATCCACATCTATCGCTTCAGTCCCGCCATGACACCCTGGGGAGGAGCAGCGTACCCTGTCCCAGAGCCCGACGTGGGGGGGAAACCGAGTTGTCCGATCGATCCTCGATTACCTGGTGTAGGAGGCTGTGGCTGTACTGATCGACGTTGCTGCTGCAGCTGTTGAGGTGGGGGCTGTTGATCTCCACCTCTGGCTTGCGCTCTCGCCTTCCAAGCATTTCGAATGGCATCGCTTCGGGCCAACAGCTGACACGAGGGATAGAATGAGATGAGCACATTTATCGCTAACGTAGATGGGACATATCAGCACACTCACGGTTTCAATCTCCACGCCATCTTCGATACTTTGTATAATCTTCTCCATTATCGATTTGTGGTTGGCGTTGGGCTTGTCATCTCGCGTTCGGAGCATCCTCCAAGTGCCTCGATCACCATCCCAGCAGACTTCCACTATTCGATCGTCCAGTTGTTCGCCAGAGTCTTTCACTCTATCGTTATGGAACCAAATACACGTATCAGCATCAGTCCCTCAAGCAAGTCTTACCATGTCCACACTCACCTTTCCCACTCGTCGTCATCCATCTCCATCGTATCGAAATACTCATACGCGTCCTGACCCAACCATGTGTGCAGCAGGAACGTCGGCTTTGCATAGAAGTCAGGCTCGTCAGGGTCGCTCGGAGATGGAGGGAATCGAAGTTCCAGTTTGAAGTCGATTGAGTTCTCGGAAGGCGGTTTCCACTTAAGGCTGTCAAATGATTGAAGTCAGTCTCGTCGTTGTCTCGACTTGATACATCTTGTCCACTCACATGTTCTCGTCTGTCCCTGTAACATACTCTGTCTCTACACAGGTGAAGATCAAACCATCATGCCCATGTTGTAGCTTCGGCACGTGAAAGTTGAGGACGTGCGCTATGCTATACGATAGCTCCTGAGTCTTTGCTTGAACTCTGTTAGGTGCGATGTGACCACGGAGATCAGCTTCCAAACAAGACAGGGATCTCTCTTCCGTAGCATATTGGACAGTACTCACTGGAAAGGAAGGTTCTCCCTCCATTCTGGATATTCTCGCAACGATTTTTCAAAAGGCATCACCACCCAATCCCGCAATCTCTGCATTATGCAAGAGGTTAGACGATGGAACTCTGTGGTCTCTCACCGATATCAACCCACAGCATATCGTTTCAGGAGAGGCTTTTTCATGATGTTTTCCCCGTTGAGCACCATGCAGTCGAAAGCGTAAAACCGTAGTGTCTCCTGCAGACGGATGAACATCAGCTTTATTTTCCTCTTCACCACGAGCGACCCATGGAGCTGCCAGCTCACCGCTCCTGTCTTCGGGTCGATGTCTATCACTAATTCACCGTCTAGGAGAGTCTCGCCGAGAGGGTTATTGATGTTCTCCCAATGGGGGAAATGAAGATCTTGGACGCTAAAGTATCTCTGCTTCCTATCAATCTACGTGACGAAGCGAATCAGCATGTCATCCATTTTGCGACAGGAGTATTGTATCTCCTCTTGATGACTATCATCGGAGCGACAAGTTGAAGCGACCGCTCAGAAGTCCGAACCACTTCAAGGTAAAGAAAAGCCCATCACTCACCAACCAAACTTCTTGATTGTTCGTCATCCCATTCATGACCACAAAAACCAGTATCCTGACCCCATCACTCTTCTCACAAACCCAAAAATCCTTGCTTTCCAACAGATCTAGCGACGAGGTTGAGAATGAGACGGGCTGCGATCCTGGAAACTTGGTGCTGTTCGATTCGCATAGGTCTGCGACGCGTTGGGAGAGGAATGATTGGATGGTAGGGTCGGTCAGAAGGTCTCCTGGGATATCGGGGATGGGATATGGAGCGTGAGGAGGCATGTTCGGGACCGGTGATGAATAGTAAGGTTGACGTCGGAAGACTCCCCAAGGGTCAGGATGTTGTGGTCCTCGATGTGTCGGTCGTCTCGTGTTTCGATGCAAAATTGGACAAGGTGAACGAGCGTTGTCGTGGCGTCTATGTGCTCTGATGACCGATTACTATTCCAAAGAGATCGCCTTGCTCTCCCACGGATTCAAAAAGAAGAGCTCTGAAGTGGGTCGTGACGCTATGCTGTACGTAGACTGGGAAAGCAAGGGGGAGGACAAGGAAAGAAGAGACATCTGATGGGACGAATGTGGGCTCGTTCGTTGTCGCACTTTCCTTTCAGCCCGGTGGAGGCATTCCAGTCAATCCCAGTCATTCCGACCAAATCCGAGATTCCATACGAGTAGGTGACGTAGAGATCAATCAGCTGCAAATGCATCTATGATCTTGTTCGTCCTCATCGCATCGTTGTGGTTCATGTCTGAATACCATTGTTGATCTGACTACAAGCTTGAGAAGGTCTTGATAATTGCGTTGAGCCCACTATGCCTCTGTCCGACGCCGATCTTTCTGCCGCGCCCATCGATGATGGTGAGTTGCCACCTTGAATGTCGTACATCTGTCTACCGTAGTAGCATGTGTGCACAAGGTGTCTCTTACAACGAACCAGCCGACCGCTGATAATGGATGCGACAGGCTCGCTCACACCCAACGATACACCTACCACTCCATTCGACCCAAATGATCGGTCTATCGCTCCTCGATCTCCCAAGCCCCAGCTGGTACTCTTCGATCCTCGATCCGGTAAATCAGAGACGATAGACCTATCTTCAGCTTCGAGCGTCTTGAGTCTGGAAGATTACAAGAAATTGAATCGACGGACTACGGAGAGAGGGATGATCAGTGGGTTGGTCGGCGGTGGTGTTCTGAGTGAGTACAAACCATACTTCCTTGGTGGAGAAGATCGGGTTGATGAAAAGACCGTGCTCGTTCATAGCCTATCTCGTCAAGAGGTTTTTCCCGAAGACACCTTCTAGAAATGCTCTTTCCTTGACTTTTTTATGTGAGTTGGCTGCCATGTCTTCTTCTTTCTTCACTGTCTTTGGCTTGCCTCTCAACTTCCCAAACATCCGGGTTGTGGCCGCTCACCGGGTGTGGGTTATCCTATCCACAAAATCGTCCCGTCGTCCACACATCTCCCTTCACTCACTTCTTTTTCCCTGTCAAGATTATCACTGACCTCTACACACTTCACAGTCTCATCCGCCTTCATCTCCTACTCCACATCACGAGCTCTGCTCGTCTCTGAGATCCTCAAAATCCGCGCAAAAGCTCGTCAACAAGCCCTAACCAATGGCGATCTGCCCGATCTCGGAGACACCCCTCGTTCTGATCCCATATTCGATTCCTCTTCCGCCTCACCTTTCGGTAACATCAATACCAATACCAGCAGCAATATGAGCAGTCGTGTGGGTGATTCCCCTATTGATTCACCTTCACCTGAAAACAGAAATAGGATGAACGGTCAAATTCCACGAAGATTTCCAACTCCTCCTCTGGGTCCTAGACAAGGTCAAGGACAAGGTCAGAATCCGGATTCGGGAGAGAGAGATAGGATGATAAGGGATGATCTGGCGAGATTGGGTCAGTCAGTTCCGGAGAGGAAGAGATGGGCTAAAGGAAAAGGTTTGGAGGGTGAAGTGGAAGAGGAGAATGAGATGAGGGATCCGTATTCGTTACCTGGTCTACCGAGGAATCAGTAGATGTATGTGTGAGGTTCGGTTAGTAAGCTGTGAGAGAGTGGAACAGGTTACGGGGACGACTAACTTGACAGAAGTGTCGTAAAGATCGTAGGAATTGACGACGAGTACGGGGCAGACGCATACCAAGAAGCGCACCAATCATGCATCGCATAAAGATCGTCTTCGCTCTTGATGTACGTCTTGCGTAACAACTCATTCCCCTTCCACCTCACCTCATGAGGATACTCCTCGTATCTCCTTCCAGACTTTCCTCGTCTCTCTTCTCAAGATCACTCTCATCCTCGCTGCCAATCTCCAACTCTAGACTATCCTGTCGCCCAACCGACGCTCGAGATAGCATCGACCTTCTTCCCCCTCTCCCTCGCTTGACAAGCGGACTTGGCATTCCCAAACCAATACCCGTATTTCCAACCCTTTTGGTAGGACTGCCTCCAGCCACTGAACTAGCTGGGGACCCGCCCACACTCCCTTTTGGCCACGCAGCAGAAGATGCTCGAGAATTTATGAATATCGGCGTCCCACTACCGGACCTCCACATTGAGGAGTGGACTGTGTTGGAGGAGGAAGGAAGTACAGGCGATGACAGTGTCAACAAGAGATTTTTGAGATTGGGAAGGGTATGACGGAGATCAAGCAGGCGGATGTTGGCTTCCAACATAAGCTGTTCATGTTTTGTTAGATTATACAGCAGCCTGGCTTGAGATGTCCCGAGGAGACCCACCATTTCGATGTTTTTGTTGAGCAAGAAGACCGCATACTCGTATCGATATCTCTCCACTCCCTTGGCATACAGCGGGAAGCTAAACATTCATAAGCGTGTAGCCTTACACAACTGCCTTGCAGTACACTCACGATCGTGGCCCTTGCATCACACTGACACCGTCTCTCACTGCACTCCGACTGCCTGCACAGGTGACGATATAAGGTAAGCCTCCAGATTGTGCTCCACCTAGATTCCCTAGCATCTGAACGACCATAGCGACATAACCCAGTGCAGCTGCCGTAGTCCTTTCATCAACCCTGTGCGCAGGTAGGGACAGAGGTGGAGCAGGATCTTTGGGTCCCAAGGGGATGGGGAGGGGCACCCCAAGGATGGTGTACAGTAGTTGAGAAGGATCGAGAGGCTGGATGGGGAAGAGAGCGTCGAGCGTTTGTATATGCGATGCTCGAAGAGAGTGTATTCGCGGGTAAAGAGAGGTGCGCTCGGTCCTATGACGAAAGCGTTGATGATGTAGCACCGACATGACAACATCGGCAGGGCAACTCACTCAACAGATTCGATCTTGTCTTCCAATTCTCGCGCTCGACCATGGAGCAGGTCATCAGCGGCTTCAGCGTCGGCGAGGTTGTCTCGTCGTTTCTCCAAATCTTGTTGCTGCAGCGTGATGCGAGCTTGGGCTGCGATCTACCGTCAGCACGAGTTCCGAGATGATATTAAGGTTCGACTTACTCTCTCGTGTGACCTTCTCCACAACCGACACCTTCTCATTGATCCATCTCACCCTTTCTTCCCGCTGGGAAATTTCCCGACGCTTTACGAAGAGTGAATATCAGTCGACGCAAGGATAGATTGGCCGAAGTCCTCACCAGTGCTCGCCTGTCTACGTCTTCTGTCAAAAGCTTGTCCAGCTTTTTCTGCACTTCCAAGATCCCCCTTTCAGTGTCAGCAATGACAGCGTGCATATTGACCAGTCTGCGGGTTATACTGTCAGTTGAGACCCCGCACACCATAGAGATAGCATAAAGGGGACAAGCTCACTGATGCAAACCGCCGACACCAACGCCCTTTTTCATCCTGGTTTCTCTCATGCTCCTCTCCAAGACCCCTCCTTCTACCCTCTGCGTTGATCCCAGTTGCTCATCGTTATCCGGAAGGTAGAAAGTGGATTTCGGATCCGTGCTCAGAGTGAACTCCAATCCATTCGGTCTACTCTGATGACCTCTTCGTAAACTATCCAACTTCACCACTCCTCCAACACCGTCTAGTCTCTTCCACTTGTCATGGTTTTCAACCCACACTTCGAGCTCCAGTGTATTACTTGCGTATTCGGTGACGCTTAGCCAGGGTGCGAAATCTCCTGTTTTGAGAGAGGTAAATCGCGGGTGAGTCGAAGGCGGATGAATGGGGGAGATGAAGAAAGGTACATTGATTGTTCGCGCAGATGATTCTTGTTCTTTGGGGGAAGGCAGGGTTGCGGAAGGGTGTCCTTTGGGATTTGGTCGACCATTTGTCAAGGTGGTCCGAGATTTTGAGATGAGTTGGGATTCTCTTCTTTTAGCTGCTGGTCCAGCAGACTCAGACAGTCTAGATGTCGTTCGATTCAAGGGAGGACCACTAGAGGCCCCCACTGGTCTTTTCGCGGGACCATTACTACTCGTAGAAGGGGTTGCTGCTCTGCCAGGGGAAGTCATAGAAGAAGTGCGCGTCCTGGGTGAGGGTACCGAGTCGGTCCGAGCTATGGAACTGCTTGATGACGATGCGGAGAGGGAAGGACGAATGCCATTGGGTGTGGGAGGAGCGGAAGATATGGATGCCGTTGAAGATGTTCTTGACGACACAGGTCGTTTCAGATCCGGCAGGCCCCCCTTCCCCTTCTGACGAGAGACCTCATCGCTATTCGCCCTTTTGGGCTTAAGTATCTCTCCCTGATCGAAAGACGACGGCACGAGTTTCAGTATTACGAAGCATCTCGCCAGTCTTTTCTTCCCTTCTTCTATCAACTCCATCTGCTCATCCACTGACCCATGCAGACGTTGAGAGAACGAGACATGACCATGTCCATTCTCCAGAGCCTCGCCAGCAAGGGTTGGAGCTCTGGGTCTCGTGACTCTCGTCGTTCTCGGTAAGCTATGCGAGAGGGTGACGCTAGGCGATGTGGGTTCGATCGTTGCGTTGGACGAAGAAGTCGAACGTTGTCGTGCGAGATCGTGTGTTGGTGGGAACCGACGAGAGGAGGAAGAGGATGGGAAGGGGAAGGATGGAGTAGAACTTCGACGTCGATGACGTGTTGTATCCGGGGATGTAACAAGATGGGAACTACCTTCTCCATGATCGAGAGAATAACCATCGTAGCTGTGGTCGGAGACGAATTTCGAAGCGTACGGCAAAGACTCGAGAAGCGTGAGTTGATGGATTCGAATTCTAGAGATCATGTTAGCTGGTCCATCTTGCAAGAAGAAAGGAGAAGGAGAGGTTCACCCTGTGATGTGCCGTATGCGAGGCTGTGTGGGCAGCAAAATCCGTCAGCGGGTCCCACGGGTCGAGTAGCAGCAGCTCATCTGAGCAGCACCCACCTTGTCATATGGTCCAAATTCATCGGTCGACACCTCCGCTCCTATCAGATCCTTATCACCTTCCCCTCTTCCGTCGAAATCGTTCATCCCAATCAGCGACTCTTCGAAACTCAACGTTCTCAACGACGGGCGAGACGAGGGGCGGGCGATCAGCTGTGCCGTGTCAAGGGAGGGGTCGTTGTTGCTGTCGTCGCCATGTCGAAGCTGTTGAAGGCAGAGAGTGTGTATGTGGTGAATGAAAACCCGTCCGCGTGGAGGCAGATTCCGACCGAGGTCAGCTTACGTTGAAATTGTTTGCGTCTTGCGATGTTGTCATCATTCCAGGAATCCTCATCGTTTTCCATCTTGACATCAACAATCAATCGTCTTCATAGACACAGCTCAACAATATCAGACAGAAGACGCACATCGTTTGGGTCTCTTGTCCTGGTTCATAACGTCCTGCGAGGTCCCGCTGTGTGCATCCTCATTGCGCATCGCCAATCACACCTCATTTCATCGTCGCCAAGACGCTGAAAGTGCTTAATAAGCGGCTACCATCGGATTTCGAGATACCATGGAATCACAACGGCCTGCTCAGCTTCCTCCGAGAGGATTGCCAATGTGTATGTCTCTGTTTTATAATCAGGCTGCTATGTGCTCACTACCACCATATGCGTTGACAGTATCTGGCCCACCACCTGTCACCGAATCTTCCAGTATGTCATCATTTTCTCATTATCATGCAATGTGGTGTATACCGCCTTGGAGACTGATGTACCGGTCTGTGATTTTGTAGCATGTCGACAATGCGGTAAAGAATTCAACCTTCTCTGGCGACGAAAACATACATGCGGTCATTGCGGCTATGAATACTGTTCCAACTGTCTATCGGACGGCCAAGCGCTTATGCCTCGTCGAGCTGGACAAGCCTCATCGTCTTCGTCTTCATCAGCGGGAAACGCCTTCGCCGAGATTGGAGCTGAGATCAGAGCTGGGTTGGGCCTGGATGACAAGCGAGAAAACGGTGGTAGAGTCACGGATGGAACTGGAGAAGGCACCGGATACGAGGTGGAGAGCGTCTGCACGTACTGTTTAGGGATGCTGCAGGGTGAGTCGGCTTTGCAGTGTTTCCCGCCCACACCGCATTGAATAGTCTGATAAATGTTCTCAGTCACCGCCGCTCCGTTACAGATCCTTCGATCACTTCCTCTTAAAAGACTGAAAGACTACCTCGCGGCATATGACATGCAATGTGTGGGACCGAAGGAGAAAGAAGACTTTGTTCAAGCTGTGATCAAGGCTCGTAATCCTACCACAGGTTGTTTATCCCCCGAAGCAGAGGTACGTGAGGACAGCTGTAACTAGCGCTACTTTCACAGGTTGTAGCTGACATCCACCACCAATAACGTAGAGTTACTTCCGCCGTCGATCTGTACCTAAGCAAGGACAGCCACCACGACCGAACGGGACCACCCCGAATCGAGCTGCGCCGACACAAGCTCGTCCCCCTCCACCTTCACAACCCCAAACATACGCTTCGTCGTACCGACCTCCACCTCCGTATGTGCGACCTGGTCCACCACCTCAAGCTAGACCACCTCCACCTCGGACGCCTCAATACGCTCCCAGTCCAGCACGACCGTTCCCTCCCACTAACACTACCTCTCAACCTCGGCCGACTCCCCGTCCTCCTGCTCCTTCAAGACAACCGTCACCACCTGTCCCCACGATCATGTCGCTGGTCAGTCTGCCAACGTCCTACTTGTCCAGTCTCAGTATAGGTACTCTCAAAGCGATTCTATATGAGAATCACGTCAGGGTCGATTTCAAGCAGGTCTTAGAAAAGTGAGTTTGTGGTCAACTTCGTTTCGTCTTTGCTTCTTCAGATGAAGTTTCATGAGACAAATAAAGCTGATATCTCGCTCGTCTGACCAGAGATGAGCTCATTGGTCGAGTCTCGGAATTGGTCCAAGACGAAAGAAAGCGACTGGAGCGACAACGAATTTTGGAAGAGCGAGAACAACTGGAGAACAGTACTTCCGCAGTAGCCCCTCCCAACGATATCCCGAAGGACAAGGAGGAAGGCGAAGGTGGTGCAGAAGAGAACGGGGTCCTGCCCAGCGCGAACAAGAGCGTGCCCACGGGACCTATGCCAGAGATCGATAGAGGTTTATGTGTCGTCTGTCAAGATGAGGAAGCTACTTTGGCGGTGGTCGATTGCGGGTGAGTACGATCGAAGCGCATCCAGTAATGATGCGGAAAATGATGAGAGGTGCTGATGTGTTCTTCTCTTGTGATTCGTAGACATCTCTGCATGTGTGCTCGTAAGTGTATTCATGATCCTCCATGACATTAGTCAGAACCTGGCTGATGAATGGCGTTCTCAGACTGTTCCGATCTGATCATGGCAACGAGTCAAGAATGTCCTTTGTGCAGAACGAGAATCGTCACCCCGTACGTATGACCCACTGACTCTGCACAAGCAGAATAGTTACTGACAAGTTTATTCTTATGCGGGTCTAGTCAACGGCTGATCAGAATATATCGCACATGAGCCCGCATCTTGAATCTGTCCTTCACGCCATATGCGCCATTCTCTTCGTCCTGCGGTTTTCACAATATTATGCTAGATGCATTCGTCAACCAGTCCAAAGTATATCAATGACAAAATGCGAGAAGGTATAAAATGCAGATTCTGCTCTTCTCTGTTCCTACTGACAGAGCGGGACGATGCCAAGGAGAATGTAGAGCGACGGAACAACAGCCGAAAAGGACCTTGACCGCTCATTATTGGACTCCTTGCTCGATCTTCATCTTCTTGATCAGAGCCCAATCTGCTAGATCGACTTGATCTCTGAAATTTGTTTCTGAGGGAGTACCCTGTCAGCTGGTGCATCTCGGTCTCAGGATATCTTCAGCTTACTGAGTGTATCGATACTCTGTCTAGTGATCAGAGAGACGACTTCATCCTTGTCGTCAAAGCTGAATGGGACAGGACATTTGTCAGTTGATTCAGAACTCGGTCCTGAGGGTGAACTCACTGTCGTCCATATAATTTGGCAGCTTGATGAGGTGCTCTCTCTATCTTGACAGCTGCACCGGCACCGATCTGTGACTTCTTTACAATCTCAAATGGTTTATGGTTGATCTCGATTGAGGTGCTATAAGCCGGAATAGCGTCAGCTGTCTCCACTTTTAGATAAAAGGATAAGAGCCAGCTCACATCTTCCCCAATGTCACAATCTCCCTCTTCCCTGTCTCTTTATCGACCTTCACCACACCCATCGGTGTACCGACTCTCATTGTTCCCTCAATGATATCACACCCCAAGATAATTGGATCACGATGCGCGAAAGCCTTGAGGATCTTGAGCTTGACTGGCCAGACAGCGTTGGGAGCAGCTTCTTTTCGCTTGGCTTCTTGTACCTCTGACATGTACTTAGTAAATGCGTCGAAGAGGTGGTAAATGATCATAGCTGAGAGAATGAAATGATCAGCTACCTTCTATCGTCGGAATTTCCTAAGCTGACTCACCTGAGAAGATCTTGATGCCAGCTTTTTGAGCCAACTCCTGGGCTTCTTTCTCAATCTGAACATCAAATGCCAAGATGACCGCATACTCGGGTGCCTTATCCAACATTGTCCCCGACTTCACGATTGTACTCTTGTGAATCGGTCCAATGCCAAAGTTGAAGACAGGGATCTTCATCTGTTCCAAGAATGTCAAGAGGGCTTCGAGCGAACCCAGAGTACTTGCTTGCACCCAGACACCCTTTCCTGATTTGGTGACAAATCGTGCCAGAGATGTAAGGTCTTCCATTGCCAGATCCTTGTATGCTTCAACTTCATCATCGTCTTGCGCAACGTAGAGCTTGGCACCAGCGATAGCCTTCTCGAGACCAGGGGCAGAGATCTTGACACCGAGAGCGGCTTTGACCTCCTTGTGGTGAACATAGGCAGACTTATGACCAAAACGTCAGCTGGTGCGCATACCATACGCTGGCGGCAGCTCACCTTGACTCGCATCTCCCTCATTGGTTGAGGTGTAAGCAGCGCTCTGACCGTCGTCACAATCGGGCCATCCGTTCCACATAACACGATCCTATCACCTTCTCTCATGACACCGTTTGACAAGACCACATCGATGGTAGTGCCCAGACCTTCAATGACCTTGACTTCCAACAAAGTACATTCAAGCTCTGATATGTACATCAGGTTCGCGTTCATCCTCTCCTGAGTAAGCTTGACCAAGAGCATGAGCATGTCGGGGATACCTTCTCCAGTGATGGCAGATGTAGGGACGAGGGAGATGTTTCGACCAAGGTTCTTGTTTTCGTCGAAGATCTCAGCGTTGAGACCTTGTTCGGCGAAAGCGAGTTTAGTCTTTCGCACTCGGTCATCAAACTCTGATTTGACGGAACTCGATTGAGCATTGAAGGATTCTCGGAAGCCACCGTTGGGAGTCGCTTGCCAGCCGTACATTCGATCGATCTGTTGGATAAACGCTCAGCAGGTTTCAGTTGAGTGGTACAAAACGAGACACACCTTGTTCAGGGCCACAATGAAAGGTGTCTTGCCCTGTCGGAGCAAGTTGAGAGACTCGATAGTTTGAGGCTCGAGACCATGCTTCATGCGAAGTCAGTGTCCGCACGTCAAGAAGTAACTAGGTGAGCTCACAGTGATGTCGACAACCAGGATAGCAATATTACACAAAGATGAACCACGTGTTCGCAGGTTTGTGAAAGACTCGTGACCGGGAGTGTCAATGATGAGCAGACCAGGAATTTGGACTTTGTAGTCACCGCCCTACGACTCAGAGATAAGCCATCAAAAAGTCAATAGCAAGATGAGTAAACTCACCTTGTTGACAACCGTTGTCTTCTCCTCAATGGCAGATCGGGGGAAGAAAGTAGCACCGATCTGCTGGGTGATACCACCGGCTTCACCCTCCTGCACTGATGTTTGACGGATCTATAGACGTATACGTCAGTTGCTGGTCCAGACTACCTTAATCGCAACGAATGACTGACCTTGTCAAGCAGCTTCGTTTTACCAGTGTCAACGTGACCTAAAATACAACAAATGGGACTTCGAAGATCGTCCTTGCTCTTGGCAGCTTGAGCGGCCTCCGACCTTTCCTTGATCTTCTGCAACGCCTTGGCCTTCCTTTGAGCGAGCTCATCATCTTCGGAGTCCTCGTCAGTATCGTCGTATGAATCATCGTCAGATTCATCGGAATCCTCCTCTGAAGAAGTCTCCTCTTCGTCGGACGACGATTCCTCAACGGGTGTTTTGCCATTTGGTTTGGCGGTGGGAGCCTTCACAGCCGGCTTGCCATTGGTGGCAGGAGCAGAAGGTTTAGCAGCGGCAGGGGCAGGAGCAGTCTTCGCAGGAGCTGAAGCAGAGGCGGCAGGCTTGGATTCGAGTGCTTTCTTGGGCTCATCGTCTTCTGACTTGTCCCAATCATCTTCAGACTCCTCGACCTTGAGCTTGTCGACGCCGGCTACAATTGTCTCTACTGCAGCAGCCTCGTCCTCTGACTTGTCCCAGTCATCTCCACTCTCCTCCGCTTTGTCAGCTGAAGGTGCTGGAGCTGGCGTTTCGACTTTCGGCGCAGATGGCGGAGCGGGAGAAGCGGGAGCGGAGGTAGGGGCAGAAGGAGTGTCCTTGGCAGCAGCAGGCTTGGTTTGCTTTTTCTTGTTTCCGTAGACAACCTTCTTTCTCGCCTCAGGGGCCGCACCACCTTCGTGCAAACCGGCCACAATCATACCGGACGCCAACATAGCCTGTTTCCTGGCCTCTGCTGCAGCCCTGGCTTTCTTCTCGGCGGGAGTGAGAAGCTTGCCCTCCGCTTTAGCCTTGGCCTGCTTCTCCTTCTCTTTTTGCTTCTTCGCAGCCTTCGCAGCTTCAATTCTAGCCTCTTCCTCTGCTATTCTCGCCTCTTCCTCTTCGATTTTCTTTAATCGTTCTTCCTCCGCTCGTCGCACCTCCTCTTCCAGCTTCTTCTTCTCTTCCATGGCAGCTTGCATTGCCAAGATATGAGCCGGGACCTTCTTGCCCTTCCCAGCAGCAGCAACAGGTTCAGCGGGTTTGGCAGTGGCCTTCTTCTTTTTCTTCTTGTTCTTGGACTCGCCAGCACCTGCCTCCTCGTCACCCTCATCCTCGTCAGCTTCGGGAGCAAGTTCCGCTGCTGCTGGTGTTGATGGCTCCTCATCAGCTGTGGCAGCAGGACCTTTCTTGGCAGCTGCTTGAGCCTTCTTCTTTGCCTGTTAACCACAACCGTCAGCTGTATGTTCCGGTTCACACGCCAATTGCTGAAATCTACCTTTTCCTTCTCCTTCTTCAGCTTCTCCTTCTGAGCTTTTGTGAGGATCTGATGTGGGAATGCAGTAGTCAGACTGGCGACTGTCCGAACCTACAAGACAATGCGCACCTTGGGTCCGTCATCGTCTCCCTGTCCGTCCTCAGCTTCAGCATCAGCGGCCGGTGAAGCAGCTGCTTCTGCCTTTGATGCTTCCGCTGCTTTTCTCTCGGCAGCCGCTTTCTCTAAGATAGCATCGATATCTTCCTCGTCTTCCTCAACATTCTTCTTCCCCTTCTTCCCTTTCTTCCCCTTTTTAGGCTTGATGTCCTCTTCGGGCCATTCGTCATCCAGGTTGGCTGAGGCTTCAGCCTGTTGTATGGCCGGACTCTCAGCGGCAGCAGCAGTAGCAGCGGGCTCGTCCATGTCCTCATCCTCGTCAACAACCTTCTTTTTTTCCTTCTTTCCCTTCTTGCCCTTCTTAGGTTTCACGTCCTCTTCTGGCCATTCATCATCAAGATTGGGTTTTGTATCGGCCGCAGGAGCAGGAGTGGCATCGGCGTCATCGTTGGCGGTTTCGTCAAAGTCAAATTTGTTCTTCTTCTTCTTTTTGTCTTTCTTAGCGTTAGAAGCTCGGATAGTAGCCTATACATCGTAGTTTGTCAGCATTGATTTCACTACGGATAAGTGGAGTACTGACCATTAGATCGCCACCCTCATCATCGTCCACGGCCTCGCCGTCATCAAGCATGTCGAACAGTCCACCTTTCTTGGAGCTCTTCACAGGCTTGGGCACATCCTCCTCGCTGCCGGCTTCAGGCGTTGCGATGTCCTTGAGAGCAGCTTCCTTCTTCTCCCTATGCAAGTGGCGAATTCGTCAGTCGACCCTCATCCTCCATCCGCCCGACTCAAGAGGTGGAGGGCCACGGAACATATTGTACGTACCAGAACTCTTCGTCTTCGACGTTCTTCTTGCCACCCTTCTTTCCCTTGTTCTTGGGCGGCATTTTGTGCTGTTGATCACCGGAGAGGAAGGTGTAAGTGGAATGAGGGTTCTGATGTCTCCGCCTTTGCCGTCTCGATCGATGTGATGTGCCGGCTGGCTTCTCGGGGTACCAGCAGAAAAAGTTGGAGAGAACGCAGAAAGGGAATCAAAAAGGGGGAGAGCCAGGGTGGCACAACTGCAAAGTCGTGGTATTTGTATTCGGAAATTGGCGGAGTTTATTCATTTTCGTAATGATCGCAATCTAATAACCATTACAATCGTAATCACGATTGACACATACACACATTGAAAAGGTGGAGGTGGCATGCGGCACCCTTTTGACAACAATGCGTGCGACACACGCAGTGCAAGGCGCGTTTCACTTCTGTCACCCACCATTCTCTTCCTCAGTCCAATCGTCATGCCCTCGCATTAGGGATATCACCATCTCGGACTATAGGGTCCACGCCGAAAGCTTGCACGCAGCAGAAAAGCCGACCGTCAATGTCCTCTTATCCACCTGCGGGTAGCTCACAACCGATACCCGGCGAAGAATATGAGCTGCCTCAGCTCGCGGTCGACTCCTCCGAGGCTGGTCCTTCCCGGCGGAGATCATCCAATAACACTTCGAAAGCTGCTCGAACGATCACCCTTCACTCTGGACAGTCCACAGCAAACATCCTGTTCTCTGCACCTGGGGCCTCGCTGCCGACACCACGGAAACAGCGTCACGGTCACTCTCGAACACATTCACTTCCCGACTCTCCCGAAGCCCCTAATACACCTCGACGACTTCATCGAGCCACGTTCCTCAGCGAAGACCCGGACCACACTCTGTACGCTCGAGGCACGGAAGAAGTGGACCTGCCTGATTTCGGGCATATCCTCGGATTCAACGATGATGCCGGTGACGATCATTTCGCTATAGCTCAAGGAATGAAGACTAGATGGAAGAGGAAACTGTATCTGCTTTTGGAGGAGCCAAGCAGTGGAAGGGAGGCTTTCTTCGTCCACATCCTCGTCACGGGCATCATATTGTTCAGGTAAGTTACCCAATCTCTGTCCAACGGAGGACAGTCGGGTCGAGCTGAGACATGCACAGTGCGATCCTCACGACGTTATCTACGATGCCTGCCTTTCATACTGATGCGGCCTCGACCCGGATCCTGTTCGGCTTAGACACATTTATAGTCATCCTCTTCACTATCGAATACTTCGCTCGGTCGTTAGCACATTGCGACTCGTGGCCACAGTACTACACTTGGGCTACTTCATTCTTCGCCTTACTGGACGTTGTCGCGATCTTGCCATATTACATCGAAGTCGCACAGAACGAGGACACTTCCATCCTCTTCCGCTTCTCCATCCTACGGACGTTCCGACTACTACGGGTCTTCCGAGCATTCAAATATCAGAACCAGATGCTTCTCACCATTGAGGTCATGTATGTCGCCGTTCGACGGTCTAAAGATGCTCTTTGGGCGTTGAGCTTCTTCATCCTCCTCGTCCTGGTCTTATTCTCTACATTGATCTATTTCGCCGAAAGGGGAACATGGGATATGTCGCTCGGAGCATTTGTCGATTCAGATGGTGACCCTTCGGCATTCGATAGTATCCCGAAAACGGCCTGGTTTTCCCTCGTCACAATGAGTACAGTGGGGTATGGAGAGGTAGTCCCGAAGAGTTTCCTAGGCAAACTGTTGACTGTTCCTTTGTTGATGTTTGGACTATTACTCATCGCTCTGCCGAGTTTCGTGCTGGGAAGGAACTTTGCAATTGTGTTTGATGCCATGACTCAACAGCTACCAAATCCAGTAAGCCAGCTCTGCCGGGGCCTACCCCTTCTCAGGAAGCCCCAAGCTGACATGTCAAGGACAGGTGTCTAATCTTACCAGTCCTCGAGAATCGTTGGATGAGTCAGAGGAAGTACAGCAATCATCCACCGCACCGGCTCCATCCACTGAAACTACCTACAACACTCCTCTGTTGCCCACCATAGCGCCAAGCAATTCTAGCACGCCTCTTCCATCTGCTCGGTCTCGAGCTATCTCGCCGATGCCTGCTCAACAAAGCTCTGGCATGATAGCCAGCGGAAGTACGACAAGTCAGCGCGTCGGACCTGCTGGTGTCCCACGTATGTGGGACGGAGGTGTGGACGGGTTCGGTGGTGATCCCAAATCTGCGGCGAAGGAGAGAGATCTGACAAATGTGAAATTGGCAAAAAACCAACTGGTGAGCTGTCCAGCCAGCAGACCTTGGTTTGCATCTGTAAGCAAAGCTGACACCACGTCACAGGTTCTGTTGGAGCAGATTGACTCCCTTCGACGGACTATCGACAGACAAGGAGAAATGCTGGCGCGCTTGACGGAGGTTCTAAATGCAAGGGAAGGATGCAAAGCCGATGAGTGGAGAGGGTTCGGACTAGGCGTGAACACAGGAGGGACGGACGGTAACGGAAGATCTGTCGATCAGCTGAGAACAAATGGAGAGGAAGATCAGTTTGCATTGGGTGATAGCGACGAAGACAGATAGAATTTTGCATGAATAGAAATCATGCAAGAGGGGCATTCAACACGAGTCAATACGTTTGAACGGGTTGACATTGACAAACGGGTTGTAATCAGACAATTGCCGCATTAGAAATCTGTTTGCATTTGATTAATAAGCAATTCTAGCGGTATTCGCGGACCTCTTCGCGAGATCTAAAGAGCAACAGTTCAAATGATTTTTTCTGTTCCACTGTCTCCAATTCATTACATATTTGGACCCCACATCGCTTCTCATCCCTCGATAGTGTCCCAGTGCCTGCGAGCTCGATCAACATCGGCAGAATCAGGAAATCGCCTGGAGACGTTATGGCGGCAGCTACGTCTGCGAGCTCGACGCTCGACCCGTTACTTGGCCGAGCTGCAGATTTCGTAAGACCCGATTTCCATCAGGTCAACTTGGATTTGGAAGGGTATCTAAAGAGCGAGAGAGGGTTCAAGCTTGATGCAGGTAAGTGCTTTGTTCCCGTTTGATCTGATATCGAAGGGCAGTCCTTGGTGTGATCCCCGCTCCCTCCCCTTTCGCTTTGATCATTCCTCTGCGGAGTATAAGCGAAAGGGTTATCAGACTCTATCGTTGTTTACCTGATGACCCATTTCCACTAATCTCATTTCGTCGTCTGAAGAGCGGACTACTCTCCCTCATTAGTCGCACTTTGACCTGATACTGACATGCAATCTCTGTCACGATCTCGCAGACTCGCAAGTATGTCCATTATCACTCACGCCCCTCGGCTGTCCTCTCCCTCCATCACAATGTCCCTATCGTCACACCACGCCCTCCCCACTAAATTTTCAACCGCCTCCTGCCCTCCCCTCCCATCCACGAGAACGCGAGAAGAAGACCACGGTGTGCAAACATTATCTTCGAAACCTGTGCAAGATGGGCGACAACTGTGAATACACACACGATTTCAACCTGCGGACCATGCCAATCTGTATATGGTTCGTGAAACAGGGGAAATGCGAGCTGGGAGGTGAATGTCTTTATTATCATCCGAGAGACAGGAGAGTAGAATGTCCGGACTATAATCGGGGGTTCTGTGTTCTGGGTCCGGAATGTCCGAGAAGACATGTGAGGAGAAGAGTGTGTGAGGCTTATCTGGCGGGATTCTGTCCGGATGGAAAGGAATGTTTATTGGCTCAGTGAGTTGGCGTTGTGGACCTCAATATTACCACCCTGTGTCCCTCCCCTTCTGCCTTCCTCCGTACATTACCACTCACAGATTTCCGCGCTCGCTCCTATCTTCCACGTAGTCGTCTCTTGATGTCTTTGCTCCGGGTAGGTCAGACACTGACACACCTCACTCTCTCACAGCCCCTCGCCCAATCGTCCCCCTCCCGAATCATATCTCAACCCGACCCCTCCCGACCCCACGCAATTCACCGGCCCTCCTCCTCAGCTTCCTGCTGGATACGGTCGATGGCGAGAGTACAAATACGACCCTAACGCAGTCATCGTCCCTGCTCCAGCATGGGTGGAAGGTGGATCACTATCAGGTTGGAGAGCGGGCGGATTCTTGTCTGGAAATGCGCGAACAAGAGGAGGAGGAGGAGATGATGGTGGTGGTGGTGGAGGTGGAGGTGGGGGCGGCAGAGGGGGAGGCGGGGATGGAGGAGGAGAGAGGAAGAGTGGAGGAGGTGGTTGGGTCAAAGATCTTAGTACGGTTCTATGTTTCGTAAGTCTGCCGTTCAGCCTTTACGCCGCACACTACTTTGTCAAAGGAAAGGGATCTGAGCTGATCATTTGGTGTTTTGCTTTTCGCAGAGGTGTAACTCTTATGGTCATTTTGCGAATGCCTGTCCGAATCAAGCTGTACCAGGTGACAGAGGAGGGTTGAAGCGAGAGCGATGAGATGGGACGTAGAGGGTGTCGTCATCATCATCATCATCATACTCGTACTAGGCGACGTGGAGTTGCATATGAGCCGGATGGAGTCAAACAGCAATGTTGTACAAACCGCATAATGCATGGATACATAAAGAATGTCCGATCTCGAACATCGCGTATCGCGAGGTTATCCAAGTGGTAGCACTGGACAAGTTGGTCCGGACATCGTCGTCACAGAACTGAGAATGGTTACCAAATTCCAATGCATGATTACAGTCCCACGCTCAATGAACCGTCACGAAAGCCTATATACCTTCAAGCCAAGAATGATGTACACTGTATCACTTCCTTCCTCTCTTCCTATAATAAGCCTTCTTCCCCTCTCCATCCGAATCACTATCACTCTCATCTCCCTTCTTCTTTCCACCGCCCTTGACGCTACCCACCGAAATGTTCACTTTGGGAGGTACGGGGAACCCGAAGGCTTTCCCGACTTTGGCGAGATCCAACTTGTTGACGTCGAAGATCTTTTTGAGCGAGTATGAGGCGTATGATTGGAGATATGATCGATAACCGTCTCGGGCGGATTGGTTCAGGTAATGGTTCTTAGAAATGAGGTTTTCGAGCTGAAGCAAGATCGAGGAAAAACAGTCAGCGCCGTGGTCAAGGGAGATCGTCGTAAATCACTTTGAGGGGTATTAAGAGGACGGTATTTAGTGACTCACCTGGTTCTGAACATTTGCAATCTTCTTCTGAGGGAACTGGTATTCGTTCAAAGGTACTTTGGCAACCTTCAAGAATCTCAAGAATCCCAATTCGCTGGGCAAGAGGAACAATAGACTCTTCCCGGTCTTTCCAGCTCGGGCAGTTCTTCCGACTCGATGGATATAATCACGAGGATCATCTGGGGGGTCGAATTGAATGATCCAGTCGACTTTGGGGATGTCTAATCCCCTCGCTGCGACGTCTGTGCAGAGTAAGATCCCAGAAGGTGCGTTGCAGAATTCGAAAAATGTGTTGGTTCGTTTTTGTTGTTTTTGCTTCCCCTTCATGAGTGATCGCGCATCAGCCAAGAACGAATTGTTACACTGATCATGCCACATGCCGGGCGGGAGACAAGGTGATGGCTAGAACACAGAGGGAGTCACACTCACGTGGAGATCCAAGACTGGCACATCAATGTAGTTCAACAGTTCCGCATGGTAGTTGACCGAGTTACAACTCGAGAAGAACACAATGACTTTTTTCTTCAGGTTCTTTCGCAAGAAAGTGAAAAGCAACATGAATCGTTGATCTGATTCGCAAACGACATATCCTTGTTCGAGCATGTCAACTGTTGAAGCGTCCTTCTGCTCATCGACGTTGATGTAGAGTGGACCGGGTCTCAGTGAGATTCGGGCGAGGTCGGTGACTTTGGTGGTTTGCGTAGCGGAGAAGAGCATGGATTGACGGTTGTCTGATGGAATTTCCATGATGTCAGCAATTACAGCTTTCAAGAGGATGGTGTGGCTCGAGGTGCCAAGCAGATAACCTGCTCTCTAGCTCACCAGCAGGAAGGATTTTGATAATCTGTTTCATCTCCTCCTCGAAACCAATCTCAAGAATTCGGTCCGCCTCGTCGATGACCAAGGCCTTCAGATTTTTGAATACGAAACCTTTGGTGTTCTTTAGATGAATTGCGTCAGCTTGACGGGCAAACAGACTTTGACGCGATCAACTAACTCACCTGCAGGTGATCCAACAATCGACCGGGAGTTGCAACGATCAAGTTGACTCCCTTTGCCAACTTGTCCGCTTCCGCTTTACGGTTAGCACCGCCCATAAGCACACCAAAGGTCTGTGAATGACCTTGCATGATCTCCTTGGCGACACCGAAGATCTGAAGTGCGAGTTCTCGAGTAGGGGAGATGATGATGACGCCAGTACCTGTCCAACATTCATCTTAGCTATAGTCCTCTGAGCTCTAGACAAGGTCACCGAGCTCACCATTCACTGGCTTGAACCTGAGTGTGCTCAGAAGCTCGACACTGGGAACGAGGAAAGCCATAGTTTTTCCACTTCCGGTCCTAGCAGCTCCCAACACGTCCTTCCCTGCCAAAAGAGGAGGGATGGTCCTAGCCTGGACCTCTGTCATAGTCTCGAAACCCATCCTCTGTATAGCAGATGAAGTAGGTGCCGAGAGGTTGAGCGTCGAGAATGGGACACGTTCATACGGCGTTTCAGGAGCGGAACGACTGCCAAGCGTAGCATCGACGGGATCGGATTGCGCCTGGCTAGGAGCATCGAGAGTGACCTTGGAAGATGTAGCCTCGGCGGTCATGCTGGTATCTTCGTCGGCGGGAGCAGCGTCGGAAGCAGCTTTGGAAGGTCGCTTTCGCTTCTTCTGAGGTTGGGAAGAGCCATTGGCTCGTGGTGAGTGTGCAACGGCTGACATATTGTTGCGATCTGTTGCTCTAAAATGATTGACAGATGAATGATAACGTTGATGATGATACTCTACGATTCTGAATTCTTCAATTCGTCCTCTACAAAATCTCGTTGCTGCTCTGGACGATGGGATGACAACTTTTAATCTGGGATAAAATGGGGATAAACACATTGTGAAAATAATGACAGAGTGAACATTCTGCCCGAAGAATTTCGGGAGGAAAGCTCAACTTCTCTCTCTCTCGCTCTGATACATATCTCTCTTCCTCTTCGCCTTCCTCTACTCTCCTACATATATTCAATAGCATACAAAAGAACGCCTCCTCGTACCGAGTGCGAAACACCACGTCGTGAGTCATCTTCACTGTCACGCTCTGAATAGTCTCGCCCATCCGCTTTCATCGTACCCTTTTCCCTTCTCCCATTCTCCTTCTTGGATGACTTCGTGTTCAATTCAAACTAGAGTCTGTTAGGCCAAGTGCCCAAGACCCATAAACGCACAGATCTGATACATTCCACCCGAGCAACCTCTCTTCTCATGTGGAGGTGCATCTTGCTGACGTTCAAGTTCGATCGTTAGATATGTACATAAGGGTTGAGAGCTAGAGCGCTATCCCCTTTCTTCTCTTTCCAAATTTTCATCTTTTTCCAAGGTCTTACTAAACGGTGAGCCGTTTTACCTACTCTGTGATATCGCACTGGATACATATCATCCTTCCCCAACCCTCTTCAATGATGTCCCATATGGGAATTACCGCCTGAGCATGCTTATTGACCTCGGCGTAGCAATACGCTGGGGACGTAGGCAACCTGCTGATAAAACATGGCTGTTTTATTTTTACTGAATCACAAAACCCTTGATCATTCCCTCTATTTCAATATGAGCGATCATGTTAATAGGAGCTGATCGTCAGGAATGGTACAGATATAGCATATGCGCAAGAACATTCAGCTCTTTTCAAACATCTTCAATCGTAAATAACGTGAGTGTGACTAGTTTCTTGGTTTGTCCATTTCTGTCGCGTACCACCATTCCCATTCGTATAAGTGATGATCCAACACGACGGTCTTCTTACCAAAAAAAAACAAACTGGTGTAAACGCCCGACCCATTTTCCGGGCATCCAATCTGACTCTCCTTTTCCTTAATCCGCTTACCGAACTTGTCTATCTGCTTTGAGCGCATTGCTGACGCCCCTCGGTGCTGTCAGCTTTGCCAGTCACCATGGCTCCTACCCGACAGCAACCTGTCGCTGGACCTTCTCGTCCTAAATACTCCCAGCAACCTGTTGCTCAATCACCTCCCCCTTCGTCTTCAGTCTCTGCCTTTAACTCTTCTCGAACCCTTTTTGCTCTCGCTTCACCTGTACTTGGCTCGGCCGATAAGGTGCAAGTCTGGGACGTTGCTAGTGATCGTGTCATCTCAGAATGGGAGATACAGGGTGCGAGCAAGGCTACTACTGTGTCTTGGGCGACCGCTCCCTTCGATGCAACGAGCAAAAAAAAGAAGAGACGGAAGTCTGGCGGCGCCGATAATGGTGAGGACGAAGTGATCGTGATCACGACCTCCAAAAATCAACTGGTCGTTTTCAACCCCAGAAAAGGTGAAATCATACGGACTGTCGACACTCCCTCTCCTGTTTCCGCTGCTTGGTCAAGTCAATACGCCACTGTCCTTGCTACCTCTACCTCATTGTTAGTCTTGTCTCCCGACGCAAGCTCTTTCTCGCACACCTTTTCTATGCCTTCTACAATATCGTCTCCTTCTGCCATCGCTGTCCTTCCAACTTCCACTCCCCAGACATTACATGTGCTGGTCGCGGCTTCCTCTATAGTGGCCGTTCACCTCGAATTATCGTCATCAAAGGTGGCATACACCTCATCTCCTCTTCCTGCATCGACAACCTCTGTCACCTCAATCATTCCCATTCCTACCACCTCCCAAGGAAGTTCTTTCCTTGTTGTGTCCGAGGACGATCGAACTATCTCTCAATACACCTTTTCTGCACCTCAATCGTCGGCGAAGCTATCATATCGATATGCTTCTCCTACGCTATCCTCGGCTCACTCTGTGGCCGCTGAGACCAATCACCTTGCAGTCCTGCACGAGTCAGGTGAAGTATCTCTCTTCAAGCTTCCAGCGGAACTCAACTTTGCACAACCCAAGTCCGACTCCAAACCCAGCACTGTCAAGCTTCTTGAAGGCAAAGATGAACGTACTGCCCGGCTCTGCCGCGTTGATTTTGCGCCTGGCGGAGAAGGCGCACCCGGCGCCTTGCTTTGTGGACGAATGGCCGGTGGTGGGAGAGTGAAGTGGCATCGAGCCGTCTTCGAGCTCCCAGAAGGTGGTCTGAGGGCTTCTACTATCGTCAAATGCGATGCTCAGGATCTCGTCGGGGCAAACGCCAGTGCCACTGTAAGTTTGGTCTCGTACTGGCCCAGACAACAATACTGACAGTCGGTCACTAGACTCTTCCCGTACAGCGCTTCACAGCGCCTAGTAACGTCACCGAAGCGCCGATTGAGGGTGCTGAGGACGAACCGGCATCGAAGCTTCCTACAGACGTCGACATGGCCGACCTATCCCTCGGCGAGCGAATGTTGGCTTTACCCGATGGTTCCGTCCCTCAGGTCAATGGCGAGGCTACTCCCGGCAAGCCCAAGGCTACTGCGCTCGGTGCAAGTCTGGATGGTCCTGTCAACGCCGCTTCCCTCACTCGAGTCCTGGTCCAAGCCTTGCACACGTCTGATCCAGCGCTTCTGACACTCTGTCTGTCCCACCGAAACCCGGTACTGATCAGGAATACGATCCGAAAGATGCCTGCTCAACTTGCCTTACCTCTGCTTAAAGCCTGTGTTGAACGCTTGGGACAAGGCAAGGGTGCGAACAAACGAGGCGGAGGCCGAGGCAGTGTTCAGAACGAACAACAAGGTCGAGGTACCGTCGAGTGGGTCAAGGGTGTATTGGTGGAGAGAGGCGCGATTCTTATGACTGTAAGTCAGCTGTCAGTGCATCAATGGCATGCAAACTGACCGACCAACAACTTTAGATGCCCTCATTGCCATTGCATTTGGCCACCTTGTCTCAGCTTCTGCAGACCCGACTTCAGCTATATCAACCCCTTCAATCATTGTCTGGTCGACTGGATCTTGCCCTCGCTCAGATCACTATGCGACGCATCGCTGCCGAGCAGGCCACCGAGTCAGCCAGGACTGGTGGCCAGAAGGGTGGTGCGGGCGAACACTACGTCGAGGGAGAAAGCGAGGATGAAGATGACGATGTGGCCATCGAAGTTGATGATGGTGAAGGCGAGATCGAAGACGTTGACATGCGGGCGAATGGGCTCAGCGAAGAAGAGGACAGTGACGGGGAGGATGATGATGACGATGAGGAGGACAGTGAAGATGAAGATCCACTGGAGTCAGGGTCGGAGAACGGGTTTCTTGATGACGAGGCTGAGGAAAGTGGCAGTGAGGAGGAAGAAGACAGCGAGGAAGACTAGGAGGTGTGCAGCATACATAACAATCAGTCTATACATTGCCATACATTGCATGTCACATACATGGTCGCATCCCCACACCTTGTCAGATCTCGTCAGATCTTCTCATCGTCGTCCAAAGCAGGCTGAAACGTGCCCTTTTCACCCTTTTCCAGTGAACAAAACCAACCGTGGGAGAACGAAACAAACAAAGCTGGATGTAGAATTTTGCCATGCTAACGAGTTCATAGCGTAGTCAATGTTTCCACCCTGAAAATATCACTTTGACCGAACACTCGCAAAACGTCAGGCGCGTCTGTCTGTGACCATCGCAACAATCACTCGACCTTATCTCCATCCTTGCTATCCTTGCTTCTCCTAGCTACCCTCTAAGAGCCTTCGCCTCACTGATATCAGCTTGAGACAGCGAGACATCTGAACTAGAGCTACATCGAAAACTTTCTTGATATCCTCCCTGCTTGCCCTACCGACACGTTAAATACACTATCTTGACGAAGCGGAACGTCCGCAAAAAGCTGGGAAGGGGATAGATCGCAGATCGACCATTCTCCCCTTCTTAGATCTTGACAGAGAAAGCTCAGCAATGTCGGCTCAGGTGGTCGAAGAGCTAGCAAGGAAGACGCTGGGTCTTGATGAGGAACCTGATAAAGTATGCTCCACTTCAATCATCTTCAAAGGCCATTCCGTTCAGTCCTCGATTAAAGACAATTCGGCAGTTCAACTCTGTTCGTCCCCCTGATGATTGCTGACTGGGAACGTCGTCACCAGCCTACACCTGAGTTCTATCTCGACTTATTCGCGAGACATGTGAAAGAATGTCCGAGAGATACAAACTTCATCCTGGAGCTCGCTGAACCAAAGAAGAAGGGGAGTACGTTGGGTGGTAATGGTTTCGGGGTGGTCACCTGTGAGTGTGGCCTTTTTATCTTGGTAGGTGGACTGCGAGATGTGATGCTGATTCGTTTGGCTGCTAGGTATGGAGGATTATTGTTGGAAAGAAGTCCTACTGTCAGCCGATCCTTTCCGACCAGAAGGTGGGAAACTCGATGGCTTCGGGTCCTTCTCTGATTATCAGGTGAGTCTGCGACCATGTTGTCGATGTGATGATGATCACGAGCTGATGTTGAGTGTATATTGATTGTCAGGATCATTGCAAGCATGTTCTTCATATCAAGGGGAGAAATGAGAGGTGCACGAGATTGGTGAGTGAACAGATAGATAGATAAGCAGACGCAAGTTGCTTTGAGGGGAGAGTGGCGTGAGATCCAGTCAACAATGTCTTCAGAATGAGACGTACACCACGCGTCATCTACACAAATCGACACGGACACAGAGCTGACTCTATTCGATCATGTTTGTTAGGGGATCCCGCTTGAACCTATAAAACAGTCTTACTCGGATCCCACATCCTCTTCTTCTGCTTTACCTCGACCTCCTCCTCACACACTCTCAATTTCCGATCGATACCACTTCCCTTCTTTCGATCCTCATCCTCCCTCCTCCGCCTCGTATCGAAGCCAGCCTCTAGCGGGCCCTTCGTCTCAATCCTCCTCCTCTTACGTCCGTCATCCTTCCTCGCCTCCACTTTTCCAGTCAGCGTCATCATCACGTATGGGACAGCGCCTGTCCTCTCCTGACACCGAGCCCAAACCTGGGCACTCTCTTTCGAACAACCCTTCTTCTTCATTCAGCACACATCGAGGGTCAGCCATGGATGACGCCATCTACCTTTCCGACACTGATTCTGAGGTTCTCGCTCTCACCGACTCAGAGGTCCCAGCTCAATACAAGAAGTTTACCAACAAGGACAATCCCATCCCTCTCTCGGATGACGATGAGGATGACTTCCCATCGAGTCACTTCTTGCCCGAGGGCAAAGGTGCCGTCCGTCATCCTACTTCCCAAAGCTCGAGTTCAAGCAGATTGCCCTTGGCACCCATCTTCCAGGTTCCTAGGGTGAAGAGCGAGAAGGAAAAGGGCAAGGGTCAAGAAAAGGATGGTGTGGCGATGGAGAAAGACGGATCGAGCAATAGTCTCACTGCCAGACAGAAGTCTTTCGACGAGCTGTTCGGCTCCAAGGCCCAGAGCAAATCGACCTCCCGACCAGCCCCAAAGCATGTTGCATCGTCTTCGATGATGCCTTCTCAGAATCAGGATCAGACCACGGGGATATTTGGTCGATTGCAAGCGATCAATGCCGCCAGTGCTGCAGCTGTCGCAGCTGCTCCCATCGAGCGTGAGTGACCGCCGTCAAGCACATTGTGGAGCGAATACTGATGAGGATTACCAGCCACAAACATGAAATACATGGATAAGGTCAAGCTGTATGAAGACGAGTACCGTCTCTTGATGCTGCAAAGGGGAAAGTGAGTCGCTTCCTGCAACAAACAGACTTGCGCTGACCTAATCCAGATACGGAACACACATCGACCATCTTGTCGTCCAGCGATTGAATGCCATCGTGATAGCCAAGGGGCAAATCACCGGCGATTATATCGATCCACCGGAACATCTCACGCGCCTGTTCCCCCACATCCGCGAGCACCTGCAGGATGAAAAGGCCAAGTTGTCGAAGATCCGGCACAACGGATCTCTACAACACGGCACCAACCGTCCGAACGGTTTCCCCGGTGTCATTCCGGAGACGCAGCCCTATCTGGACCCTTACGCAATGCCCGGCGCATATGCAACGAATGGGATGGTCTCACATCAAAGCATTGACGAAATGAATCAAGCCATGGGCATGTACCAATATCCTCCTACTGGAAATCCTGCATTTGGCAATGACATGAGTGACGATGAAGATGACCCTTTTGGCATGGCAAGTTATGGTTATGGTCACCGACCCATGACCAACGAGGGGTGAGTTTCCTTCCTCATCAAATCTACCAGACCTGGGCAAGCTGATGTCCTCCATCTGGCCAGTCTTGCCCAATTCTTCGACGAGAACCTCAAGGATTTCCTGGAAGACACTACAGTGGACGAATCTCTTCAAGCGTTGGGTCTCAATGCGCTCACCGACCACCTTCCAGGTCTGGTCATCCAGCTTATGCCACATCAAGTGAGTATCCTTGCCCTGATCTGATCTGTGACAGCACGTTGAAATCGGTTCCGAACAGGTGCTGGGCGTCAGTTTCATGATGGAAAAGGAGAAGAACCAAAAGTATCGGGGAGGTATCAATGGCGATAGTATGGGTCTTGGAAAAACTGTCCAATCGATCGCCTTGATGGCAGCCAACCCGAGTCAAGATCGGAGAGTGAAAACCACCTTGATCGTCGCTCCACTCGCTCTCCTCTCACAGTGAGTCAACCATATGTGGTAACTAGCCCGCAGAGCCTCTTGGCTGATCGAGCCTCTCATGTAGGTGGAAGAACGAGATCGAAAGCAAGACTACACCCGGACTCATGAGAGTGCTTATCTACCATGGACAAAAGCGAGTGAAGAGCGCGAACAACATGAAGCAGTACGATGTTGTTATGACCACATATGGCACGTTGACCTCAGAATTCGGATCCGAGGTGAGTTGCTCTCTCTTTTGATAGGATACCTTGAGCTCACGCCAGGCTGGGGTAGCATAAGCACAAGAAAAAGGTCAGGATCGACGATCCTGACGCGAGTGAAGAAGACGAACAATATACCGTGACCAGAAAACAAGGTCCCCTGATGAAAGTCAAGTGGTATCGTGTCATCCTTGATGAAGCCCACCAGGTCAGTCCAAAATTGCTTTTTCACAAGAGTTATCGCTCATCCGCTATGCATAGATCCGCAATAAGAATACCCGAGCGACGAAAGCTTGCTTCGCTCTCAATTCACATCTCCGTTGGAGCTTGACTGGTACTCTCATCATGAACAGCTTGGATGACATATATCCTCATCTTCACTTCTTGCAAATATCTCCGTCGAAAGAATGGGAACACTTCCGGGACAGCATATCCAAGGTCCAGAGGAGAAGCGTGAGTGGCTGGCCTGGTCGCTGTTCACCCGTGCTCCGCTGACAGCATCTACTGTAGCCCAAGCTTGCGACCAAACGAGTCCAGGTGAGTGTGTCCAAGGCAGAGAAAGGTCAAAGGTCAAAAAGAGGTCAACCTAGCTCACGCACCGATTAGGCGATTCTTCGAACCTGTTGCATCCGGAGGAACAAGGAGTCAACCCTCAATGGAAAGAAGCTGTTGGAATTGCCACCAAAGACGACTGAGGTTGTCACACTCGGCTTCACCGACGAAGAGCGACAGATTTACACCGCTATCGAGAACAAGTTCCAAGTGAAATTCAACTCATTCTTGAAAAAAGGTGAATTGAATATGCACTTGCATTGACGATGGAGACTGATGATGCTATCAATAGGAACCGTCATGAAACACTACTCGATCATGCTTGTCATGCTTATGCGACTTCGACAACTTACCTGTGAGTCTACTTTGGTTAGGGAAGGGGCGGTTAATAGGTTAGGCAAATCACGGCTGACCTGTACTTTCAGGTCATCCATGGCTTCTTCGTCGAAATCCTCAGGATGGACTGGACCCCCGAGACGTTCTTGTCACTGACGAAGACCTTCTAGCTGGCGTCAACGCACCTAGAGGCGATAACATATCTGAGCAAGCTAGGGCCCATACTCTTTACGGACAAGAATTTGTGGAAAAAGTCAAGAAGATGCTCGCCGATCGTCAGACTCTACTCGAAAGGGCGGCTCCGAACGACGATGATGCCCAAGCTGAAGGACAGTGTTCTGTATGTTTCGACCAGTTCGTGGATGAGCAGGTAACTCCATGCTGTCATTCATTCTGCGCTACTTGTCTAGAGGATGTCTTCAACGCTCCCACGGGTAATGCGGACATGAGGGATGAGGACGTTCAAGCTGGAAGGAGGAATTGTCCTTTGTGTCGAGCAGTGATCGATAGGAACAGGGTGTTCCGAGCAGAAGCTTTCATGCCTCAGATGGAAGAAGATGATGACGACGGCTCATCTTCTCAAGCTGAGGAAGCTTCTGAACCAGATGAGGCCAAGAGAGAACCGCAGGACGATGACGACTTTGAGGTGTCAGACAAGAAGAAGGGGAAGAGACGAGCCGTGAATTGTCTTCTGAATCAGTTTATTTGGCCCACGAAGCTAATGACTCATGTCAGATCGATGACGGGGGAGCTGGCTCCTTGAAGAAGAGCAAGAAAGGCAAGGAGAAGGCGAGCGGTGCGCCCGAAGACACCACTGGGCAGATGGCTATGGAAGACGTCCTCCCTTCGACGAAGATGGAAAAGCTTGGGTGAGTGGCTTGCCTAAAATGTCATGTACCCACGACTGAACGGAGGCTCGTGCAGGGCTTTGATCGACGCCATCAACGAAGAGGATTCGAGTCAAAAGATCATCGTCTTCTCTCAGTTCGTCCAATACATCGACCTTTGCGGTCTGTATCTTGGTCGTCGTGGTGTGAACTACGTCAGCTACGTTGGGTCGATGAAGCAAGAAGAGAGGGAGGAGACCATCCAGAAGTTCAACCGCCCCGCAGAAGAGGAGGGCAGCCCAAGAGTCATTCTGATGTCCCTCAAGTGTGGGGGAGTGGGTTTGAACCTCTGCGCAGCGAACCACGTAAGCCTTGTGACTTCATTTTGTGACGGAACGCAGCTGATCCAGGGAAATTTGTGTTAGGTCATCTGCCTTGATCTTGCCTGGAACGCTGCCACGGAGAATCAAGCCGTCGACCGAGCTCATCGTATCGGCCAGACAAAGGAAGTCAAGGTCCACCGACTCGTCATTGAAAACACTGTCGAACAGCGAATCATGGCTTTGCAAGAAAGCAAACAGGCTCTAAGTGATGGAGCGATGGGTGAAGGCGGTGGTGGTAGGTTGGGAAGGTTGAGCGTGAACGACTTGATCAAGTTGTTCGGTGTCGATGCGAGGGAGGGTTGAAGTAGGGGAGGAATCGCTCGGCGGATATGAGCAGATTGATAACGATACGATAATGAAGTCACATGGGACACTGATATGTTTTGTATATTGTCAATCCGCATTGCTTCCGAGCACATCATTCGTGTTCATGTTCTAGTGGGACACCCACACTGTACATAGTTTTTAGGGAGGTGAGCGACTCTGACACTTGCATAGTGTGGTGTACTCTATCTCATGTCTCATGTCCATGTCAAGATTTGTTCATGTCGATTTCGATGCAAATCACGTCTTAGATCTGCAGTACGCGCCAAACTAAAGCTCACCCAGCCACCTTGGACAGTCTGATGAGGAACTGCCATTCGGTTACACATGTTGGAACATACTGGTACCCTTATGAGACCGATATTCATCCCGAGCATCATCACAATCCTCATGCTATGCGAATTATGATTTAATACAAATCAAACCAACCGTGGAGTGGGATCTCACTCCCACTCTCCCGAGTGCATCAATTGAGCGAACACCCCTCCTTTCGCAGTGAGAGACTGGAACGTCCCCTCTTCTACGACTCTTCCTTCCCCAAGACAGATTATTCGATCACAACGGCGCATCGCTTCGACCGAATGGGTGATGAAGATTGTTGTTCGAGACTGTCGTCGAGGACTCTCGAATCAGCTTTGTTGCAGTTGTGCAGACAGGATAGTTATCGATCATTAACGTCAACGTTAAATGCAAGGCAAGGCGGAACAAAATGGAGATGCGGATGAAGCTCGGTTTCACCGAGGAGCAGGAAATTTTAGTCAGATGAGGCAGAGAGAGAACACGACCAAGCCCAGCTGTTCTTCGCGGTTCTGAACCCACCTCTTTGATCTTTACAATTGTATCCAATACCGCCCTCGTGTTCTCCACATCCAACGCACTCGTACATTCATCCAGTATCAGTATCTTACTCCTCCTCACCAACGCCCTCGCAATCTGTAATCTCTGCGCCTGACCCCCCGAGACCAGACTCGCGTTTTCGCCGAGATTCGTCTCGTATCCATCCGGTAACGAAACGATGAAATCGTGGATATTGGCCATCTGCGCCGCTCGGTGGATCTCACCTAGTGAAGGAGAGGAACTGGACGATCCGTAGGCGATGTTCTGGGCGATGGTGGTATCAAACAGATTGGCAGATTGGGAGACGACAGCGATGTGGTCTCGAAGCCATCCTACGTCCGTTCGCGAGAGGTCGTGGTTGTCTAGTTGGATCGTACCACCGTCTGGGACGTAGAATCGTTGAAGAAGAGAGGCGATGGTGGATTTGCCAGAGCCGGATGGTCCGACAATCGCCACACATTCACCCGGTGTGAGAGTGAATGATAGCGAGGAGAGAATCGGGACATCAGGACGGGCAGGGTATGAGAATGAAATGTCGGAGAAGGTCACACGACCAGTGATGGGGAACCGAAGATCGCCCTTGGACTCGGTCGTGTCCTGAGAGAGTAAGTAGAGTCGATTGAAATCGCGGGCCGCCGCCCGCGCCTTTGCCAAGATAGGAACTGAATTGATCAGTCAGCACAGCCAGACCTTCTTGAAACCGACGGTCAAGCGTAGCGTCACTCACTGAAGTTCAACATGGAAGCTCCAAAGGTCAAACTGAATAGAACGAGGTTGAATACTTGCATCATGCTCTCGTAATTCATGATCCCTTGCAGCATGAAAGAGGCTCCAGCAAAGTTCATGACGGCTGCGGGATCGTTACAGGTCAGTATGGGTTGCCATTACACAGCATGACTTTACGACACCTGACTCACCTTGAGCGAACAGAGGTAAACCCGCGCTGAATGAGCTTCCAATTGCCAGTATCCACGCAGATCTCTTCCCGACTTTTTCTGCTTCTCTCGCTTCGTTGTCAAATCGTTCGAGGAATGCCGAATCGAGAGTCATCGCTCGTATGCCTCGTACATTGGCGATGCTCTGAGAAGCATGAAAATTGTGAGCAATCAGCAGGATCAGCCAGCCGGTCAGGTCACTTCGGCTCTTGTTTTCCTCACCGCGTCACGATCTTGGGGCCTGAACCGAAGCCCGTCTGCATTAAGGCAAGGTCGTTGACTCACCTCGTAAAACACTCTGCCCACTCGTTCCCTCTTGGCTTTGTTCCTCACCTCTAACCTCGCCACAACCCAAGAATTTAACGCCATAAACCCTCCGTAAATCGGTGCCAACGCCAGACCGATCAACGTCAATTTCCATTCTACAATCATCGCCCAGATGATCCCAAACCCAATCATCACCACCAGCGTGACTGCTTTCCCGATGACTTGACTCAACAATGCTCTCGCATCGTCCGAGTCTTTGATCAAGATCTGAACGAGTCTGTCTGGCGAATTTTGTGTTTCGTCAAAGAATGATTTATCCTGTTTGATCATCTTTCCAAGTGTTTGCAATCGGACTCGATGGACCCATCGGGCCGATACTCCGACTAAAGACCAGAGTGAGATGAAGTCGGCCAACCCCTGTGCGGCACAAAGACCAAGGACGATCAGTGCGTATCTCGTAAGTGCAGAAGTGTCAACGCCTCCAGCACCGACGACGTTCATGAGTTTGGCGAGGAAGAACGACCATATAGGAGTAACGACTCCGTGCGCGATCGAGCCGAAGCAACCGATCAGAAGCAACGGTTTCGCAGGCAGATTGGGGAGATACAGCCGCATGAGGGCAAAAAATCCAGGTAGAGGCTGGTTTGTTCGGACCGCTGGTGAGTCGGAGTGAGGTCTGCCGGGCAGGGTGGCGATCGATAGATCCGTTGAAGAATTCTTGAGATCGTCCTCGAGGTTCACCGACATCGTGCGTTGTTGTCGTTGTCGCATCGTCATACTCAAGCGAGTTGAAGAGGGTGTCTCGGCCAGGTCAGGATGCAGAAGACCACTCCCCTGGCTCATTTTGTAGTTTTCGAAACTCCTTTGCTGGTGTATGCTTAGTCGTCGGAGGGGCACCTCGACACTTGGTCTGCCATAACGCTGACTTTCGGTACTTCCTGGTATGTCAAATGTAGAGGAACACTCGCCCGACATTCTCGACAGTCTACTTGCCGGTCTGTTTGATCCTGGTGCCAGACTCGCTCGACTGGGTGCTCGACTGCCCAGTTCCTCCGGAGTCCAAGAGAGTCGCTGCTGAGCCATGCTCAAGGGTTTCGATCCCTTGCTCTCCACCACCGACTGCCGATGTGTCTGACTGTAGCTGTCGAGCATGGTGAGATATTCTGCGCTCCCTGGTCTGACTCCTCCGAGACCTAAGCCGCCAAAGCTGGGAGTGTGCGGTCTGAGTGGCGCAGGTCTATCGTCCAACACTTCCTCGAATTCTTTCTCCATGTCCAAGATCTCTTCCAGACCTTTCTCCCATTCCAGACCACCCTCCTCCATTTCAACATCTTTGATGGGGAAAGGATTGACAGCCTGTTCAGCAGCCATGGGGGCGAAGGTACCTTCGCTTTTGGTCATCAGGTCATGTCGGAAGCCTTGTTCGGCGATATGACCATCTTTCATGACGTAGACGAAGTCATCCGAGACGATCTGTGACAGGTCGTGCGTGATGACGATGGTGGTGCGGTTCTTGCGCCATGCTTTCAGAGATTGAAAGACAAGAAGTCGCGAGGTCGGATCAAGGGCGGAAGTAGCCTCGTCTGTGCGGATAATACCTCCTGATTAGCATGTTGTCCACCTAGAGAGATGCGGAAAGTGACCAGCTCACCCAGAATGAGAACGATGGGATCCCTGATCCTCGCACGGGCTATAGCCATTCGCTGTCTCTGACCTCCACTGAGACTAGATCCACCTGTGCCCAACATTGTGTCATACCCCTGAGGCAGACTCTCAATGAAATCATGGATTATGGCCATCTTACATGCCTCGATTACCTCTTCTCTCGTCACGTCTTTTGGGCTCCTCTTCTGTCCTGTTTTGAGGTCGGGTCCCGACCCTGCTAGACCCATCGCGACGTTATCGTGAACGGTCATATCGAAGAGTATACACCCCTGTTGTACTGCTGCAATGTTCTCGCGGGTGTAGCTTGGGTCGAGATACGCAAACGACTGGTTATCCATCGTCACATCTCCCGCAGTGGGGAGGTATAGTCTGAGTAAAAGCTGGGCAATCGTAGATTTACCTGAGCCGGAACCGCCAACTATGAATGTCGTTTCGCCGGGCGGAAGAAAGATGGAGACGTCTCGCAGAACGGGGTTGTCAGGTCTGGAAGGATAGGAGAATGATACATTTTGGAGAGTGAATTCACCGTGACACCGGGAAGGTCGGATACCTTTCAGATTGACTGGACGGGAGTTACGATCGCCTTTCTTCGTCACAATGGACAGTGTGGTGGTATTAGAAAGAGCCGGGGAAGTAGTTGAATGAAAAGGGTTGCCGGAAGCCGGTCTGGCATGTTCGGCTTGAATGACGGTCAAAAGCGACGCCATCGAGTTCTTCCCCTTTGTGACTATAGTAAGATGCGGTACGGCCTGCTGAAGATAGGTCGCTGAAAACAAACATGCCCAGAAACACGTCATTACGTCCCCTGGCGTCGTCTTGCCCTCTCTGACCAGTCTCGCTCCGTACCAGAATCCAAGGACGAAGGTACCGAGGAGGAAAAAGTCAGTCAGGCCTTGTGCAGCGCCCCACACAAGACCCTGTTTGATCAAGCTTGCCTTGCTCTTTTCCGTCATGCGAAGGAATCGTTGCTCCTCGACCTTTTCGGCGTTGTGAACCTTCACAGTGGCGATGGCAGAAGCGGCCCGCTCAATATTTGTGGACGCTTCGGCCAACGCTTGCCTTTCGTCAGAATGCAACGGGGCAGCGAGAATCTGGGTGACAATCTGGGTCAAGACGACAAGTGGAATTGTGGAGAGGGTGACGAGGGCTAGCAATGGTGCTTTCCACATAGCCAGTATGAAGCAGAGTAAAAAGGTGAAAATATTCTGGACAACGCTGGCAGAGGCCATGGAGGTAGCCATTCGAACGTCGTCGGTCTCTCTGAAGGAGGCCAACAGTGTCAGAGAAGGGAAACAGGGGCACCTTCTCTGCTCACCTGATGAACTTGGACATCATTCCACCAGCACCGACGGCTTCACCTTTCTCACTCCCTACATCCCCCACTTCTTTCATGCCCATCCCTAGATCAAACCACTCCATGCTTTTGCCCTGCACGCCCAGATAGACCGCTTGTCTCAACCTGTGAGCAACTGTCTCGCCATATCTCTGCCACATCGCGCCTTTCAAATAATTCAGGATCAAAGCCGCGATTCCTGCGACGGTCAGTTTCACCGAAGTCTTGGATATCCCGTCCTTCAGAGCTGTCCGTTGCGCGTCAGTGGCTATACCAGAAAGCGGGTACGAAGCGAAAATCGCGAATGCGTTTCCGATCACGAGGGACATATACGGCTGGATAAGGGCACAAGCTATAGCGAAGATCGCGGCCGGGCAGAGAATTGAGATGTAATCTTTTCCGGTGGTGAGGGCGAACAAACCTCGGAAGTTGGGCTGGATAGGTTCAGGTTGAGCAGGTCGACGGATGCGAGGTATTATCGGGGTGTTTGGGGATTGGTCGAGTAAATCTGGATGATTCTCAAATGTCGAGGCAGGGATGGAGATTGGCCATGATTCGATGGGATACAAAGATCTCCTAGCTTCAGAAACCGGTCGAACCTCATTCAGCATAGGACCAAAAGTCAATGCTTCCCCATGATCATCCCAGCCTCGAGGCGACAAACTCGAGAACTTGTACCCCGACATCGTCTTCTGTTTGCCTCCCGCGAAGCCTGTCTCGGAATACTCGAATGGATCCTCATCCTCATATGAGGGATCCATGTGTGGATGGCGCACAACGGAATGTCGATCGTGAAATGGCGAGTCGTCGTCTATACTGGGAAAACCCCGAAGACGAGGAGTGATTGGGTCAAGTTCCACTTCGTCGGATTGTGAGAGGGTATCGCAATGGCTAGTGATTGCCGAGGGTGGCGAAGAGTAGTAGACTGCTCCGGAAGGTAACTTTGGGAGTGTTGTGTCGATTGCACGGTGGAGTGTAGAGGCACTACTGGACGAATGAGCTGACATAGTGTGGTATGCTACTGTTCGACGTGGAGGAGTTGAAGGCAGCCAATCGGGATATTGCGAAGCGGTCAGATTGCGTGTCGGGGCCTTCGAGTCGGAGGTCGAACTAGACGGAAGGTGAGGCTCGGAAGAAGGGATTCGCGAGCTTGCTGGAGTAAGAGACCGGACAGAACGAGGCGATAATATAGACACTTGAGAAGCAGGAGACGGGGGTGTGTCAAATGGATTGTTTGGCCTTGACATGGTGATACTCGAGAGGAAGGAAATGGGAAACGTGTGTGAGTGACAAACTACTGTGTGTGCAGATGAGGTTCCTGTATGTCGGTTAGAAGTTGAATCAACGTCGCCGTAAAAGGTATCTGTGGTCTGTGCGAATGTATAGATGAAGGTCTGTAAGCTTTGAGATGGAATGAGATGAAGATCTGAAACTCTTCTGACTCCTTTCGAAGACGATAATATCTACATGATCAGCTTTTGTGATACATGATCAGCACAAACGATAGGAGATATGGCCACATGCTTCATGAGACGTGCAAGCGATAGGGAAACCGCTGCATGCCATCGCCCCCCATTGTCTCATATCCCTCAGCATCGCCAGCCTTGGCCTCTTGTGCTTGCTCGCAGTAGCTGTAGCTGTGGCATGAACGAATGAGGAGTTCATTTGTGGGATATGATTGCCGCCTCGTTGAAAGAGAACAATAATGAGAAAGCTGTTGAAACGACGAACAAAAGCGAATCGATCGACGATTCAGGGTTTTCAACTTGGGCTTCACCAAAAGGCACACCAAAGCAGACTGATGTGGCACTTTATTCAATACATCCACATAAACAGTGAGAGATCCCGGTACATTCGGGCTGATGAGCCGGGCCGTTCACGTGGTTTACGTGTCCGGGCCGTCCTCGGGCCGTTTTGATTGGTATTGGCAGCTCCCGGGGGGGTGTTTTGATCCCCGTCATGTACCCGGGGGGGTTGTCATTTTGGATGGTGACCAACGAATTTCCAGGTGGATACCGTATATATACACACCTCTTGATATATCTATCGTTGCTTCTTCACAACTCACCTCCTATCTCTCGACTGTCCTCGTATCCTATATCAACCACCTACAGCTCCATCACTCACTCTATCATCATGTCAGGTCTCAAGATTGCCAGCTTCTCCGTCCATGGTGAGTCTTTTGCTGCCCTCCCCGCCATCCGGGCTGTTCTCCCTGCTCTCACCAGGCGGACAATATCATCAGGTGGATCGCTCACACCGTATCTGACTTTTCGCAGACATCCGTTTCCCCACCGTGAGCTACCTTGACCTCCCGAGGCGGTTCCGGTTCCTTGGTAGCCGTACTGACTCGCTCGTGTTCTCTGCGCTCAGAACGTCACCGGAGACGGAACAGATGCTATGTGAGTCAATCGGGCAGCGAAGCTGGAGATGGTGAAAGCCCATTGGAGCTGAGCATCTCGTTTGCGTATAGGAACAAGGAGTGTGATTACTCTGCCGCTTACATTGTCGTCAAGACCGACGGTGACCTGAAAGGCCAAGGGATGACTTTCAGTGAGTGGATACCGGCCATTTTCGTCGGTCGGTAGTGACTGACGATGTTTGTCGGGAACTAGCCATCGGTCGAGGTAACGAAATCGTCTGCTTTGCCATTGAGCAAATCGCCAACCGTATCATCGGTATGGAAGTCGACACCATTTTCGGCGACATGGGTGCTTTCTGGGATTTCCGTGAGTTCCCGGTCTATCCCGCATGGTGCACATGGTCTTGAGTGTCGGAGCGGTGCGGAGACGATAACTGACGAGTGCCACGTCGCCGTTGTAGTTGTGTCGGACCCCCAACATCGATGGTTGGGACCCGAGAAGGGTGTTATCCACATTGCTACCGCTGCTATCTCCAATGCCCTCTGGGACATGTACGCAAAATCTGCCGGAAAGCCTCTGTGGAAGTTGATCGTTGATTTCACTCCCGAAGAGTGAGTCTACAAATCTTCGCGACACCCACCTCCTTCTCGGCGATGGCTGACGAAGCTTGTGTGACCCGTCAGGTTCGTCAAGGCTACTGCATTCCGATACATCACCGATGCCATCACCAAGGAGGAGGCTCTCGCGCTTCTCAAGGCCAAGGAGTCAGGCAAGAAGACAAGAGAAGAGGAAGTCATCAAGCGAGGTTACCCTGCCTACACCACCTCAGTTGGATGGTTGGGTTATTCAGATGAGAAGGTCAAGCGATTGACGAAAGATGCTTTGAATCAAGGGTTCAACCACTTCAAGGTGAGTTGTAGCGCATCTCCTGCTGGTGGTTGTTGTAGAACCCGAAGACAGTGCTGACACTTCTCAACAGCTCAAGGTCGGAGCTGACCCCGAGGACGATCTCCGAAGAGGACGACTGATTCGATCTATCATTGATGACCCCGCAAACATGCCCAAGGACCGAAAACCCATCGACCCCGCCTCTATCAAGGACAAGAACGCCGGTCCTACAGGTTGTGTCCTGATGGTTGACGCGAACCGTGAGCAATTTCAACCTCCGTAACGAATTCTCACCCAGTTGCTGATGTCGTGTGCAGAGGTCTGGGACGTTTCACAGGCTATCGACTACATGCACAAGCTTGAGCCTCTCAAGCCCTGGTTCATCGAAGAGCCGACCGCTCCTGATGATGCCGTTGGTCACGCCGAGATCCGAAAGGCTTTGAAATCCATCAACATCGGTGTTGCTACCGGAGAACACGCCCACAACAGAGTGAGTAGAGGGATGCTCGAAGTGTTCAGTGCACGACGCAAGACCTGACTTGATATATCCTCTCTAGATGGTCTTCAAGCAACTGCTGAAACTCGACGCTATTGACGTTTGTCAAATCGACTCGTGTCGACTGGGTGGTGTCAACGAGGTCTTGTCCGTCCTGCTCATGTCCGCCAAGTACGGTATCCCCGTCTGTCCTCATGCTGGTGGTGTTGGTCTCTGTGAATATGTCGTGAGTGTTAGAAGATCTTGCGCAGCCAGAAGGAAGAGGAAATAGGCTGATCATCCGCTTGCACAGATCCACCTTTCCCTTATCGACTTCATCGCCGTCTCAGGTAGTTACGAGCGAAATGTCCTCGAATTCGTTGAGTGAGTAACATCATTCATCCCTCCCTCCCTCCCTACAGAAGTAAATCCGGTATAGCGAAGTGTATGCTGATCCAATCTGACCCATCCCTTAGCCATCTCCACGAACACTTCCTCTACCCTGTTTCCATCAACGACGAAGGTCGATACAACGTTCCTCTCGATCCCAAGGGCGGTTACTCCATCGAGATGTTCGATCAGTCAATGGCAGATTACGCCTTCCCCGGTGGTTCATACTGGGTCGCAGCTGCCAAGGGCGAAGCTCCCCCTCCTCCTCAACACTAGATGGGTACACAGACAGCAAGTAGATAATGAAGTGGTAGATGGATCGATTGGTTCAGTCTATTCATCATTGGGGTATATGCATCTTCACATTTTATTGGAAATTCAATTTAGCATGTGATACAGGTTACAACGTCTCACTCTCATTCTTCTACGGTTTTGAAACGAATTGAGCCTACTACTGATCAAGCTGCCCAGAGAAGATCAACTCGATTGCTGCTTCCACATTCCCACCGGTCCTCCTCAACGCTCTGATGTTCTTCGCGGCATCCCACAGACCCTATAGTAGCACGACACAACTCGATCAGCCCTACATTCGTCCACTGAGCAGATGATAAGGGAATATAACTCGCCATTCCGTTCAACTGTCCCAATTGTGTCGCATAGATCTCCTCTGGGGGTCTCGAATCTGCAGGAGGGGGTGGTGCACCCCAACCACCTCCACCCAGACCTCCGCCCAGACCTCCAGCTCCGAAGAGCGTAGCTGGGTCGAAACCTCCGAATGGGTTGGCTCCCGCTCCTCCAGGTCCGCCGGCACCTGCACCTGCTCCGCCGAAAAGAGCGGCAAAGGGATTAGGTGGAGGTTGAGCGGTGTTGGGCGGACTTGCGGGGGTCGCGCCTGCACCTGGTGCAGTACCTGCTGAAGGTGTGGCTCCGGCATTGGGTGCGAAGAGATTCGGGAAAGGATCTGTAGGTGGACTTCCTGCTGTTCCTGCATCGCCAGCTGCCCCAGGAGCAGCACCAAAGGGGTTGAGCCCTCCCATGCCTCCCATGCCTCCCATACCACCTTGTCCGCCCATAGCACTCTGCATCTGCATCATCTACAGTAGCAAGACTGGCATCAGCTGTGGTCGTGCCAGCGCATCGTCTGCGTAGCTCACCATTCGCAAAGATTCGGGGTTGGATATCATCTGACGAAAAAAGGGAGACGACATCATTTGTCGGACTTGAGGGCCCATGGCAGCGAGCTGAGGATTGGACGAGATGATCTAGCGTCGCATTCATACGTCAGCGACCGCGCAGTGAGATCTCGGATGACATGAGCTCACCTGATCAACCACTTCCGGTCGAGACATGAGATCTGACATGCTTCTGAGGAATTCTGGGTTCTGCATCATGTTTGCCATCTGCGGGACGTAAATCAGCTTCGACGTGACTCTACCTTTCCGCAAAAGCAGCAGTACACACGGCATTTGGATCATTCAGGTTGTCCATACCTTGCATCCCCGCAAACGGATTGAATCCAGCCAGTCCCTATTGCCATTTCAAACACGTATCAGCTTCGTTGCGTCCGTTTTGGAACCAGCCAGCGGACTGAATGATTATACACTCACATGATGAATGTTCTCCACATTGTCGATCGGGTTACTACCCACATTCAGCCCGGTACCCATCTGAGGTAATCTCGGGATACCAGCGCTGGTCGAGCTGGATCCGCCGGTGTTGGTTGCCGTGGAGGATGCAGCCGCGGCGCCTCTAGAAGCACCTTTGACCATGTGGATGGTGTGGCCATTCTGGATCTTGTAGTTGGATATGGGATCTTCGTCCTTGAGCACTTTGCCTGAGGGGAGGCCGGAAAGGTCAGCCACGATCTTGAAATATGATATAGTAAAAGAAGGCTCTGGCGATGAGATCACAGAGGCGCGCACAAAGGGAATGGATAGGATGACGGGGTGATCCTCAAGAGGCTGACAACACGGAGGACATTTGCCTTCCGTCACTCACCTGAATAGATCAACCTCTGTCGATCTTTCTCCACATCAGATTTCGACGCGATAAGCTCTTTCAGTTCGGCGACACTCTTCTCAGGCGAGATGGACAAGGCTAATTTGAGTTCCGAAGGACCTTTGACGGTGCTGTGAGACAAAAGACAGTGAGCGTCAGCTATATAAGTCGATCACACAGTGACGGTTGTTGTTGGAAGAAGAGAAGACGGAGATGATGTCATGTAGAACGAGTGAACGATATGAGCGAGAGGATATGGGGATAAGACATACATGTTGATGTCCGATCCGGAGGAAGCAGACTCGTCAGCTGTCATGTTGTATACCTCGTTGGATGAGTGTGAGGGAAAGGTGTACGATGCTGAGGAGACTTGATAAGAACCAGATGCGAGATGGATGAATGGAAGAACAAGGAAATCAGAGGAAACAATACGTTGGCGATCAGGCCGTCGGTGTTCAGATGGGTGACGAGTGGCAACGTGGCACAGGACTGTGGCATGGCGGAACATCGAACAAGCGGTCTTCAACAATCACTATGTCTAAACACATCAACCTTGCATGCTTTTTGATATCAAGCTCGTACAACAACCTCAAGACCCCATGACGATCAATGCTAACCATTCAATGACCCCCCCCCTCTGCCTCTCTTAGCTCTCCTCCCCTTCCTTCTCTTCTTCTTCCTCCCATTACTTTCCACCCCTCCTTCCCCTGTCTGACTGACTTTCAACAGATCAACAAAATGAGGGAACCTTCTCACCGCAGCCGCCATAAGCTTCTCATTCTTGACAGTCTTGACCTTTGGCATCCAGTCCTCTCTCAACAGCTCGTGCTCGTACTCCGGTGCTTCAGCAGCAGTGAAAGGATCTCCCTCGTCGTCTTCGTATTTGTCTATATACTGGGAGAAAAGCTCTCCGTCGGGATGATAGTGTTTTCGAAGGTACATCTTGAATAGCAACAGGAGGAGGATGGGTAACGCGGAGCCGACAGCCATGGGTGCTGAGCGGGTCTTCAGGGTGACGGCTGAGCAAGGGCGCCAGGGATAGAGCGATCAGTCAGTATGTCCACTCGATCAAGGAGATGCGCACGCAAGTGTCAGAGAATCACTCACTGACAAACATGAGCAACTGCATCATCACCGTTGCCACTAGTAGTCTGTTTATGATGATCTCCCAGCACTTCCCATCCGTCTCCTTACAGTCTTCCACATATCGAAGTTGATTAGCATGCTAAAGTTTTCGCGACAGTCAGTTCGACTGACGTCCTTGCAGTCTCCACCGACTCGACTCACCACGATGTGGGCAGACCAAAAGTAGATAGTGGCGCAGATCACCACGACTGGAGCCAGCGGGGCGTACATGAGACTAGCAGAAGGACAGGCCCATTCAGTATGTCTCTCGCAGCTGAGCAACTACCGGACAGTCTTACCCTACTACCATCGCAAACAGCTGATCAACCAGGGTGTAAGCCGGATCTCCCTCCATACGACTACGCCTTTGCCACTAACTGAGGACTCACAACATGGGAATACTCGATGGCAAACTATACAACGATACGGTGACAGTGAGACATCGTCAGTGCTGAAGAGCCTGTTGACCTTGCCTTTCCCTCACCTCAAAGTTCTCAGGCTGTACTACTTCCGCCAGATCATGAGGAGTCTTGAACGTCAACAATCCAGGCACCTTCGTTATGACTCGGGGTAATTGAAGAAGTTGTAACCACATTACAACGGAGCGTATACTAACGCAAGACACATTACATCAGCTTCCGATATGTGACGAGTGATCATGCCCTCCGTTTGATACGAAGTATTATCGTATCGCAATAGGAAAAACTCACGGGTACCAAGATAGCCAATAGAGACTCTCTGTGATATATGCTCTTGTTATTTTGGCTGGCAGATTGCCTAGACTGGCGTATATAGTCGACCAATTTTTCTTCCCTATATCCTCGGAGATGGTGAGATATGTCTCGTATACTACGCCCAAGAGGGAGAAAACGATGAAGTTGGAAAACTAGAAGATCAGCTAACCCGTCAGCTCGTCGTTCTCCCCCGTACCAGCTGAGGACTCAGAGAATGTCACACTGGACAAGACTTACCAGCAAGAACGCAAATAGTTGCCTGATCACCGATCGATCGAGCTGACCTCTTGTCAGAGCTCCAGACCATCTCGCAAGACGTCTCATAATGTACGGTAAGAGATATGAGAAGAGAGCAGAGATGGAGGCTGGCAAGATGCCTGCGGCCACTGTGAAGATGGCCTTGCCTGCATCGGACGAAGGTTCCAGGTTGGCAAGCGGTGACCAAAGACTGATTGCCTAGTGAAGTAGAACGAATGGATCAGCTAACAATCCAGCGTATTCGTATCGTGGCAACCAGTGCTCTCAGAACGAAATGGCGGATCAGGCGACGTGTGGCACCGGTATAGATGGTGCACCGAGGCTATGGCTGACTTACTGTGTTGAGGTTAGCCAAAAACGTCACAATCATCAAGGGGATAGTATTGATGAAGCAGATGACAACCAATACTGCTTTGCCGATGGCAGCATGTGAAGCCCGCGATTTCGCATCCATCTCGAGATTTTTCCAGAGCTATTCTCAGATTTAGTATGAGAATGTCATCGCATTTACCGGCAATCACAACTTACGACGTTATGCGATCTTGGAGCCTACACACCGGCGTATCAGCAGAGTGAGCATCGGCCTACGGGGGTCTTGTGATAGACAACAAAGGGCTGCCACCTGAAATGCAACTCACTCTCTGGATATGATAACCAGCCTCGTTCAAGACATCTTTGCTATTTTTCAGTATATCTCTGGCTTTCTTGGCGGTAGGCACAGTGAGGAAAGCTATCCACCCACATCGGTCAGCATCGTAAAGTCAGTCATCACCGAGCCATTATGTTGGCGATTTGCAGCAATTGCTGGATGCTACCGCTATGTAGGACAGGAAGAACGTACCAGAGGTGATGGTACCTCTTAGTGGGGTATACCGTACGTCAACTTGACCTTTTTTGATGTCGGCTTGCATCGCTTCGATTTCATTCTTCGCCTTGAGCGCTTCCTCGCTAAAAGAATGGGATCTCAGCAGCCGACAGCCCCGGTAAAGTTTCGGCGAGGTGTCGAATGTCGAAGGAGTCTCCTCCACTCGTACCAAACACTCACACTCGACTTGCTGCGGACTGCCGACCCATCTTGGTCAGTCAAGGTTCTGAAGGGACGCAAAGTCTTACGTATCAATATCTTACTCACCTTTGACATACCACACAATCTCCCTTTACAGCCGTCATAACTCACCCCTTTCCCATTCCCATAAAACGTCTCCATTGCCACTGCGTCTATCGCCCAGTTGAACGATTTCTTCTTGAACTCCTCCATCTTCTCATGGAGGGGATTCATATTATGGACGGCGAACCATACGGACGAATCTATTTTGTCTCTATCGGGACCCAGGACGAGGGCCCGGATCTCGCGTTTGGCATCGGCTACGGTGTTGATGTCCTTATTGCGATTTGGGCGTATAGCGAGATTGGTTATCATCAGTGTCTTGAAAGATACCTCGTTGTAGTTCCTGTGAAAAGCTTGAATATCAGCCATAGTGCGATTTCGGCAATACCGCAGGTAGCGGCAGTTTTACCTCTGTACACGTCACAGTGGTCTAACAGCCTGAGACAATCAGTACACTCACATATGCGTCCATTCCTGAACCAGCTTGAGATGATGCCCCGAGCTCCTTGCCACTGCCAATGAGATTCAATCAGAGACCTTTCCTCATTCAAGGCAAAAGTGTTGGACTTGATCACACACCGAAAACAATCACAAGAAGGGTCACCATCAATTCGAACGCAATGTGGACAATCAAGCCATTACTCGTAACGTTTGCAGCTGTCAATAGTTGCGGGTTCGAAATGATGGAAGTGCTTGACGTGACATTACCACTCCCACTACCACCACCAGAACCCTCGGAGAGGGCGGCGGAGTTGTCACAGCTCGCATCTGTACCGGGCGTCAATGCGCTCGTTCCACCGAAAGACGTTTGGGTGTTGATGTAGTAATTGGCGATTGCAAGGAGTATGGCAAGAAAGGATATCGAAGAGAAGAGGTACTTCAGGAGTCGGAGGAAGAGGAGATAAATCGTGGCGTCGAGACCTGCGCTCGGGACTGTCAGCACACGGTTAGGGTGATAGTTGAAATGGTTCGTGGTCGGGAGATACGCCCAGCACGCACCTAAAGCCCAAAGCAACCTGAGACAGAGGGTCAATATGACCATCAGATCAGCACATTACTCATACGCTGTGAGTAACATTGTACCCCCCAGCCTGTATAGGCGCTCACTGCAAGTCCTGCTCAAACAAAGTTTTTGGCTTGTCCTTGACCTCCGGCTTATCACTCTTCAAACCTTCCTCAGAAGCGTTCTGCACACCAGCCTCCCCATGATAATCCCCTTTGCCACCACGAAAGGACCATCGTATAAGTGAACGTAACTCCAGCGTGGTATCGTCCCAAGCGGGTCTGAGCCATCCTCCAAATCCCGGGGGATTCTGTAAAGCCACACGTCAGTCTTGACAGTCCGGATTATTTATCAGTCAGCAACAAGATACCCGTCCGTTATGGACACAACTTCGATGAATGGCATCCAGCGAGATCTGCTAGATCACAGAGAGCATTGGTTCGACCAATCTGTGATATTGACCACACTCACATTGGGAACTCTCGCCATCCATACTCCCGAACCATTCCCCTGTTCAGGGAAAAACGTCACCCTCCCTCTGTTCCGCTCTTCCTCTGATTTCCGTATCCTCCCATATTCCTCTTTTGTAAGCTCAGCCATCAAAGCTTTCGCTTTCTCCTTTTCGGCGGGTGTGAGAGATGGTTTGAGCATCTTCAGTCGGGGCAAGTATATCAACTTGAGTCGGTTCCGGACGAGTGAGTAAAGGAGAACGATGAGGATCTGCGCGATGTAGTAGCGGTTAGAAGAGAGTATCGAGCATAACCATGAGCACGGCTGTGTCATCATCATGATCAAAGATAAAAAGGACGATACGAGCTGGAATGAAATGTAGAATAGTCGAATTAGAGACTCACAGAACCGACCGCCGTGGCAGCCCACGCCGCAAGGATGGATCGAGCAGAGACATTCCAGTGTTCTTCAGCCTCTTCAATCAGGTCCGAAGCTGATAGTCCCCCAGTATGAGCCGGTCGTGATATTCCTGTCGCCGTGGTATCTGTGTCATTGATGGCGCGGATTGGGAGGTTGTGAAGGACTGAGGCGTGGTAAGGCGCCAAAGAATGTGAGAAAGGCGGCATCGATGAGCGTTATGTTCTGGTGTCACCGTCGTCCATGTTGCATTTTCGAGAAAATCGACTGAAATCGCATCTTGCTGATCGGTCTTGCCGCTTGTATTTACTGGCGAACACTTTTGCAGGAGGCGATGAAAGATCTTGACATGTGAGGGATGAGTGTTTGAATGAGTTTGATGGGTGTCTACCTCTTAGAGTCACTGGTCGATGCTGAAAGGATGGCCAAGCCAAGGCAGCACAGAGAAAGGAAGGACTACTTGGTTGTTTAGTGAAGTACAATTCATGAAAGGATGGGCAGTGCTTGTGTGCGGTACCCTATCCTTGACTTTGACTCGGATTTCTGGACTTGTATTCTACTGTAACTTATAGATGTTCCGCCTCATAGTCTTGGACAAACACTGGATCCCAAAGCACTCGCCGGACATGTTCCCGCATCCTCCAGCAATCTGACCTTCACATCCAGGTCCATTCTCTCAAAATTCATTCTGGTACCAAGCTGATTGAGATAGTCTTCAGACTGGACCCATACTTTGTCGCTTCTTCTAATGCTTTCTCATTACCTGCCAGACCGCTCAGGAAGGTTAGGGGCATACTGATGTGCGACAGGGTCGTACCTTGCAAGACGGCTTCGAAGATAAGATCGGAATATACCGACATACAAGTCCAGATAGATTCGATGTTCCGTGTCAAGACGACAATGACCTTCGTGCAAGAGTCGAGAAGCGTAGACGGTATTCACGAAATCGGTGAGGATGCAAGTGATCGTGTGCCAATAGTGTCGAGGAACAGGGAGATTCTCATTCAATCCATTCTGGGTTTCGCCAAGATTGAAACGATACGCAGTGTCATCACGATAAGTAAGGTCGGATAGACGAGAATGAGCCGTTTGACGTATCTGGGACAGTTGCGTTTGGTAGGGTACTGGATTTTCGGCCGCTAGACCTGGCTGGTCGGTCGGTTGATGTCTCGAAAGAAGAGGTAGACGCCATCAACCACAGGTTCAGCGTAGAGTTTTGAGCGACCCAGCGATACATGAACTGCGTCATCGTTGCGAGTATGAATCGCCCAATAGGACAACCGAAGCACGACTGATATACTTACCTTGTTCACTTTCAAGACATTTAGCCGGTCCTACTGACTTGGAACCTTCACGTCCTGTCGGCTCATAGGATGAGGGACGGGATCGGTGAGATGCGAGATGACTTGAAGCCATAATTCTACAGGGAGGTCGGGTCCATTGTGAATGCTGTCATCACATCGTATACTGCCTGCTTGCTGATCATCAGGATTAGCGCTTCCTCTGCAGAACTGCAGTATTAAGATGAGGAGTTAATTGACCGACTCTCAGCTTGGATGTCTTCGCTCTCATCTTGTGATGGAGACCTCTACGGCTTTGTCGGAAGAGGGCGTGAACGAGCTTCACGTTGGCGATGGTCGGACACCATTTCCATTGTGATACATACCGGAACTTCACGAAAAGATGTTCACTTTGTGATGTCTTTTGGTCGTTGATCACACTGTCTTGATATCATAGCTGAGCGTGATCGGACACCGCCGCTCCTCAGGTAGCCGAGGTCCGCGGAGGAAGGCACCATTATAGCATACGAGTGACAACTAGGGGAGATGTACAACCATTCTACCAACGAGTCCAGCTCTGTCTAATCGGTGAAGAGCACCCGCATGAGCCGTTTTTACTTCCACCCATGTAGACCACACGCAGGACACCTGTCCATGTTCTCGACCATCCGGAACCTGACTTCCAACCCTACCTCCTTACAATGTTCTTCATCTTCCAGCACGCTCTTCTTGTCGTGATGCACGATCCACCTCTCCATTGCCGTCTTGATATCCCTATCCTCGCTTTCATCGCTCTCTACCACCTTCAATATCTCCACCGGAAGTCGACGTTCTTCCGTGTACTTCCTCAAAATCCTCCTCAATAAAGGTACCTCGATCCCAATATAAAGCTCTATGATCGTCTTCGTTCTCTTCTTCTTGTTGTGGTTGTTGAGTTCTGTGTTTGTGTCAAGGTGAAAACAGCGTCGCAAATGTTCTCTCAGTCGGATGTAGAATGCGTAATGTAGAACTTGATCGTTCCGATATACCTCCACCACATCTTCCGAAAAGACAACTCGATTGACACATCCTCTCAGAATAGGCGGTTTCGACGATATCGACGTTCGTCCTACACGACCACCACGACCATCACCGCCGCCATCGCCGCCACCTCCGCCACCGCCATCCAGATGATTTACGTTGATTAATGGTGGACGATCCAACTCGTATACCCAAAGATCCTTGTAATCTACACCCTGTACTGCCTTTTCGCTATTCCTTCCAATATTGAAAGGTCCCGAAATCCCTCTCTGACAGATGTATTTCGGTCGAGAAGCGAGATTGTTCAGCTGTCCGACAAAGCTTCTCGGATGCTGAAGCCATTGTCTGATAATGCCCAATGAAGGTGTTCCTGTCGGGTTTCCCCCGTTCCCATTCTCATTACTGAGAGCCAGGACTCGATCGATGTTATCATCCCATTGTCCATCGCCGTATTTCCCAACAGTGATGGCTTCAAGATGAGGTAAGATGATCGGTGGATCTTCTTGTGCAGCGATGAATCCTCTGATCTTTCGCTTGTTGAATCGCTTGTAGTATCCTGTAAGGATGTGAGCAGCTTGAATAGCATTCGCTGCGTCCGTCACGAGATTCGGTAAGATCCCTTCGGATCGTAGATCTCCATCCGGGTTCGGTACTTCTCGTCCGCGTTCTCCGCCGTTCCCAGTCGATGTAGCGTACGCAGCACGGCCTTCCCAAGCGTAGACCAGGTGCAAGCGTTTGACATATTGCATACATTCGAGTTTAGTAAGTTTCCGATTGATCGTGTTACCTTTCGATTTGCTGCTGGTGGAGGCGATGATGGTCGAGTCGGTTTCGTTGAGGTAGCGCAGGAAGCGGAAGGGATTGTTGACGATGGGTTCTTCATACAGCATAGGGATTACAAGGTTGTTGAAGTGCTATTTCAGACCATGTCAGCCGGTCATACATGAACAACAGACTGAGGAGGTGGGGGGGTGGCCAGGCTTCCACTCACTCTGCAGACTCGGGCTAATGTGGAGAGATCGTGTTGATGTAATTGGGACCAGCTACTGTCCACACGAGGAGTTGGCAAAGGTTGTTTGACGAAAGAGAAGATATGTCGCCATATCTCAGCAGGGAGGAAAGGCAGTCCTTGGCAGGGATTGATAGGATCTATGTATGTCTGAGAAGCCTTGCTGGACTTCCTACGAGGGAGGACCCGCTTGATGCTGTTTGGCGAGGGGTTTCTTGCAATCATGATGGGAGCACCGCCTGAGCATTCTCCATCCTTTACCACACCACGATCACTGGTGTGCCGTTGCTCCTCCTAGTCATTGAATCGTATGTCATATGTCAATGAGAGTTCAAAATGCAGCCCCAGTCACGACAACTCACGTCGATCTTGGACGGCCAGGAGCCCATCTCGTACCTGTGCCACGTCCGATAAGCGATAGTCGTCCTCAAGCTGCCGAGTTTCTCATTGATGACACCGCAATGGTCGACCGTTCGAGCATCGCTGAGCGGCAGTTCGTGGATAGAATAGAATCGTCGAGGTGAAAGGATGCTCTGAGACCAGATTCTTTATCTTGACGAAACAGACTCGGCGATCGCCGCACATCACCAACGGCTCGAAGCCCCCATAAGGCGCTGTGGATTATGACCTGTATACTTTGGATGTTGCAGTGATGGGATCTCATAGTCATGTTTCCCGATGTATGTATGTGCATATTTCTTGCTGCCAGATATCGCCCATCGTGATAGACGTCCTTACAGCTCGATCTCAAGACTCATGATCCACATCGATGCTGTTCCCAACTCGCCTAATCCTCAGCCACTGAGAGTCCAGAGATCTGAATCACCCCATGAAACGTCTCCCCGCATGCCTTGCATGGGTCCAGCTGAGGGTGCCGACTTGAACTTTACCTGTGTGTTTCTCGCCTTCGTCATTGCGGGATTTGGGCCCGGGCCCACGATACAATATAATTCTCCGTCGTCCTGTAGTTTCGCTCGACACTTGCAGTCTCGTGCGGGTCCAACAGACTGATCGCTTTCCTCGGTATCTCTTCATCGCGCGCCCCATAGATTCCGACGACGGTCGATGTCTTTGGAACCTTCGCGTACGACAGGGAAGGAACGATCCTGCTGGTGAAAACGAGGTGAAGCCATTGAAAGGACGCTCGAATCGGTCCTCTTCGGTCTTTCTGCATTGTGTAGCGGTCGAACACCCATCGATTGGGCCTACCTGCGACTACGGGCGGAGGTAGGTCGATGCCTTCTGTGTATCTCGGAACTCCTCGCCAGTCGATGTGACGAGAGAAATGTCGTGGACGAAGTGGTAGAGCTCGAGGGAGGTTGGATTTGAGTAGAGTCTGATGGGTCCGTACTGAACATGTCCGCAAACCGCGATAGAGTTACTGATTAAAATGTTTGAAGTTCAATATCAACAGAAGGGGGCGCCTCGAATCGTCCATGTCGACCTCATCCACTCGTCGATGTATTGTCGTGGTCTTACTCTGACGTACATCAAGTTTATCCATGTGTGAAGGTCGAATTACCTTCCCCCCTTCCCCTTATTGATCGACGTCAACGATCGCCGGACGAGCAAAATCTCAGCTGAATCGCAAAGGATGAGGTCAATGTCAACGACGGAACTTTCCTCGTCTGCCACAGTCTTTTGACGATGTCGTGTCACAATATTATGCATAGTCGTGTATATCCCGTCGTTCGTCAATTCCCTCGGGTCTCCAGACAGGTCCTAGTCGTTTAAATCTTCCATACCAATCTGATTCTCTCTCTTTCGTTACAAATCGTCCGGAGGTGGACCCGAGATTTGCACCTTGCCCTATGATAGAGAAGTACAGCAATCAGCTTTGATCTGTAAGCTTCGAAACTCTGGATGAACCCCCCCGCAATCGTCCAAGAGTCATGTATGCCCTCTTGTGACTCGTGATGCTATGGTTCCACCAAGAGACGACCGCACTCACCTCCTCATTCAACCACGCCCCCTTAGCACTCGTCTTCACCCCCTCTTTCTCATTCACCTCCATTTCCGCATCACATAGCCCCAGATCATCGTTCATCAACCAGATAATCCTCTGAGGTTCCTTCGTCGCCGGGTGGAAGAAAGCGTGCGAGTCATTCCCATCATCTATCTCTCGTCTCGAGATGACCCCCGGACCACCGGGTTGAGCGAAATACTGCGTTTCTTCCATATTGGTCGACCCCGCTTCTGCCGCAGACGGGTTGGACCGTAACGAGAGCGGTCGAGATCTTGGTGGTCCTGGTACCGTTGGAGAACTGATCGTTCCTTCCTGCTTCATGTATCCACTTTGGCCGTTTGCACCGCCTCCAACCCCATTCGAGGCATATGCAAAGTCTCTCTGCGTTGTAGAGTCTATTTCCACCATCGTTTCCCGCTTCTCACCCAGACCTCCCATCTCGATGTTTTCGCCCTTTTCTCGTCTCATTCGAGACTCATCGCTATTGGAAGAAGCGGGCGACAACTCATCTCGACTGTTATACCGTTCTGTACCTCCTGTCAGACGCTCCTTGGAGTTGTTCCCTTGGTAACCATCTGCATAGTCCTCGCCGATGATGCTCCCTTCGTGATTCGCCTCCTTTGGCATGCCGTAACTCAAATGAGCCAATGAGAGAGGAAGCGAATCGATCAAGGGACCATAAGACACCTGCAAGATGTACTGAAATGCCGCCTATGGTCGCGAATTACACAATAAGCTATTGGTCCTTCGGACAGCGTCTCGTCATGTCCTCACCGCATCACTCACAGTACAGACAATGAGGACAACCATCAAAGCACCTTGCGGTACCGCTGACGCCTTCTGATCATCGTTTCTAGCCAGGAAGAACAATGCTGCCAAGCAAACCTCCTGAATGTATATACCCACAAACACGTGAGTGATCGCCTTGGGGAAGAATAGACCACCAGTGTCGGTGGACGGGGGCTGATCAATGACCCAGATGAAGAGGTACTTGTACACCAGACCAGAGAACAGAAAGAAGCACGCCCCGAAACCATTGATAATGGGTGATATCACACAGTACGCAATCACTATATCGAAGTCAGCGACGTCTCAGAATTATATTGAGAGTCTGACTCGGACTCACTGATTACCGCATACACGGTGACACTGGGGAACGTCGTACCCCAGCTAACAGTCGACAACTGATACCTTGAGTTGTATACCGATCGTCTGCAGACCACCGTTGTATCAGAATCGAACGTTTAGCTACCAGACTGATCGGTACTCACGGCGATCCACCAAGTAAAATGACCTTGATGTAGTAGATAACAAGGGTAGTAATCCTCAGCAGATTACCCATAGTACCCGTGAACTGGGTCAGAACCAATGTGATGAAGAACGTGGAAGCCGTCGGGAGTTGGGAAGCTAGGGTAGTAGCAATCGAGCCCGGATTATTCACGAATTGTTGGGCAGAGGCGATCAAACCCGAAGCAAGAGTGACAAGCAGGAAGGTGTGCTATTCGAACATTACGTCAGTGTTCACGGGCCGTGATTGGGATAGCCAAAGACACGTACTATAACAAGGAAGATGAAGTAACGTGTCATAAGACTTAGCTCTACACCGTTCTTGCTTGGAGTACCCTCAAAGGAGGCAAGTTCTGCAAGAACAGATGGTCTTCTATGAGTGCTGATGAATCAAATGGCAAGGCGGAGTTGACTCACGCCGAAGGACGAATGGCAGCAACATCATGAGGAGGGATAGCAATACTGGCGGCAGAACACCACTGACAAGACCGGACAACAGTTTGCGTCCGAATCCAGGCCCATTGAGCCAGTCCAACCAGTTCAGCCAGTGGTAGGTTTGGGTGAGCGTCGTGATGTTCGACAGAGCACCGATGAATGCAACTACGCAGGTTGTGTAGCTTGCATAAGCAATGACAACCCCAAAAGTAGCTCGATGGTAGTGACTCACCGGGAGTAGCCCACAAAACAATCAATCCAACAGTGGCAGCATATGATATCGCTTGTCTGACTTTCTGCTCATATGGATTTAGACCGAGGTTTCTCCAAATGACATTGTCGGGTGATTGCTCAGTATACCTGGCGGCCATAGTATAGCTATCAATGCCAAAACGATCAGCTTGTCAATTCTTACAGTTCTGAAGACAACATGTCATTCGACTCACGGTTGATTGTGCGTCAAACACTGCGCAGCCATGTGGGCAGCAATTTGCTGATTGAAGTGGATGAAAGCAGAGTTCAGAGGTGGATAGTGGTCCTCGCTGGTTCCAGGACTTTGCACGTCTCTCATCAATCGGTCTCTGGACTTCTCCAATTCAGCGCTGCAGTAAACAATCTCTTTCCTGGCCCAGTCGATCGCATCCACCTTCTCGCCGATTCCAAGGAAGCCGAGACCGAACGGAGCCCATCTGGGCTTCAGCCGGATGGTAGGACGTTTGTTGCGCGGGACCAATTGGTCGGCACGGCCCAATTCGCTAGGAGAAGCGAAGACCGGTTGCGACATCTCTCCATTCTCGGCAACATCTGCGGACCCGGCGTTGGGCACAGCTTCCGGTTCAGGGACTTGTCCATCGTTGTTACGGTTTGGAGGGGTGAGAAGTTGGGCGTTGATTGGACTCTTCAACGCCTCAGGCACAGGCTTCTTCTTCCTCTCCAGTTTTTCGACCTTTTGTTCTCGTGAAAGCTTATACTTTCTGGCAAATTTGATCAGGTCAACTTGGGCGGTTTCGAGCTTCTTGGTAGCCTTGACTCGACGGTCGTAGAGGTCTGGCATCTCCTTCAGATTTCTGCGGAAGCGTTGACGTGTCAAGGATGATTCTTGCGTCAATCGCAATGGGGCTCACCTATTCAGCCAGATCCGCTTAACGCCTCCTGGCAAGTATGAGAACAATTGTTCGAGCTTGTCCTCATCTAGGTAATGTTTCGGTATACCGGTGACCAGCACAGTGTTCGCTTGCGCGAGCTTCGAGTGGCTTGGGTTGATGAGGTGTTTTTGTCGGACGACAAGCCAGTGTTGCATTTCGCCCCACATCAACCAGAGGATCCAGACTAAGAAGAAGGTCAGCATGGCTCCAGCCCGCCCCTCCCCCTTTCGACAAGCCTTCCTTCATGATGATCTCATCGCACTAGCAGATCTCATCCAAGACCCCGCTCGAAATGATAGCGCTACTAGTCCGCGATTGCACTGACAAACCTGAACTCACAGATAAAGACATAATCGAGAACCAAATGAGCCCAGTACCTCGACTGTCTATTCTTTGCGACGTTTCCAAACGTGAACTTGTCCAAGCCTGACTTTCCATTCACGGATGAGTGCGCAGCGTCGGTGGGAAGGAGAATGAGCCATGAGAGGAACCAGATGGGGATCATGGCTTTCGCCATCATGATCTGAAATCGGACAAAAACGTATGGATCCACGCCGTTCTTATGCAGTATTTCCTCCGGATTGGCTAAAGGGGCGAGTGGGGTTTGGCGATCAGGTGTCAGAAGCAAAGGATCATAGCGAGGGAAGTGGACGAGAAGAACGATGTTGAGTGATTGAGTATCCAGTCGGAGATTTGACAGGGGAAAAGAAAAAAAAAAGAATAACACAGTGACAGGTGATCAGCGTTGTATCTTAACCCCCGTCTCCACACGCGGCCCTGCTCACCCATGATGATCTTGTATAGAGGCATGAATAGGTTCCTGCCCAGTACTGGTGCCTGCACATCTTTCGGAGGGATATATGTTCTAGGCTCGTAGCTGCGATGGGATAAGTTGCCAATTGGTTAGCGAAACTGATCCGACAGTACTCGGCTGGGCGTCACCACCCCAAGTGTCTCGACAATGCAGCACCTGTCGTCAACCATCTACGTCTCTGCTGCTTTCATCTTCCTCTTTTCCCCCTCAGCTTGCTGTCCTGCATGCTAGATTTCCACCGCACCATTCCACAACATGACGAACCCAGCCACTCACATAGCTTTGATATATCTCCTGAAAATCACAAAAGCGACCGCTTCGCCTCCCGCAATAGCCATGTTGAGAGCTAGGGAGGTGACGAACGACGATGTCGAGGCGGAGATAGCATCGGCATTGGTATTCCTATCAGTAGCCGGAGAGGGTGATCAGCATCCATCCTGGGCAAATCAGGAAACGCAGGTTGTTGCTAGCTGAGTGAACGCGTTGCGCTCTACTCACGACATTGTTGCCTCTGACCTCCTCTGATGCAATTGATTATACTGTACCTGTATCCTTCTATCCCTCTATTCCGAAATCCCTTCCGAGACGATACAAGATTGTCCTTTGAACCCAAGCAAACGTTGAGAAACGACACAGTCCTTCCTATCTCACACCAGTTTTCGCTGCAACGAGATCAAGGCAGAAGAGATGAGACCAAAAAGTGAAATGATAAGCAATCATTACGGTTGTGTTCACAATCTGAAATCCCCCCCCCCCCTCCCCCTCATTCCACAACAACAAAGAAGGGCAGATGAAAGCTTAGACTCTGTCCCTGACGTCACTTGCGCTTGTTTTCATTTGATTATTTTCTCTCTCTTTTAAGCTTTCCCTCGTATGTTTCCTTTACGCGCAGCTTCTCTTCTCCGTCTCTCATACTGTATGTCTGTGCCTGCACTTCACCACGCCATCAGAAAAGATGCACAGTAGTCACTCGCCCCGCTCTAGTCCCCGTTGATCATCCCTTCCTTGCTTTTGCATCTTGCCCCGGTGGCTTCTCCCCCGGCGTCAAATCTGGGACGAATACAATTGCTCCGAGACGCGATATGAAACAGGAACGTTGCATCGGAACTAGAGATCATGTTTGGTAGTGCTTCACCCCTGGGCCATTCCTCCAATGTCTCATGCTCGTCGTACCTTATGCATCTACACAGGGGAAGGGAGCAACATCCTTCTTGAGTCTTCAATGTACTCCTTGATTCGGACTGTAATCGATACGAATCAGAATATGATGCTTGACGAAACATTGACAGGACAACTCACCGAGGAATGTGACGGCTTCTCTACCGTCGAGCAGTCGGTGGTCGTAAGTGAGAGCAACGACCATGATAGGTCGGATGACGATTTGTCCATCAAGAACAACAGGCTTCTCTTTGATGGAGTGCATACCGAGAACAGCGGCTTGGGGGAGGTTGATGCTGCCGTCATGTCAATAACGTGACCTTGCTGCCGGCGTCACACAGTCATGATAGGACTCACATAGGGGTTCCGTAGAGAGAGCCGAAGACACCACCGTTGGAGATGGTGAATGTGCCGCCAGACATGTCCTCGATACCAAGCTTGTTGTCTCGAGCCTGATGAGGAAAAGAACTGCATCAACCAACGCCGTTGCCGGTCGCTACACAAAGGGACTTCAGGCACTCACCTTCTTACCCAAATCCGCGATGGCCTTCTCGATCTCTACCAAACCCATACCTTCCGCGTTTCTCACAACAGGAGTCACCAAACCCTTGGGCGTGGCGACTGCAACCGACAGATCAACGTAATCTCTGTAGACGATGGAGTCGCCCTCGATAGATGCATTGGCAGCTGGGATCTCCCTCAAAGCGAGACATGAGGCTCGAGCGAAAGCAGACATGAAACCGAGCTTGACACCCTCGTTCTTGAGGATGCCGTCCTTGTAGAGTTTTCGGAAGTCCATGAGAGACGACATGTCAATTTCGTTGAAGGTGGTGAGAGAAGCTGCGGCGTTCTGAGAAGCCTTGAGTCGTTGGGCAATGGTTTGACGCATTCGAGACATCTTGACCTGTACGACAGAGCGCGCGGGTGTCAGCTTACTATAATAGACAGGCACGTGAAGCCATACCTCCACTCACCCGGGTCTCATTCCTACTTCCAGCGACCTTCTCCTTAGGTGCCTCCTCCTTCTTGGCGGGCTTCTCCTCTTTTTTGGGTGCTGGAGCAGGAGGAGCAGACTCCTCTTTTCTAGGTGCAGGCTTCTCCGATGAGCTTTTGTCCATACCCACCGCGCTCTCCTCCTGCTTCTTCTGGACGTTCTCCCCAGCATCTTTCTCCTTGTGAGATTCAGGAGCGGGATCCTCCTTGTTCCCTTGGTCTGCGTCCTTGGCCTCGGACTTGGCTGCGCCCGAAGGTTGTGATTTCTCAGCCTCGGCAGCACCACCGCCTCCCTCTCCTGGCTCGATCTTGAGGAGATCTTGACCGACTGCGACAGTCGAGTCTTCCTCGGCGAGAAGTTCAGTGATGGTTCCAGACATGGGGGCGTTTACGGATACGTCGATCTACGGGACAGGGATACGTCAGCAGAAGCAGCATTACTCGATACGATTTTCTCGTTGAAGAGGAATGTCAAACTTCACCTTGTCAGTCTCAATAGTAGCAATCTCCTCGTCCTGCTTGACGAAATCTCCAACAGCCTTGTTCCATTGTTTTAAGGTACCTTCTGTGATGGATTCGGCCTAGAAAGCAGAAAGTCAGAATATGGGCAATAAATGCCAGCCGCATATTGCCCTATTGATATACACACCATCTGGGGGACCTTGACGGTTTCAGCTGATAGAGTGTCAGCTGGAGTCATCGAGAAATGTCAGATGAAGAGCAGCTCACCAAGGAGAAGAGAGGAAGAGTGGAAAGCGGAACGGAAGATGATTGTGGATTGAGGCTTGAGGGCGAGTCGGGACCTGCAAAGTGAGGGTATATGCATGAGTCTTTGTCGAACCAGTCGATTAAGAGCTGATCGTGTCGTTCGGCACAGAGCTCTCTGATCCAAATGTCAGCTGAAAGGACGAGCTCACAATTGTTGAGGTCTGACAACATCCCTTGCGACGGTGAGAGTCCTCGCTCCGGATCTCCTCAGAGCAGAGGAAGAAGAGGAAGCGAGAGCTCTTGATGTTGTTCGGAGCATGGCGAGTGGGTGGGAGTGCTGGGGATGATGTAGTGTTGTTGAGAACAGCAAGCAAGCAAGCAAGCAATGACAATTGAAGCAAAGGAAGATGCGAGTATGTCAACGACAGTATACTCAGAGGTTAAAATGACAACCTATGTCATTTCACCGTTGTTTTCTCGGAGCCAGTCAGAAGTCCGCGAATCGCTTGCAATCCTCGCTTCACAACCACTTCCTTCCGCCTCGGAGATTTCGCCGCCCAAGTCCGATGGACCCAAATGAGATGCATGACCGATATTCAGTTCAGCATACATGCTCGTTGGCTGCAAGGCATGGCTGTGGTGCGCATCAAGTAGGCATCTGTAGGGTATCGCTACCACGCCATCGTGCAGTGAAAGCCTGATTGATGGATCTCAAACTGATCACGCACACTGTCCGCAACTGATGACTGCACTGCATGCCAGCTCGGGCATGTTGACGAATGCGGTAAATCGACGGTATTCGAACAGTGCCCCTTGAGAAAAAGAGAAACTAGTCATGCCTGCTGATCGTCTTCTCCCCTATCGCATCTGAATGTGCGCAGTACAAGAAGGCGTTCCAAAGTGCTGGTGCGACTGTGAAAGCCCATGGCGTAATGGAAGATGACCCGAACAGCGATCCCTTGCGAGTGACTGTTTGACAGGAGACGATCGACATGGGTGATCCCCCTTATCCCTCAGACCTCGACCTGGAGCCCTGGTACCAAGTATACAATCGTGATATCAGCAGGCCTGGCGGCGGTTCGTATAGACCAATCGATGTTACCCTTCCCGGAGTGTCCTCCGTCAGCGTACCTGTCTGCCCACCACCCGATGCCCGGGAATCCAATAACAAGTACAAGATACAATTTCTTTCTGTCGTTGATGCCCCTGTCTATCGTGTATGTAGACCAGCAGCAGATTCCTGCTCCAAAGCACCTCTCGATCTGGGAGGAAAGATGGGAGATGCTGAGCTGACTTTGAGTTCTTCAGCCTGAGCACTGTCTCATGCGAACCCCGTCATGATGTGTGAAAGCGGCTGTAACGTTCGCATCTTGCATCTCTGAGAGATACAGACTTTAATTGACTTCTCTCTCTTCACGACGTTTCATACCATGTATCCATACAATCTACATGAATGCGAGACCTCGATGTGATAAATCCATGTATGCATTCGGTGGACCTTTAGAGTCGTGCTTTTACGACATGACAACTGGACCGTTGAAAGTGGAGGTTGAATTCCTCGAATGCGACGCGTCCAGAAGTCGAAGCAAGGCCAAAAATCAATCCAGCATCGCTCATGTTCCAAGCCCAACATTGCAGTTCTGAATTCTGAGAGCTCTCGGCGTTGTCATACATCCTGCTTTGCTTGTCAAGTACCACCGTCGACCACAATGCTGATAGCTATCATCGGTACGCCTTCTTCGGGCAAGAACACGATCTTGGAATACCTCGATAAGAAATATGGTTTCAAGAGAATTGGGCTGGACCAACCTGCCGGAATCCAAGATGGTTCCAAGCTGGTAAGTGCAGGTACCTCCGATAAAGACACATGCTTCTCCAGCTCGCTGCTTCTCCCAGATGGGGAGGTATGTATCTGGGGTGATGAGGCTGACGGTAGCTGTGCTCTGGTACAGAATGGCGCAGAGCTTGACGTGCCCATCAACGAACTCAAGGTGACTTGTTCAAGCTCGACTCCTCCTCTCGAGTCTGTAAGTCGTCTCCTAAGCAGTCGGTCACTTGTTCGAGCTAATTCACCATTGATTTAAAGCCTTCGATCAGCCCAGCATCCTCTGCGTCTGCGTCTGCGTCTGCATCATCATCATCATCATCTTCATCATCGCTTACTTTCCCAGGCTCAGCATCGATGTTGGACTATGTCACGCGAAACTGGCTCGCGCATAATGTGACTACTGATTTGAGGAGTTACGAGGATATCGAACCGTTCATGAAACGACCGTTCTTCTTGTTGGTCAGTGTGGACGGACCGCTACGAGTGAGATACGAAAGGGAGAAAGCGAGGTGAGTGGGAGAGACTTGGCACTTAAAAAACGATTTGGACATCCATCGTCGAGTTATGGCCATGATGGCCAAGCTGTTTTCGTCTTCCGGAACGAGGATGACCAGTCTATGTGCAGAATGTGCCGGACATGTTTGCACTGGCTTAACGAGTCTTTTGATCTGTTAGATTATCAGCCCGAGAAGGCCACACCATGACCCTGGAAGAATTCGTCGACAACCACGACACACTCCTCAACGGCTCCCTCCCCTCCACCATCACCACCTCCTCATCATCCCTCGGCTCAATCGGTGCCCCGACCACCTTGTCCCATCATCCCCAAACAGATTTCAGGCGGACGTTATCTCTTGCGCATATTTCGATCTGTAACAATTTCCCCGACGTGTCGGCGTTGCATTGGTATCTAGATCGATTGGATTTACTGGATGAAGAGCGGTTGAGACCTGGTTGGGATACTTATTTCATGGTGAGTTGGGTGTCAATTTGGTGGACCAACCCCGAACCCTATCATCTCCTTCAATTTGATTCACGACCAAAAGTTGTCAAATTCGTGGGAACGGAAACCCAATGTTGTGACTTCAGACGGACCATTTGCTGAGCTTGTTTTCTCTCACGTCCCACAGACCCTCGCATCTCTCGCTTCACATCGATCAAATTGTATGAAGCGCAGAGTAGGCGCCCTCCTCGTCAGATCGAAACGGATCCTATCAACGGGATACAACGGTACGCCTCGCGGTACGAGAAACTGTAATCAAGGCGGATGTAGGCGGTGTAATGGGTCTGCAAGGGGTGGCGAGGCCTGTGAGTTGATTTGCCTGTTGACCATAATTCTCGGATGCAGGAGAAGGCCCATGAGTGAGAAGAAGGAATGCTCACGTTCCTGCTCGCATTTCAGTGGACGAATGTCTCTGTTTGCATGCGGAAGAAAACGCTCTTCTCGAAGCGGGGAGAGAAAGAATAGGCGACGACAGTGTGATCTACTGCAACACGTGAGTTGTGCTTCTCCTTATCAGGTGTTTACCCCCCTTCTCCCCAGGAGCCGCCTTCCTGTCCCCTCCCTGCCTTTCCTGCTGTTCTTATTACTTGAGTATTCCATCTCGCTGACACTTACGCACACACACACACAGCTGTCCATGTCTCCGTTGTTCCGTCAAGATCGTTCAATGTGGGGTTCGCGAGGTCGTCTACAATCAGAGTTATAGTATGGACGAAGCTTCCGCTGTCATCTTGAAAGAAGGAGGGGTGATCTTGCGTCAATTACATATGCCCTCGGCGGTATGACCAACCCGTCCTTCCGTGACCAAAGGTCACATATATGCATGATTCTTCACAGACATGTCGCCTTCTACACCTCTGCTAATATGATATTGGCATTTCCACCAATATCCAACCTCTCATCCGTCAACCAATCCCAAACTCCGTTATCACCCTCCATCCTTCCCAGCGTCGCATTCAAAGCCAACCACACTGCATCCCCATCTCTCTTCCCTGACCTCAAATACAGCTCTCTCGCAGAAGACTGTAATTCCTCATGTGTCCTCTTATCTAAACAAGGTCTGAAAACAAGGACGATCTCCCATAAAACACTTTCTGAAACTGGAACTTCTTCGACGATGAATTTCGCAGTCTTCAGAATCGCAAGATGTAATCGATGAGAAACGGTATGCGAGCTTTCTGTACCCATAGTAATTCCCGCTCCACCAGATCGTCTCGTCAACGCTGATCTTTGGTCGAGTAGTCGTTGAGCTTCTAGCAGTTTCTTGAATCTTGGCCAAACATGATCTAATACCCTTTTACTCATGAAATCGCCAACGTGTTCACACAAGCTCGCGATCACCTCGGCCGACTCGGTGACCACATATGGCTCAGGATCATCCAATCGGTTGAGGATCGATCCCCAGGCGTTGTGGATGAGGGGTAAGAGATCCGATTCCCGATTGCCCGAAGCGAGGACAGGTACAGCGAGAGATATGAGAGCTAAGACCTTGGAGCGTAGGAATGGCGAGCGATGGGTGATGAAATAGATGGACTTCTCCAATATACGAGCAGCGACTTGCTGCGATCGAGTCGCAGGTGTTTCTCCATCGCCATCCTCCATCTTCACATCGGGGTCAGCCTCTGCTTCATCCTCTGCTTCCTCTTTCGGTGAATCCCCCTTGCCCCAAGCATGCTGAGGTGCTCGCTCCAAGATATCTTCTATCACCTCCTTATTCCTCTTGTCCCTCTCGTCCGACCATTTGAAGAAGAGCTCAAAGTCGTTCTCGGGACTGGGAGGCTTCTCAACTCTCCTGAACTCTTCCAACTTCTTTAGCCGCCCTGCACTGGGACCATCCGCATCGACTTCCGCAGCCATCACCTCAATGAGAGTTACTAGCACTGCCAGTAGGCTGGTTGCTAGGGTTTCATAGCCGTGATAATCGTCCAGCGCGTCGAAAATCTCGTCAACTACATCGTGCACTAAAGGGACAATCGGCTCGCCTACCAGTCTGATCATCGCTATCAGGACCAGAGGTGCCGTCGAAGACAAGCGCTTGTGAGTGAGTCGTTGTGTGACCACATTTATGACGTAGTCCACGTTATCGATAACGAGGTTCTGCGTCGAGGCATAGCCAGAGTGGTACGCTACTTGCGCTAAGGCGATCGAAGCGTACTCCTGAATGATATTCAGAGGCGAAGCGAGGTGCGAGAGAATAATGTATAGTGATGTTAACAGAAGGGGGCGGAAAGAAGAAGATAGAACTCGCGAACACAGAGCGAGAGTCTGCAGGGACAACGCCGTCAAGAGGCTTCGCTGCGCCTGAACATGCAGACGCCTTGTTTCTGCTGCCGCAAAGGTGTTCGGTAAGGGCTTCTTGTCGAGAAGGGTAGTCAACGTGTCTAATCCCTTACTTCGTTCTACCGGTAACAGTGCATCCGATGTTGAGTCTTCCTTGTAGCTGGTGTATTCCTCCTCCTCGTCATCGTCATCATCGTCGATAGCTACAATGATTTTCGAGACGTCTTTCGCCATTTTCTCCACTGCCTTGCTGACTCGACCCTCCACTCCCTCAAGCTGAGAGGTGGCCATACCGTCGAGCAGCTTCTCAGCAACCCATAACGCCGACACGGCTTTCGCGATTTGTCGTCTCCTATTGCCTTTGGCGAATAGCACGAGATACTCCACAGAGTGCAATGCTGGCTCTCCTCCCGCAGACCCCAATGCAAAAAGCATTTCTCCCAGAGCTCTCACTGTCGATGCAGACTCGACATATCGTAACGGTAGGTTAGGGAAGTGGGCATCCGTTGGTGATAGAGAACTGTTACCATCTTCGAGCAATGAGGGAACAGCTGAGCCATTCAACGGTCTCTGTTCCCACCCACGCTGAGCTGTCCGTGCGGCAAAATTGCCTGCTGCCGTCCAACCTGCCAGACGACCGAACTCGAGACAGTCCAGTAGAGCCCAGCTCCATCTCTCAATCGCTCCGTCGGGACCTAGAAGATCTGCAATCGCGTTCCTCTTCGACGTTTCCGCCAGTCGACTTGCTTCGCTTGTGGTTTCAGCAATTGCGGTAATCAGCTGCGCTAGATCCCCAACCTTCGGATCTTGCTGCGAGGTGACGAGTCTAGGAACGGAGTTGATAGCGTTGCTGAGTATATCGAGCAGTGTAGGTCCGAGCACAAGATCGTCTTTGTCAAGTAGTTGACGAAATTTTTGACGAGCTTCGAGCTGAACTGGGTCGAAGGGATCTCGAGACAGGAGGAGAAGGGCGGTCAACGCACGCGGAGTAAGATGAGGAAGAGATTCGTGACATTGGTCGGCCAGCGAGTACGCTAGTGATACCGCCGCGTGTCTAGCAAGGTCCGACGTATGGGATGAAAGAAGGGAAAGAATTGCCGGGATAGCAGAAAGGAGTTGGGTCGATGTGAATTCGAGGTAGGAGGAAGTCAAAGGCGGGAAGGGGTTGGCGAGAGTAGAGGTCGAAGTGGAGGAGGGAGCTAGGGACGGCGGCGGCGGTTCGTTAGGCGGTGAAGGGTCGACCGTTTTCTCCCATTCTTCAGCCAATTGACTCAGATCATCGACAATGGGTCGAATAACTCCGACCTCCCTTAGTTCCGAGTCGCTCAACGTCCCGACTACTACATCTTCGATCACTCCCGCTGCTTCCTTGGCTACTTCTCCTTTGAGAGATCTGCCAGCAGCGTGCACCAGCTTGGACATGGCACTGACACATCCGGGCAGGACAGCAGCGAGCACTTCGTGCTTTCTCGCAAGATACACCTTGATCAGGGGCCGAAGTAACCGCAACGAAGAAAGCTGAAGTTGCAGGTAAGGAGGAGATGGCGCAGCGGTCTCAAGGAGGAACGTTATCGTTTGGAAGAGGGTGGGAAGAAGAGGCGATTTTGGGGTTGCAAATTGTTCCAGCATAGCCGGATTTGGATGTGTACGGCTGGACGAGCTCGCGTTGGGCTCGAGTAGAGCGGCAAGGAGGTTCACAGCTTGCAGCTGCACTTCCTGGCCGACCTCCTTCCCCTTCCCTTTCCCCTTGTCCTTGACTTGACTAGCCCCAATTCTTGGACCGACAGCAGCGATACTGAATCTCCACAATTGTTCCCAAGCAGTGATATCCATTCCACCATCCAGGTCTCGCCATGCACGAACAGTATACGCCAATAACCGGAATGCAGCTTCGAGGAAGTTGTCAGGGAGGGAGGAAGGGTCCGCTTGGCGCATGATGTTCGTGATGGGAAAGAGGATATAATTGATCATCGCAGCGTCCAGAGCGGTGGACGGCAGCGAAGAAAGGGTTGATGACAGGGAGTCGATGAAGTGAGCATGCTGAGAGTGAGGAGTCGGAGGCTGAGAAGCGATCCCCATGAGCGCTACGCAAATGGGCTTGACCTGCGCATATGAAGGCATCAGCTGATGACGAGACCACAACCTCATCAAATATACACTGACCTTGCGGAACGTCTCCATCCTAGCTTGTTGACCTTGCAGCATAGTTGGTCTATTCTGCGTCCTATTTCCAAATGTCGATGATTGAGCATGACTGGCAGCCAGGGCGCTGAGCGAGCTTGGGATGAAAGGCATGTCACCACGTACTCCTCCTTTGTCCTGCGATCAGATTTGGTCTCGGACTGAGCTGCTATATGTTTCTCAAAGTGGTGACAGTCATATCTACCTTGCTCAGATAGGAGACAATGCATCAACATGGATATACATCTTCGAAGGAAAGAGAATGTATGTGGTGGAGGCATTGAAAGGCGGAATATCTATTCCACCCACTTAAGACATCCGACTGTGGCTTTGTTGGGATCGTCTGCTATTACTCAGATAGCAATACGCCTTCAAAGCATGTCGATCTCGAGTGAGTGGCTCCTTGCAGCCACTGCGCGATGTACTGTCACCTGATCGAACGCAGTTGGTCAGAGGGCAGGCTGCTTGCCATTTTGAACCGCTGTCTCTCGAAGTGGTCGTTCTAAGACGGATGATACTGGTAGACATTGTTTTTGACTGTTCACGCATTCTCGATCAGGCGTCGTTGCTTGCAGTGGCATCACAGTTAGGAGCAAAAAATCTCTGACAGATTCAACGTGTAGGATAAATAACAGCATGGATGACGCCTTTCATAGCTGCTCGAAACCGCCTGGCACGGGCGTGATGATCGCAAGTATTGCATTCTGGAAGCAAGACGCTAATCTCACAATGACGTTTGGTGATCTAGTCGAATTTGGATCGATCGTAGTTGGCACCACCAGCCCTTCGTAAACGAGTGACAATGTCGTCCTGAACAAGGTTCGGTGTCGTATCAGCTAAAAGGACACCTGCGATGAAAGAGGGCGTCCAGCTCACCTGCTTGAGATCGTTGGGCGTGGATGCGTTGATCTCGATGGAGTATGATCGGAGGACGGACTTGACATCTCCCGCATGGACTGAGACCTGTACAAACGTGACGAGATGAACAGTTGCTCTCCTTCAGACGAGAGAGTGAGGTCTCTAACTGGCTCCTGACCAAGCCTGAAACATAGACTTACCTTTGCCCTTCTCATGACCTTGACCTCCTCCCCGATCCAGAAGATCAAGACGAACTTTTCCCTGAACGAATGCTCGTCATTGACATATCTGATCTTGGCATAGGCGAAAGAAGCGCGTTGAGGTTGGAGGTGAGAGGCCAGCTCGGAAATGTCGCCTGAACCAGTCGCCGTGAGTGTGAGCTTGTTCGACTTGTCGGACTGTTCAGAGTGTATGTGTCAGCTCGAAAACCGTGGTTTGTTGTAGATATTGGAACATATTGTCGTCGTGCGAGGGAAAAGAATAGACAAAGCACAATCTCATGATCAGCAACATGTCCCAAGATAGAAGCACTTCGTGTTGAATGGACCGTGATGAAGGAAGCTGCTACAAGATTGCCCTCGTACCCACCTCGTAGTCAAGCAGTAACCAAGTGATCTCTCCATCATTACTCCTGACCTTGTCGTAGGCTGCAGTCGCGGTGATACATCAGTCATTTGGACTTTATCGCGCGGATAAGCTCACCCTCGGCGATTTTTGGGTCCTTGACATCAGCCATATCGACGAGGAGAGGAGATCAAGAGGAGCAAGAGCGGGGCGGGGGAGAGAATAGATGGGGCGAGAAGGTCAGAGCACTGGGTGATCCTGTCTTGATAGCTGTTGCATGAGATGGTAGATGCCAACAACAGACTGATAGACAGGACACCACCCCAGCTGGAGTATTCAGGGTCATCAGAGTTCGACCGCGACGGTCACGTGACTGGCAACCCGCAAGTCTCCTTAAACCTCCTTGTGCAGCATCCTCTTTCTATCTCGACTTCAGTTGTTTTGCTATAGCTCACTCTTGAAGCGATTCAATTGGTTTCACCGCCAGCATGTCTCACAGTCATGGCGAACCCTTAGGATCCGACGCGACTGTGACTCCAGAGGTTCAGGCCGTCTCTTCTCTGCTCGCCCATCCGTTACTGCAAGATCCGAAATTCGTAGCAGCTGTCGGAGGTCTGGTCGTCCTACTCATCTTTCTATCTTGTAAGCTGCCTCTGACCTCAGCCAACACAATCTGGGTAGTCACTCATGAGCTTTGATCATCAAAGTGTTCCGTTCTGGAAAGAAGATTGCGAGACGGAATGGTCCTGCTACGATCTTGCTTGTTGGTCCTTCTGACGGTGGAAAGACTTCCCTCTTCACCAAGGTAAGCTGTTGAGCGATGTGAGTTGACAGAACTACGAGCTTATCATGTCTTTCGTCCGACAGCTTGTCCAGGGTGTATATCCCCAGACTCATACCTCTGTAGTACCATCTGTCACCACCTTCACTCTTCCCTCACCTTATGACGACGGTCAAACCAAACAAATTCGACTGGTGGATCTGCCTGGACACCCGCGACTTCGTGACGAGTTGAAGAAGCGTATCAAAGATGCTAGTGCTGTAGTGTTCGTGGTCGACATTCAGGGGATTGTCAGGAATTCTTCAGGAGTCACAGAGTAGGTGTCAGCTAACGTCTCAGTCCCTCCCCGATACTGACGAATAGCTGAATTTGTTTACCTCCAGAGAACTCCCACCAGTTCTTACTGCTCTCACCAACCTTTCCCTCCGTCTTCCTCCCTCCTCGCCACTTCCGAAAGTCCTTTTACTCGCACACAAGACCGATCTCCTCGTCCGACCCGCTCCGCCGTCCACCCATTCTCCTCCCGATATCTCAAGTGCGACCCTCACAACCTCCACTGATCGATTGAGATCCATCCTGACTCGAGAGATGGATAGACTCAAATCTGCTCGAGGTGGATCGGGCGGTAAGATCGAAGGTATGGGTAAAGTCGCCGGCGGAAGTTCGGGGAACTGGTTCAGTAGATTGTTCGGTGCGGGAAGCGGTGCTGTGGGCGTGAGTGAAGCGGAAGGTGAGGGTGAGGAGGATGAGGGATTGGTTTGGGGTGGTAAGGGCCCTTTCAGATGGGAAGATGTGGAAGGCGTAGACATCGAGTGGGCAGCGAGCGGCTTGGGGTTAGTCCAGGGAGAGAAGGTGAAGGGAGAGGTGGAAGAGGGTAATGGACTAGACGAGATCAGGAAGTTTTTGTGGGAAGTTTAGAATGCATTGAAATGGGCCATTGGGAGACGTTTCAACCTTCAACATCACTGACAGCTTCTGGGTATAGAGGCTTCAAGTACTATGGCCAATCGGAGGACATATTCACCGCTTTCCAGAAGCGATCGTATACAATCTTATGATGAGTTGATCATCCATTCTAGCCGTCTTTCTGTCTCGCACAACCGTGGATGCTCCCCAACATGGCAGCTGCACCAAAGTAATGACCTCGCATGACAAGAGGCGATGGAGACTTTATGCACTTGACAAAGACAGATAGACTGTTGTTATATTTGGTTATGCCACACGTCCCACTTCGACGCGCTGACGTCACCATCTCCTTGCTAGAGTTGCCACTCCATCCGGCACCGCACCGCACGGCGGCATGGCATGTCACCGTCTCCGCGCCGAGTCAATCACTTTTATCCTGTGCTTTTCAGAAAGTGACAACCCCACATCTCAGTCTTCAGTCTTCAATATCCCAAACTAAACCAGTCTGAACAACTAACTACTCTCACTCACCAAATCTCCGTCGATATGCCCGTCAAAGGATCCGACATCGTTCTCATTCTCGTGGCCATCATCTTCCCTCCTGCCGCAGCTGCGATCATCACGGGATGTTCTTGCGATCTCCTCATCAATATCCGTGCGTATAGCGTCTCTACTCCGTCTCCGTGCTGCGCTGACCTACTGCATCCAACCTCCCGCAGTCTTGACCATTTTGGTAAGTACCATTGCTTTTGAGGACAGAATTCAAAAGATATGATAAGGGAGAACAAGTGCTGATGCGATTCCGCACCCTTCTGTGCTCTTCATGATAAAGGGTTATCTCCCGTAAGTAATCGATCATCTCGTCTGATCGCAATCTCAATGACCAAGCTGATACTTCGCTCAACGCAGAGGTCACATCCACGCTTTCTGGCTTATTTGTGCGTACATCCCGGTTTTCCCACCGAGTAATCAACCAACCCAAAGACCCCTTTTCAAACTCTACTGCGCTCGCACACGCGCACAGTTTTCTATTACCTTCATGTGCTGACGCAATGCATATCTAATCTCACAGACAAGCGAATCAAGGCTGAAGAGATGTACGGACACGGAGGATACGCTTACCTCGGTAACGGCAACTTTGTCGGCAGCGGTCCCGGTGGAGTCGCTCCTGGTGAGTTCGACCCCACAATCTGTTGTACCATTACCCATCCCATCCAAGCTTGAACAGCTCGTTTGGACAGGAGCCGTGACAACATGCTGATGATGTTCGTCTATAGTAGGAGGAGCCCAACAGCCGTACTACGGCTCTACAGGTCGTTAATCTGTCCATCCTCCCCTTTATCATGTGGTCCTGAGACAGTGTAGTAGATACGGATATTGGGAGAGCGAAATGCGCAGGAGGGTGGCTTTAAGGTGGGATTGTACACCACTTGTATGGAACAGGAAAGGAAATGTATAGCTCAGTGAAACAAGTGTGTGGAGGTGCAAGAGACCGTTCTCCGCCGGACATTGTGTGAAGAGAACACGGCGTCAGGCTGTCATGGAGGGCCGGAGGTCGGCGAAGGTCACGAAGAAGACTCTATGTTTAGGCGTCGAGGACCTTCAAGGTTTCTGGACCACGCAACACAACATCGATGAGGTTGGGTGCCTGAGATGTGCTATTTGAATCCCCGCTGAGAAGCAATCCGCTTCATTCCCGATGGCACGACATTGGGAATCCGACTATCAACAACGAGTGGTGCGACGATGCACAGCCGATACTAGCACATTCGAAAGGAAGACACGACAAACTGATATCCTTTGACGTCACAAACACACACTTACACAGATCTAAGTTATACATGCAAGCATGGTCTCACTCAGTCACCTCAACATCACCTTCTTTCAACAATGCAATGATCGTACACGACCGATCTGAGAGTACGATTACAGATGTGACGACACCAAGATGAACTTGATAAGAGGGTTCACAACTGATCCAATGCATGTGAGTGACTACATTCGACTGGACCCAAACGACAAAGCATATTTGACTGACTGGGCTATCCGGAGTACAGTGGCGAACATACCAATTGGACGGTCCTCTCTATCCGGAGCTGGAGAGGGAGATGCAGCGTCAAGCCTCGAGAGCATTTGCGACAGGTAAGTATGGGCTAAGTGGGAAAAGCCTCTTTATCCATGCGACGCGGTATATCAAGACTACCATCGATCACCATTGTCGTTTGTCACTCACCATACTCGACAACGAGAACGAGAATTCCCTAACCCAACACCCGAGATCTCGTGCCGATGTCACGAGCCCCTCCCGGCTGACTGTCAACACTCGTATGTCGTAGCACAAACACCACTAGGATACTCGGTCTCCACGTCTATCACCTCCGTCAACGGAGTCACGAGGGGCAGTACCCAGATACAGATTGGGAAGGGCACGCCATGGACCGCTGCTGAGATGAAAGAGTTGGAAAGGAGGTTCGTGGCGTTGGTCTGAAGGAAGCATGGTCGGGTAAGTCCCAGCGTTTTTGAGCGTGGGTTTCTCTTTTTTCTGGTCTGGGCAATATCTCCCTCATGACAAACATTGAATGATGGGATCAGCGTGATTTGTATCGGCTCCACTCACTCTTTCTCACTCCCGTCCGGGTTTGCCGACTGGACTGTTAGTCACCAGAAGGATAGGCAATGCTGATCTGAGGATGACTGCAGAAGATCTGACGGTCATACACTGCGCTCAATCGAAGCCCATCATCCCTCTTCATCTTCCTCTCATCGGATCAAATCTATCGAATCGTCTCACCATGACACCGTCCCACCTCGTTCTCACTCCTTGAACGGTGGTTCGCATCACCACCACCACCACCACCATTCTGTCGAAGATCGTGCCCATCCGCGTCATATCGATACCGGTCACGTCCGCCACTCCCACAACGACAGTACAATCCGCAAAGATGGATCAGGGCTTGACGTCCCGGATGTTGGACATGTGCCTGATGTTGAACATCCTCGTACAACATCGAGATCCGGTTCGTGGTCCTCCAAGTTCAAGGCGAAGAGAAGCTCGGGCGACGATGGGCAGTGAACTTTCTCTCGCTCTCTCACTCATTCTCACTCACCCACACCCAGCAAATAGTATTACGCCTTTCATACCCATCTCAGTCTGCTGTGTATGTATTATTTCGTTCATTTCAGTTCAGTTGAGTTCGGAATCGTCATGCTTCGCGTGTATTGCTGAAGCTGTGCTTTGACATGCCAGATGATGATATGCATGGTGATGTTCTCTCTTTATTGAATTGTATATCTATCTATCGAATTGAAGTCGTGGGTCCAGAACGGGAAATGAGCGTGTCCATATACGCTTTTCTTTTCTCTCATGCTTCGGACTGTACATATAACCCTTATCACACTGACATCTTTCGCGCCTTTCTCCCCTACACCTCATCTCCTCTTTTTCAACTCGGCCTCGCCATTCGTTGCGGTCTGCCCCACATCTGAGGCCGAAGTCGTCCCCACAGATTGGGGTATACCTTCCAAATCCGCCATTGCGACATGACCATCTTCCGCATCCGACTCATCATCACCTTCAACATCTTCTTCTCTGATATCTTCTGCCCCCAACCCCCTGACCACTCGAACAGCCACCACACAGGCCATACAGAACCACATGGACGCGAGGACATAGAGCGTGCAGAGCAGAGCGAAGAACCCCCAGAATGTCCCTCGGGTGAGATACTTCCCTTGAGAGGGGTTCCATTCGAAGGGAATGTATGCGGGAGCATCGTAAAAGAGGGTTCGAAGGACAAGGAATAGTCCGATCTGACGGCTGAATAACCAGGAGACAAGGAAGATGACAAAGGTGATGTCGCACAGTGTGGTGTGAGACAGGTATCGAAGCATTTTCGCAAGCTGTGGGCGAGGGAGCATGGTCAGTAGGGACAGCGGGTTGTATAGACTACAGTATTTGAGACGCCAGTCCGGGACCTCGATTGGCTCGAGCACGAAGGGAACGAGAAAATGTGTTGCGAGGGTCGGAAGCCACTCACGGGGAAGATGATATCCACAAAATCCATCAAGACATGGATCAATGTCCCAACCCTCGTAAAGTTCGTCGCGTAACTCGATGTGATCAGAGTAATAGACAAGATATGATGTCCGAACATCTGCCAGTGATCCTTCCTCCTCTTCTCGGTGTTGATGACGTAGACTTGGTGGAACCACCAACCCAATTGAGCGAGGTAGTAGAATTTGGTGAGTCCGGGGATGGGACTGTAGGGGTATGTTCCCCACAATTGAGCGGGAGAAGCCGCGTGAGGTATTCGATGTAGAATTATCTGTCCAGTGGGAAAGCAGAGGTTGTCAGCTTACCCAATCCGCTCGAGTAGCCATATGGTTAGAGAGTAATGATGCAGAGGATTGATCTGGCAGTGGTTACCACGAAATCATACTCACCATACCGATGGTCCACGAAACAGAACAGTACAGACAACTCCAAGCTTGTTCCGAGAATCTCGTCGCGATATTCTCTTTTCTCCTTCTCTCTTTTCTCTCCCCTTTCGCCAAATGCGCTTTCCCGTTCTGCGCATGCTCATGACCGGCTGGTGTCGCCCCCAGATACCATCTTACGAATGGCGCAAATACATACCGAAGACAGAACGCTCTCGCGAGAGTGAAGGCTAACGCCCAGAAGATGACGAAACAAAGATCTTTGGAACCTTTCGAGTATAGTGTCGGTGAGGAGGTCGAGGTGACGGAGAGGTGTTTTGATGTTCGCTGGAAAAAGGAAAGGTGTGGTCGGACAGGGTACGAGAGGAGCAGGAAAGGGTGGAGCGGTGTGGGGAGATAGGTGTGAACGAGGGTCGGAAGTCTTGAGGAGGTGAGATTGTAAGACATGATAAGAGGTGTCGAACCTCGACCAGAAATGACTGGCGAACGAGGGGTACGAACGTAAGAGCGAATCAAAGCGATGAATCACTCGAGGATCATCGCTTGGTCATGGAAAAGTGACTCTAGAGGAAGGAACGGATCTATTGTCCTTGTCAACGATTGATCGTGATTTTTTTTTTGCATCGTAGGTGGTGACAACCACCTAAACGCGTAAAAAGTCGAAACCCACCAATGATGATTCCGACAAACCAAGACGTGGGTCTGCGAACGATATTGCCAACTCGGCACCTGAGCTGCGGTCGCGATTCTTGTCCGATATCCAAAGCCGCCGTGTATAGCCACCTTCGTGGTATTCTGGTCTATGTAGCGTACTCGATAAGGATGTCACCACTACTGATGTGAATCGTTGAGAGATGCAAAGCCCAAACCAATGAATTTCAAGTGGACAACCCCAGAAAAACACGTCCAGACCTACTACCATCGTTTGATCCCGTAAACAACGGGAACTAGTACTACCCCCCTTTCTTAATCGATCCATCCATTTACTCCTGACGAAGCTCTCGTCGATACTTTGCTCGTCCTTTGGACCGGACACGACTCTGACCATTCTTTTGCTTGCTCTCTCTCTCACACACAATCACGTCCACCTCACCCGGTCTCACATCACTCGGACGACATGGCTTTTCCTACTCCCTCACCGACATTATATGTCTCGAATCTCGAATCCAAGGTCAAGAAGATCGAGTTGCGTGCTCAGTTATACGCTCTCTTCACGCCTTATGGTCAAGTGTAAGTCAGATGATCAGTTCGCACTTCAGCCTTGTCACTGCATTCAAGCATGGTTCAGGATCAACGAGACTGATGATCTTTCAACCTCGTGTAGCATCGACGTTGTGGCTAAGAAACATGCCGGAGGAAGGGGACAGGCTTTCATTGTGTTTGCAGAACAATCAGCAGCCACTTCTGCTCTGAGATCGTTGTCCGGGGATCTGTTCTACAACAAAGAGCTGGTTAGTGTGTCTTTTTCTCTGCCTCATACCATGAGTGCAATTTTCACTTTCAATGACTCTGAGGGACTCTGATGTCTTCGATTTCATGCGTTTCTTCTCCACACTCTTTTCTCTAACGGAAGGATCCAGTATTCTGGATCGGCTCAAATCAAGATTGTCATACGCACATCCGCTGATACCTGCTCGCTCCCTCGCTCACAGAGAATAACATACGCCAAAAAACCGTCATCAGCAACTATCGCCCGAACAGATCCCACGGCTTCCCGAGACGCCGCAGCGATAGAAGCAGCGCGAATGGTCGTCTCGCGCGCTCAAGGGGAGTACGAGCAGCTCGAGAAGGAACGAGAATTGGAAGACGCAGCTATCAGGGGAGATAATGGGCCGGAGAAGAGAGCGTTGGATGGGGAAGGAGATGAGAGGGAAAGCAAGAGAGTGAAGGGGAACAATGAGGTGGGGGAAGAAGAAGAGGAAGAGATGGAGCTGGATGATGGTGAGTTGACGTGTCTAATTCCATCTCCAATTCTGAGTAGACGAAATCAGGGATTGGATGTGTCAATCTGTGTGCTGTGGGAGACCGTGCTGATTGTATTCTGGTGCGGCTCAGATGATGATGAAGCGACACCATCGAAACCTACACTCATCTGCACAAACTTACCGGCGGAATGCAATTCCGATATCATGAGTGCCCTGTTCTCTCAGTGAGTCACGCTGCACAATCCTCCCCTTGTCTCCTTCCTCGTGGTTCGTTGTCCCTCCATTCTGGATGTATAGAGATCGCTATCGTGCTCTTATTCTGCCATGTCCTACTCCATTGTTCATTCGACCACTTTCACGCTGTCAGAGGACACTCTCATTACTTTCCGGTCTTCGCTGACACCTCATCACTTCAGATACTCTGGCTTTATCACCTCATCCTCTCTCCCCTCTTCATCGAAACCCCCTTCATCCCATCCCAAGCCTAATCCAGGAGCCAAATCTTTCGCAGCGATATTCGGGACGAAAGAGCAAGCTCAAACCGCGCTGACAGAGGTGAATGGATATTTGATGCAACCCGGCTGGGAGATGAGTGTGAGTTTGCAGTAATCGTATAGAGTATGTACATTCTGCATGGGCATGGAAAATATATGATCATGATTTAGGAGTTTTACAACATTATCGGGCGACACTCTTCGTACACTTGTGGATATCCTCATCACCGTTTTCGGAATGTAGTACATCTTCTCGCTGTCTCTGCTTGCGACTATGGAGCGCGAGGACCGTAGTCGTCTACTTCCCGCCCATGATGGCCTTCATTGGATTTGCTGCTCCGAACTTCTTGAGCACTTCCGCGGCACGTTTCATCTCATTCGAGAAGTCGGTGATGATCCTCCTTGCCTCTTCTTTCCAAATTGAAGTATGCAATATTAGCAGAGAGCCTACCTACGATGGAGGCGGATAGGGGGTTCGAGGGAAGCTGATCAGGTGAACTTGTGCGCGCTGATGACAGCTTACCGTGTTTGCGTTCTTCCTCTTCGATCATGTACACACCCCTGACGAGATTCTGACTACCCTCAACCACGAGCTGATGGAAGATGTATTGAGTGTTGAAGATGATATCGTAGCTATTTACAGACATTGTTTTAGACCGTCGGAGTGGGGTAAGAGGAAGGAGGAAAGTGACTGACGTGCTAGCGATAGTGTCTTTGGTGAATTCTGGGTGAGTACAAGTAAGTCAGCGTTGGTGACGTAAAAAAAGGCTTCAAGTAGTGAGTACAGGGGCAGCTTGCTGCACTACCAAGGAAGGTCATGCGATCATAATCATATAAGTTAGCGCTGGCTCAACGCACCTTCGAGGAAGGCCATGTGCTTTTTCTGGAGATTGTCCCATTCCTCCTCGAGGAGGTTCTTGGAATTGTACCTATCGACCTGCCCAGAGAAAGTGATCAGTAATGGTTATTTTGAGGTCTTCAGTGCCAGGAGGGAAAAGAGGATGCCAAAACCATTGGCAAGGAGAGAAGACGACCAATGTGTGGGTAGGAAAGGCTCAAGTCTGAGGCCAGCTCAAGGGGGAAGGGGGGTTGATACAATTGTAGTAATATTTACCGGTGCCATCGGATCGAACTCCTCATCATCTTCTCCATCGTGACCAAAATCCATGTCATCATCGTCATCGTCATCGTCTGTCTCCTCGTACCCGTGATTATCATTTTTCCTTCCTTTCTGATAATCCTCCTTCCCCAACTCTCCAATGCCATTAACATTACCATTAGAGTTGGCGTTGTCGTTCTTTCCGGCAAGGGTGACAAACGATGCAGCTCGTCTGACCAACCTATTCCTTCCTCCCACCATCTCTCGACCAACGCCCCCACTCTCGACCCCGTCGCTGCTCTTACTCCCGTTCTTCGTGAAGGGATTACCGGAATTGTACGGGGGGGTAGGACCGGTCTTGACAAGTGCTCGAGAGTTGGTTTCGTTTTCGAAAGTATTTTCGACAACGTCAGGATAGATGGGGCCAGACACAATGGCTCTGCTCGCTTCGGCAGAGCTGGAATAGTTGCCGGGTGGCGACTGGTCGATGTCAAATGGTTCAGGGTCGGGATCAGGTGAGGAGGTGCAAGGGTATGCGTTGTAAAGTTGATTCATTGTGATCTTCGCGGTGTTGGTGAAATTGAGAGTGTGGTTTGATTTGTATGTCAGTGCGACTCGAGTCAGTGGAACCGACGTTAGGATCCGAGGTAAGAAGCAGAGCAGGAGAAAAGAGGAAGAAGGAAGAGAGTCGGGTCAATGTATAACTGTGTACTTGATGGCTGAGAGAGCAAGAGTGCCGTGCGCACAAACCCGGCTGCCTCTTCATTCGCCATTTCGAGCTTGGACCACAAGTTTGGTTTTCACTTACTCGCACTCAGTAGGGGATCATCGGAAAGAAACACTGGTCAAGTCAGATGGAACGATGTCGGTAGATCCCTCACCACACGTATATAGAGCATGCGACGACTTTCACGGTATCAAACATCCACGATATGCGTGGATGACAATGCATTTCGTTTTCTCATTGTTCACCATCCGAACCAGATCAATCGATGAGGTATTTGCGTTTGAAAAATGATCGAAGATGGAGTACCTGTCCACGATCTTGCCGTCAGCTACGTTCCGCCCAAAGTCTCGGAAGGCTGGATAACGGTAGCTCACCTGCCAGACACCGAGCCCGATGATACCGAGCGTTATCAAGATGGAAAAGTTCTTGACTCGCTCGTTTGTACTCTCTGCAAGATTGCAAGATGGTCAGCTTGCCGATTGACATAGCACAGAGCACAGAGGACTACGGGCTGTACCCACCGTTCGTATCTCTCATCTTCATCTCTCTCCTTTGCAAGTAACCCACCTCATCCACAATCTCTTTGACGACCGCTTCGAGCTTTCTCATCTCCACTTCGAGGATAGACAGGGATTCTTGGTTGGCAATGGCGCTGCGAAGGTACAGTCATCAGTCAAGTGTATTTCTCGTCCGAGAACGAGCGGAATCCATTCCCTCAGGGCGCGAATGAGTCGCTCACTTGTAATCAATCGCATCCGCTCCGATATCGACGTCCAAATCAACCACTCTTGCTACCTTTGCATTTCCAGCTACACATTCAACGGTCAAATCTTGCACAAACGGCGAGTCTTGGTCGTTGATCAAGACCACTCACATCCTTCGTAGTGATTCGTCAAACATACGCCGACATCAGCAGACTCGTGTGTCGTGATTGCTAGTCTCGTCTCGCCTTTAATGTCCTGCGAGGAGAGCGGCACCCGTAAGCCGCCACACAGTCCCGACATTCATCGAGTGAAGACAGATGGCAGAAAGGTGTGATTTCGATACGATCAAACGATGCTCACCTTTTTGGACAGATACACGTTCCCTCTTTCTGATCCATCGAGAATCTCAATATCCACTCTTTGTTCCGCTTCTGTAGGGACGTTAGCGGTAACGATGACCAGCGAATGAGCTGCTGCAAAGTTCCAAATACTGATGTAAGATCAAACAACATGAGCTCATAATACGTATCCCGGTCACATTCCACTGACCACCCTGCAAGTTGAACACTATGTCAGTATACAGAATACTACAATAGAGCTGTCAAAGGAGTGGAGGACGTACTTGGTTTTGGATTCCTCTCAGCGACCAGATCGAACTTTACAGCATATGTCGCTGACAAGAATGAGAGGAAGAAGAAGAGCGCGGGGGTTCGTATTATCATCGTGATCTGCGAGGGGCTCGTTGCTTGTCGTTATCGTTGCACTGGACCTACAAGGCCGTACTCGAAAGTGATGAAAGAAAGTCAACTCGTTCTCCTCCACGTCGAAACGCGTATCAGACTTAGGCGTACTGGAGTACTTCGTGCACGCCTATCCATTCATCTCACTTGTAGCAGCAAGCCGAAAAGTCAATGGATTCTATTCGTACCGTTCCTCCTTGCACTTGACATCGATGCATTGTTTCGTCAACCATATTCTACTCCTTCCATCACCACAATCACGCCATCGTTCAGCGAAGAAGCTGTATGAGGTCTTCCCTCATCTTACGACGTTTTTTACCTGATTATCGACCCCTCGTTCGCTCAACAACCTCAATACGATCTACCGTTTGCTCTTCTGCACACAAAACTCATCCTGCACAACTTGGAAGGACATTCCTCATGTCTGTTCCGGCTGACGCTCCTAAAGCGTCGGGCGCTACTCAACCAGAGTGGGTCCGACCGAAGAAGACCGTCGAAGATCCTGTTCTGAAGGTGTACAACTCTCTTACGAGGAATAAGGCAAGTTCAAGTCGCTTCGACATTGCTCGAGAAATTTGGGCTGATCATGTGTCGCGTAGGACGAGTTCATCCCCACCAAAGGCAGACAGGTGGATTGGTACAATTGTGGGCCCACAGTCTACGACTCCTCTCACATGGGTCATGCCAGGTGAGCTAATCGACGATTCGAGGGGTAATCAATGAGCTCAGCTGACGCATTCAACTTCCTTGCAGAAACTATCTCACCCAAGATATCGTTCGTCGAATATTGAGGGACTATTTCGGCTACGATGTCAACTTTGTTATGAATATCACGGACATTGATGACAAGGTCAGTTGTTTTCTCCCGGTCTTAGCTCGGACGAAACTGTCTGACTTGCTTTTGGTTACGCAGATCATCCTCCGAGCTCGAGAATCATACCTCCTCACTCAAAACATCACTTCCAACCCCGCTCTCACACCACAACTTCTCTCATCAACTCAAGAAGCTTTCACCCGATTCCTCAATTTAAAACTAATCAAATCTCTCCCTTCCCCTGTCGAGGCTCCTTCTTCACCCAACGCTACCTCTTTCGACCATTTCGAGACCATCTTAACTAGAGACAAGAGCGATGCGACGTGGGCTAAAAGCGCCAGAGATAAGGACGAGAAATTTGGGCTGTATTTAACCAGTCTGAGCAAAGCTAGGGACGCATACCGCATCGCGGAGCAGAGATTAGAAACAGCTGAAGTCGGTGGAGACGGTGTGAGGGATCTCGTGGAGGGAGCCAGCGATGTGTTGGGACCATATCTCGGGGACACGGTGTGTACATGTTGTTTGCTCAGATCCCGAATGTAGAGCTGACCGAACGCTTGGGACTGCAGCTCGGCGACACTATCTCAGATCCCATCTCTGTCTCTCGTCAACTCGCATCTCACTGGGAAGCCAAGTTCTTCGAGGATATGGGACGTCTTCATATTCTTGCTCCTGATACTATCACTCGAGTCTCGGAGTATGTTCCGGAAATCGTCAGCTTCGTTCAACGGATAGTGGACAATGGTTTTGCCTATGAAGGTGGAGGAAGTGTGTGGTTCGATGTAGCCAAATTTGAGGGAGCGGAAGGAAATGGATTCAGGCATGAGTACGCCAAGTTGCAGCCGGGGAGTAAGGGAAACAAGAAATTACTAGATGAAGGAGAAGGTATGTTTGTCGTTCGACAGGAATGGAGAACGTTAACTGATCGCACATCCACTTACAGGTGCTCTGACCGGATCGCAAGGGAAGAAGCAAGCGGCAGACTTCGCATTGTGGAAGGCTAAATCTAAACCTGGAGAGCCAGCTTGGCCTTCACCTTGGGGAGAAGGTAGACCAGGATGGCACATTGAGTGCTCGGTCATGGCAAGTGAGGTCTTAGGGAGTGGCATGGACATACATTCAGGCGGTGTGGACTTGATGTTTCCCCATCACGACAACGAGCTGGCTCAAGCGGAGGTGAGAGCCGTTCTCACATACCAGATTGCTGGGGAGAATCTGCCAGAAGCTGACGAACAGAGCAGGCATATCACGGCTGCAGACAATGGGTCAACTACTTCTTACATACTGGACATTTGCACATCGAAGGGTTGAAAATGAGCAAGTCGCTCAAGAACTTTATCACTATTGAGGTAAGCAGCAAATGTCTCTATCGTTTCAAAGATCGGCTGATACTGATTGTGTACGTCTTGTGTAGGAGGCTCTTCGTGAATACTCTGCCAGACAACTGCGATTGGCTTTCATGCTTCAGACATGGTCAGCGAAACTCGACTTCAAGAAGGACTTGATAATCGATACAAAGTCGAAGGAGGAGACTTTTGATGTAAGTTTGAGTACCTAGACTCTCAACTTGCAAATCTGAAATGTTAGGCTGACGTGATTATCGATAGAACTTCTTCACCAATGTTCGAGCGAGGATAAACGATGCTGCCAGCATAGGAGTGAACACCGACGGCAAACACCATTATGATGAGTTGGAGAAGGGCTTAGAAGCAGAGTAAGTTCTTTCACGATTATGTTGGAATCTCACCTTGCAAAACGCTTATCTCTCGCTTCTCTAGCCTTCACAATGCTCAATACGATTTCAGAGCCGCCCTTTGCGACTCTTTCAACACCCCTGCTGCCCTTCAAGTGTTGCTCGACCTGATCGCCAAAGTCAACATCTACCTGTCTACTCGAGGGAGAGAGTACAACATAGCACCTGTAGTCAACATTGCGCAATGGATCACGAGGATGCTGAAAATGTTTGGATTGGGCGAAGGGGGTCCTGTCAGTGATGCATCGGCAATCGGGTGGGGCAAGGAAGGCGACGAGGGCGCTGCTGCGGGTGACGTCAGTGACTAGCAGTTATGGCGCTCCGATTCAATCATAACTGACATAACCTATTTGCAGTTTGAATCTAAACTCGATCCCTATCTCCGAGCTATATCTTCGTTCCGAGACGAAATTCGACGACTTGCCATCGCTTCATCATCGCCTTCTGAAATCTTAGCGCTTTGCGACCGTTTTCGAGATAACGATCTTGTAAACCTTGGTGTTCAGCTTGACGACGGGCAAGGCGCAGACGGTGGAGCGCTTTACAAACTCGTCGATCCTTCAATTCTCATAAGAGCACGAGAGGAGAAGGCTCAAGCCGCTGCTGATAAGGCTGCGAAGAAAGCTGCCAACGCCGCGGCCACTGAAGCGAAACGGATCGCGAATTTAGAAAAGGGTAAAGCGAGCCCTGGGGAAATGTTCAGACCGCCCAATGTCGCCGAAGGTGTATACACAGCATGGGATGAGCAAGGATTACCGACGAGAGACGGGGAGGGAAAGGAGCTGAGTAAAGGGGCGCAGAAGAAGTGTGCAAAGGAGTGGAAGATCCAGGAGAAGGCTCATGAGGCATATCTGGCTTGGTTGAAGGAAAGGGGACAGTGAGAGGTTGACGCTCTGAGGAGTGAAGAACGCTTCGTGCAACGGCAATAAGTGGCGTGACACGTCAATAAGGTCACCCCTTACATACTGGCATCAATCTTTGGGATCTTACATGCAATCGTCCTCACACGATTTGTGTGCAGATCGTCCTGGGTACAGCCCAGCTTCGGGTATGGGATCAGCAAGTCGCATCAGAATCGAATCGACGTAGAGACATCCTCGCGCATTAGCCAACTGTCTGATCCCAGTGGGTTTGGAATTGGCCAACCGTCTAGTCTGTCAATCCGAAACTGCCATAGTGCACCTGTGTCGCATACGATGTCGGCATACAGTACGTCATGTATGAATTATGGGCACTGTCTATATCTGTACGAAATTGATCCAGCGATGATTGCTGTCTTGTTAGTCGTAGGTGAGAATGCCAGTATCGAAATCAAGTCTCCAGCTGGACTGCTCAGGAGGAACATTAGCCGAGCATTTCATCGGTAACTTCTTCACATACTCACAAGTACATTGACCATGATAAGCGTCCGTCACATCTCTCACAGAGATGATCACTGTGTCCATCTCTTCGTGCGTGAAAGGCCGAGTCGTTTCGAAGTGACGTGACCGATGAACTGAAAGACGTGACCTCGAAATCCGCAAAACGACCCTCAAGTCGCTCCCGGTCATTGCCAATCAACGGCTATCATCAAGAGGTTCATTCTCTGTCTGTGTGCATCCCCTTCAGGCAGCTTCGGAGGGCTCCAGAAACAAGCGATGAGGGCCAGAGATGGCATTATTACGCCAATAGGTTTTTTTGTCCATGTCTTACTTAAACTCTTCGGATAACCTATCGATCATCTACGGCCATAGAACACAGAAAGCATTCCATCCCGTCCGCTTTGGAAAATTAAGCTGTGTATCGCTCGGTTAGTACCAAGGTGGGGGACCACTTGGGAATCCCGGGTGCTGTAGTTTTTTTGTACTTCTATATTGATGACAGAAGACGAAAGAGATTTGATTTTTGAGAACGAGCGAAAGAGATCGATGGATGAGTGGTTTGACCAGAAAGAGACGGTGCAAAGATAGGAGAGATAGGGGTGTTCTCATTTAGGACTCGACGGAGGTTTTTGTGCGCCACGATTGTTAGTGGCGCGCGCGAGACGACAGATGTTTTTGCTAGGTGGCGGTGCTTTTCTTGATTGAAAAGTGGTGGTGAAGGCGTGTACTTGTCAGGTAATCGTTCGAGCATCCTTAGTCCTTAGATCATTGCGCTATACTCGTGTCATGGTCGACGCGTATAGAACCGATGTGAAGGGTATAGGGACAGCAAGGTGGCCTCGTAGGGTCGAAGGTGATTTGCGAGGCGAGGGTCAGTGCCCACATGCACACTCACAAACCTCTCCTTTCATGAGCTCGGGGTCATCACCAATGTCCTCGATAACGAATATCGCTGCTAGTCCGACGAACTCGACCAATGGACCGACACCAGAAGAGGTTATCGAGCATAATCGCACCGTGACCGCACTGAGAGGGACCATGCATAGCGCCTGCTTACTTGAGAGCGCGTTCGGCGAGACAAGGACTGTGTGCTTGTGTGGATGTGAGTGTGGGATGAACAACAAACACCAGATTCCCGTTAGGGAGTTTCTTGCATTCCTTTTCGTCAACATTCGCCACCCAAACTCAAACGACTGGATACTCCATCTTGTGGGATCATGGACATTGATGAATAAACGAGAATGCATCTATCTCCATGCTTGCGGGCCGGCCCATGTCGAAGTGTGTCAATATAATGTCGAACGAATTTACTGCAACTCAATGCGAGAACTGAACGCAACCTGTACGCCATCATACATCAGCGAGCGGAGCCCTCCTTTCTTCTGTACTCATGCATGACGAACCACAATCCATGCGGGTAGATCACTTCACTGCACTCACCCCTACTTCCCAGAGGAAGCACTTTCTCGACTCTTGTCAATTCTTCAGGAGTAAAAGGCCATATTCGGAACAAGGTGAGTTGTCGATCACCGGGACAACCTTGACGTTGATCGTCCTCTGTCAGAGGGAGAAATTCGACGAGTGGTTCGGAACCTATAAGACATGGTCAAATTGGATCAATGCGTGGTCTTAGCAAGAAGTATGGGACGAAGATGATGGCTATGAATGTCGCATCGTCCGGATATAATATTATGTTCAAACAGGGGTTTGATGTGTGGAGTCGACATGGCTCACCGACAGCGAAACATCTACCGATACGAGCGACACACTCTCTGAACTGGTCGTACGTGAATGCGTTGATGGTTGTCCCGCAATATGATTGAGCCTGAGGAGAGCAAAATCATCAGGCTTCGTTCTAGTTTGGGGCAAGGGCTGTATGTTGAACCTGTGGACTCACGTAAAGCTCTTCGGACATGGTGGAGGAAGATTTGCGGGGTCGTCGATTGCTGGAGTAGAGTCAAGTCTTGTTGCTATGATGAGATCGATGAAAGCATCGAGAGAAGTCTATCCAAGCTCTTTAAGAAGAAATACACCGCAAGTAACTTTTCACTTGTCAATGAGGTCAGGAAAAGTGTGGAAAGGGATTTGATGATGTTGACGAAGTTTGTTAGCAGTCAGAATCAGCCCCACCTCGTCCCCAATGACGAGGACCAATCCTTTGGAAATGGAGCATCAGGTCTAGACCACGACGGGGGTGTTGTTCCAGACGACGCACGGACCCCACTTCACTCAAAGGGGCTTCTTGAGTTCACGCTAAACGTTTGATGGCTTGGACTCCCGAGATGCATCGATCGATCAATCCCTCCTTTTCTATAGATGTAGCTTGAATCCGCTTTCGTTCAACCTGTTACCTGCCTTGACAAAGGTGGTCAAGAAGCAGACTGTGAGAATCCAGGCACCAAAGGGGTCAGGGGAGGAGTTCTGATTCGAGCGTAAATGGAGAAAGATACGTACAGTTGCATCCCCAATAGATGATACTTCGCAAAAAGGACATCTTCGGAGTGTCTATCTTGATATAGGCGATGACTTCAAAACAGGAAAAGCGATGTTGTCAGCTTGGTCCCAGGTTGGCGGTGTCAAACACGTGAAGGGCAGTGCTACGAACATCACACGCTCCATGTGCATTATCGGAGGACGACAGGGAAGCAATAGAAGAAGGAGAGGTAGGAGGGTGTAGTTCGAGAAATGAGGTACGTTGTCAGAAACTTACTGTAGAGACATCTCAACACAAAGTAAGCGATGGAGACAGTGTTCATGAATGTTGTCGAAAGGCCGGCCATGTTGCCAGCGATCTTTATATAGCGACATGATGACTATCAGCTTTCCTATCCCTTTCGAGACGACCATAGCCCGCCCAGTATGTCCCTTGTTCCTCCTTCACCCTCCTGCTCCTCTTCGCCCAACGCCCTATAAGTGTATACCAAACCATGATCCCAACTCACGATTGCTGCAAACATTATCGGTTGGTTCTCCGTACAATTCTCGTGTGCCGCCTGTCTCCTCTTCAACATGTTCACCACCTTCTTATCGAACTTTCCGCTCTTCTCCATATACTCGAGGGTCGTTCGAGGACTGACATTGTTCCGAACGCCATAACGGACGACTGCACCTCGGTTCGAGGCGACAAGTGTCTGGAGAAAGATCGCTGGGATGGCGTAGTACGATACGTTTGTCATGTTGGCTGGGGTGTATGTGTCTGCTGTTGTGAGATTAGATCAATGTCGTTTGTCGAGTGAAGAATGTGTGATTGACTCAAGATTGACTGCAAAGCAAACAGTTGTTGATCTGATCCCATCAATTCGGCTATCCAACTTCTAACGACTTAACGGATTCGCGATTTGGGTTTCCCCGGATTATTCGGATATTTTTACAGTACGTGACTCCCCATCGCCCAGACGATGAGGTCACCATTTCGATCTTTTGACAGTCTGGGTAGATAATCGGTCTAACTGACTGTTCTGCTTCATCAACAGCTTCAGCTATCCCAGCACACGCTCGAGACTTTTTTCACACTTGCCCACTCCCCAAATAGGACGACCATGTCGCGACCTCATCCTGCGTTCAGCACGCCCAAGCCGGTCGACGCGCATCCCAAGACCCTGCGCATCATCTTCCACGTCGTGTCAGCAGCCATCATGATCAATGGGTTTGTGGGCGTTCAGGGTCTGGCGATCGACAAAGCAATAGGACCACAGGTAAATCATCGCATCGTCCAGTGGGGCGGAAAAGAGTGAAAGCTGAACATGCTTACTTGCCTGGTTTACAGTATGGGGGTACGTCTGGCACTCTCGAGCATTATAGCTGGGTTCGAGACCGGACTAACAGATCACGATAGGTTTCTTCCAGTATCTCACTATCTTGGGGTGATCTGTCTTCACTAAGAATGGTGGCCTATCGAAGATGCTGACGTCTCGATCCAGACTCATTGCCACGTGCATTGTCATGCTGCTGTCGACGATCTCAGACTACCTTCCTGGCATCACCTGTGAGTGTGGTATACCAGATTGCTACATTGTCACAACAGCTGAGACTGACAGTGACACTCAAAGTCTTTCGACCAATCAAGAGGGTGTTTCTGCTTGCTGCTCTTCCTGTAGAGCTGGTCATCTCCTCTATATACGTGCGTGATCTTCTCCCACTCTCTCCGGTTCATATTTAGTCACCATAGGACAAATAGACATGCTGATCGTTATGCTTAGTGGTCATTGGTCCTACTCGCACCTCATCTCATGTTCCCCGCCAGTCCCGATGCCGGAAGCTCGTCCGAACCTTCGTCGTCTGGAGGTCAGGAATTGCTCTTCCGGATCCCCTTATGGATGGACATTAGCATGCATCTTGCCCCTGCTCTAGCGCTAATTGCAGGTATGTACATGACACGGCCGTGTGCTTTCTTCCCGGAGGATCTTGACGAAATCATGCCTGATGCTACGCCGCAGACTTCTTCATTCTCGAACGCAAGTTTCGCCCTCCCGTGTCTACCTATGGCGCCTTGCTTCTAGCGACGACCTTCGGAACGGCGTACGGCTTTTGGGCCGAACATTGCGCTTCTATCAATGGAAACTTCGCGTATCCATTCCTGAATATCATGAACCTACAACAGAGGATCGCGACGTACGCCGGCGCGACGTTCGGTGCTTGGGCTGTGTTTAGAGGATTGAACAAATTGCACAAGTAGACAAAAGAGCTATAGAAACAAGAGCTGTGAACATGCTCACTCACAGATGGGACGCATGCATACGCCCGACCTTTTCGAGAGGAAGAATTGCCTATGCATCAACAACTCGGACCATTCAGGTGTCAACGGGCGGTAAACCTTTGCACGCGTTTCGTATTTCCTTCACCACACAATCTCAGGCACAGTCGTTGATGAGACGGTAACCACCTTCACTTCACCATCAAATCGAGGTAGACCAACAGCTGACTGATGGTTCGAATGTCATGATGGGAAGGTGAAAGATCAGCTCGTGAATATAAAGCGGTCGAATAGCACGCAGACCGTCTTTTCCACAATACTCACACAAACAGTTGTCCGTCCCTACTGACTACCAATCAGTCACTACAACACACAACTTTGACTGTCACACGAACACCATCTTCGCACACAATGTATCCTACTCGACCTGCGCCTTCTCCTCCACGGACCAACTCTCTTCCTGCCAACCATCCTTTCGCGACGTCTATACCATCATACCGATATACCACTTCCAACGCTTCCGTCGGTTCGTTCCAATCGTCAATCCGAACTCCTATCACTTCTTCGCCCTTTACACCTGCTTCATCCCACAGACAAAGGGGAAGGCCGAGTCCCACTGTCAACCTTGCGAAACCACTCACACCATCTCGGAGAGGTCTAGACGGACAGACAATACTCAACCTCGGTCATCCTCAAGAAATCAATTTCAGTCGATACGATCCAGACAGAGCACCATCGTCTCCGATCACTACTTCACCCACCAGCCCTACATCGTTCCTTTTCTCTCCTCTGCCCACCGAACTATCAATCTTTGATCCTCGTCCTAGACAAACGTTGCTCAAGGACATCGAGGTGATCGTGGGAAAGAAACTCCATTTCCCGTTCATGGAACGTATCGCCAACAAACGAGGTAGCAAGAAGGAGACGACCACCACCATCATTATGAAGAAGGAAAACAGGTGGAGAGGTAGCAGGAGAATGACAAATAGAAAGGGGTACGATGAGGATTGGGATATATTCACTCCGGACGATGCCGCCATGATCCAGAAGGGTTCGAAGGACGAGAAGAGGAAGTACAGAGGCGTCCGGGAGGGGAACTGGGTCTGACCGTTGACCACCATTTTAGACATAGTGGAGAAGGAAAAGCGTTTCTAATGGTGACGTCTTTCGTTTCGGTCTTTGGGATTTTGTACACTGTTCACTTTGGTTGATGACTTTTGACGACTGATTTATGCCTGATGCTTATACGATGATGATGAATATAGCAAACGCTTTCTGGCCTGACATGTAACAAAGTCGGATTGGTGCGAGAGCGATCCGAAACCACAGCTCCCTCATTGGACAAAAGTCAAGTGCCACAGACCGGGAATATTTCATTTCCCGAAGCATCACCACCCAACGCTTGCATTCCGAGCATTGTGGTTGCTTGATTGATTGCCTGCTTGCTGTTATGGTCGCTGACCTTTGGGTGGTCCACTCTCTGCGATCTCCATCTACACAACTCCCAATAACCATAGCTCCATTTCGCTTGAGACGATCCTCACCCTCCCCTCTCACCCCTCCCAAAGCGTAGTATACAGACGGTCACAAGATGCTGCGCCGAATCGCCGCAACTCGATCCTTCGCCCGTTCGCTTGGTGGACCTTCACGTGAGTATAGCAGACCAATCTATCCACCATTCCAGATGTAGTCACAACGGAGTCGACATGACTGATGGCACATCTGCTTTTCGGTGTGGATATTGGTTCATCGGGCTGACAATTCTGCATCCAGGCAATCGACTCTTCTCCTCATCCCGACCGAGACAAGCCGATATCACACTGACCATCGATGGGAAGGAGGTAACTGTCCCCCAAGGAACTGCGTTGATTCAGGCCTGTGTGAGTGATTCTACCAGTGTTCAGATAGACAAAAGCTGATCCATACTCGCGTTCATAGGAAGTTGCGTGAGTGTTTATATATCCTCCTGAGCCGTGTACAGGATCTTGCTGACATCTTCCTCGTCGTAGTGGTGCTGCTGTTCCTCGATTGTATGTTAGCTGCTTACCTGTACCTTGATGAAAACTCTGACAACCCCTGTAGCTGTTACCATGACCGATTAGCCATCGCTGGTAACTGTCGAATGTGTCTGGTCGAGGTGAGCTGTAGCGTCTTGGTGAGTATGATATCGCGTTGCTGACTTCATCGCACAGGTTGAGCGATCGCCAAAACCCGTCGCCTCATGTGCTATGCCTGCCATGCCGGGGTCCAAAGTCTTCACCAATACTCCCCTTGTCCACAAAGCCCGAGAGGGTGTCATGGAATTCCTTCTCGCCAACCATCCTCTCGACTGTCCTATCTGTGACCAAGGAGGAGAATGTGATCTTCAAGATCAATCGATGCGATACGGATCCGATCGAACACGATTCCACGAGATTACAGGAAAGCGAGCAGTGGAGAACAAGGATCTTGGACCTATTGTCAAGACCTCCATGAACAGGTGTATCCAATGTACTCGATGTGTCCGATTCGCCAATGATGTCGCTGGTGTTGAGGATCTCGGTACGACCGGTCGAGGAAACGATCTTCAGATCGGCATGTACATCGAGAAAACAATGGACTCGGAGATGTCTGGTAACATCATCGATCTGTGTCCCGTCGGTGCCCTGACCTCCAAACCTTACGCTTTCCAAGCTAGACCGTGGGAGTTGAAGAAGACGGAGAGTGTGGATGTTATGGACGCACTGGGAAGCAATATCAGAGTCGACTCAAGGGGTGTTCAGGTCATGCGAGTCCAACCCAAGATCAACGACGAGATTAACGAGGAGTGGATCAGCGACAAGACCCGATACGCCTACGATGGATTGAAATACCAACGATTGACAACACCACTTGTCAGGGAGGGTGACCGATTCGTTCCAGCTGGCTGGGAGCAGGCTCTGGACACTATTCGACACGGTCTTATCAACTCTGGCGCGAAGGGAGATGAAATCAAGGCTGTCGCCGGTGCCCTCGCCGATACTGAGACTCTCGTCGCGGTGAAGGATCTCGTCAACAGACTAGGCTCCGAAAACCTTGCCCTCGACCAATCCCTCGGCGACGCTCCTCCCGCTGCTTCCGCCGACATCCGATCGAACTACCTATTCAACACCGGTATCGAGAACGTTGAAGATGCCGATGCCGTCCTTCTCATCGGTACCAACCCTCGACACGAGGCTGCTATCCTAAACTCTCGATTTAGGAAATCTTTCCTCCACCGAGGTGCCGACTTTGCCGTCATTGGAGAGAAGTTTGACTCAACCTTCGAGTATGATCACGTTGGTACCTCTCCAAAGGATGTCGCCACCTTCCTTGGTGGCAAGGGTTCCAGCCCATTCGCGAAGATCTGGAAACAGGCCAAGAAGCCTTTGGTGGTTGTTGGTAGTGCAGTCACAGAGACCAAGGATGGTGCTGCAGTTCTGAAGGCTGTCAGTAAGCATGTCCTGGACAACGCTGGCAAGTTCTTAACGCCCGAGTGGACCGGTTTCTCTGTCCTTCAACGAGTGGGTGCTATTTTTATTGTTGTGAATTGAGGTATATGTACTGATCGGGCTTTCGTAGGCTGCCTCTCGAGCTGCTGCTTACGACATCGGTTTCACCCCTACTTCCTCCGCCGCCGCCACGAAACCCAAATTCGTTTACCTCCTCAACGCGGACGAATTCGACCCCTCTTCCATCCCCGAGGATGCCTTTGTGGTCTACCAAGGCCACCACGGTGATTTTGGAGCTCAGTTCGCCGATGTCTGTCTGCCCGCTGCGGCTTACACCGAAAAGTCCGTGACGTGGATCAACACCGAGGGTAGATCTCAAATGGGACGAACTGCTGTTCCCCCACCCGGCGCTTCACGAGAAGACTGGAAGATCGTTCGAGCCCTCTCAGAAGTTGTTGGACAACCGCTCCCTTACGACAATGTCACCGACCTCAGAATCAGATTGCACCAAATTTCACCCTCAGCAGTCCGATATGACGATCTAGAAAGACCGTCACCTGAAATCCTCAAGTTGGGTCTCGAGACTCTCTCGTCCGCCAAGACTTCAGCAGCTTCATCAACGAGTTTCAGAAAGCCCATAAATGATTTCTACCGAACCGACCCGATCTCAAGAGCATCGGTGACCATGGCTGATTGTAGCAAGGCTTTCACAAAGAAGGAGTATGAGATCCCAAGTGTCGATGTGAATGGACAAGCCTCTTACGCGTAGGTGTGGTGGTACGAGATGTCGGAGTAGAGTCGGTAGGTGCAAGGGGAAAGCCCATAGTTTAGGGTAGACGGTCTTTCCTTTCTTTGTAACTGAGCATGCAATTCGGCATTGACACGGCGGGTTTGAAGACTTGGCACCTTGAATCGTAAACGCTGAAGTCGCATCGCATCTAGTATGCATTCTGCTCGCCCTACAACGTAGTTCCCACCACCACCACCGCGTGTCAGAACTAGCATTCTCTCGTCCAAACCAATTTCGTTGTTCTAATTCTACACCCGTTCGCTGATCTGAAATACGACATCGAGGTAAAAGGTACAACATATATGGATTGACCTCGCCCCAACTGCGCTCATCTCCCACCTTGCGGAGTCCCACTCCTACTCACTCTCTCTTCCACTCTCTGTCTCACATTGCCCCACAATCTACCCGCTCCATCTCTTATACCCCCTGCTACCGCTTCGATCTTCGGGATCTCAAATGTCGCTCCTACTTCACCCGGATTTGTCCTATACAGACCTGAACCTGCTGCGCCTCCTACTGAAAGCTCGTATCCTCCCGCACGTAGGTTGATCGAAGGGCCCGACGCCGTCGTCGTATTGGTCGAAGAGGAAGGGGGGACGGGTGTTGAAGATGTACTTGGCAGAGGGGTGTTGATCGTTGATGAGGCGTTGGAGAGTAAGGTCGATGGCGCGGTATTGGCTGGTGGAGCGTAAATCGATATAGGGTAATTCTCGGCGGCGGACGAAACCATATCGATGAAACTGCTCAGAATATAATCAGCTACGTGCCTCCCCTCGATCACACAACAGGCTCAGGCTCACCTCGCTGAATTATGCACCGTACTACCACCTAATAAGATTCGGGTACCTCCAGGTCCACCTGCAACGTCGCTCGCCAGCTTCTGGTTCAGAAGAGCGACCGCTCTCCCTTCTTCATACGTCGTACCTCCCAACATGAACACAATGATATCTTGCGGTCTGCAACACGACGTCTCGCGTCAGCCTACGCTCTTCTCACTCCCTGCCCTGAAAATAACTCTTGTGTCTACACGACGCGACAAACTCACTTTTGCGTCCGCGCCGCCTCATCTCCCCCCAAGAACGGATAACTGGTTTCTCTCAATCTCCCTTTCAATAGCAGATCCAAAGTTTGACTCAAATGAGGTGTATGTTGCGTATACACGTTCTCTACACCCTTCAATCCTTTCAACGCACTCTTTCCCCTCGAGAAGAAATTCTCGTTCATGAACAAATCGTCTTGACGGATGTCCGCTCCAGCGAAATTCAGCATGACATAGACCAGTCGTGCTCTTTCGGCTGGGACACCGTTGAGAATCAGCTGGTCGACGACTTGGGCGATCTGGTTGCCGACGAGCTTCTGATATCGCAATGCGTAAAGGATAGCGAGGCGCAGTTTGTTCGTTTGCGGGACTTTCGGCGACGAGAGTAGAGTCATCACGCTCTGGCAGAGTACGCCGAGGTCAGCATCCCGAGCACATGGTCGCTGTCGAAAGCTAACCCACCCTCAAATCTGCTTGATGACTTTCCTGACTCGCCAGACTCTGTTCCACTTCACTGACCGCCAACAGATCGTCCCTTTCCACCAGTCTACTCAGCTCTCCTACCAGTGTAACGTGCTTGGTGACATTGCCACCCAGTCTCCTCACTTCGGGATACTCTTCTACGAAGCGCTTCATGTCCGCGACAGTCTCGATACGCGACGTGGCGGCAGGTCCCATCGTTGTATTTCGAGCTTGATAGTCTGAAACGTAGGCAGCGATGGCGGCACCGAGATCACCAAAGTTGGCAAAGAGATGCTGGGAGAAGAAGGGATCGGAAGTGGTGGAAAGAACCAGGTCCTACGGAAGGGTCAAGTTGTCAGTCATTGCGAGCGTGCTACGCTATCACGGCCAGTCTCATCAGTAAGCTGAAGGACTGACTCGTAATTCAATATTTTCCTCTTGCGCTATCCGTACTCGCCCATTTGTGATCCCTAGTAACTCGTGCACCATGGCTTGATACGTCCACTGCGATAATAACGGTGTGACTGGGTCGTTCCGTCGGTCTGTCCAATACCCGACATCAGCTCTTCTCTCATTCACAGAGCGGACCACTTTGCAATTGTCTCTGTTGACTCACCGAGGATGAGTAGCAGTGGAGCAGGTCCTTGAGTTGGTCTGAACTCGAACAACTCCTTATACGGAGGATGTTGCATAGCCGCCTGAACCTCCATCGCCAACTTCCTTCCACCTGCTGACATTCGCTCCCACCGGATCACCGGTCGCTTCTTCAGCGATAAGAGGACTGCGAGGATTGCTTTGAGATGCGACGAAAGGGCTGGGGGAGGAAGGAACAGAGGAGAGGGGAGGTATAGTGGGGGCTGTGAGGAAGTGCAATCGTAAGTCATGTTGTACAATGGGGCTGAAGAGGTATTGTAGGATACAGCAGAGGCTGACGTAGGGATTGACTTGACCGCGACTCGGAATCATTCGGGCAGCAAACTCACATTGGGAGGACCGTCTCCTCCATCAGCAAGAGCAGCTTGAGTGAGGCTGAAATGTGAATGATATTGTGCCAAGTAATCCGCAAAGTACTCCTGAACCTCTTTGACGACCTCGAACTCGTCGACTGTCGCCATCTCCTCGATTTGTGATTTGGTCAGGGTGTTTGAGAAATCTACATGAAACGTCAGTACGGGAAGGCCGACAATCCGTGCTATCACAAGGAATATTGAGCGAAACGATGAAAGTCGAAGGGGATGGAACGATCCGGGCGAAGCGGGCTCACATAACCAGTATCCACCGTATCTAGGTCTCGCCAACTCCTGCTTCACCCATTCTATACATTGAGCCGTAGGGGCGAGGAACGCGACGCATGATAGATGGTTGAGCGCTTCGCGAGATGTGCTTCAATGGTGATCATCGCGCAGATCAGCAATGTTGAATCACCCGTCTTGAGAAAGGTTTATTCTGTCAATGCTAGGCGGACACTCACTTGTCTATCCGATCTGTGAGGTAGACCTCATGAGCGAGAAGCTCTGATTGGGTCGTGACTAGTGATACGATTGGTGTCTGTATGATAGAATCCCATGAGCAAATACTTCCATGAGAACTGGGGGACCAATTGCCAAAGATGACGTCGCAACGCACGGTATGAGCATCCAACAAGAGTACCTTCATCCCCGGTACCTCAGTGATCATCTTCATCACATATGTCTGGACAGCTTTGAGCACGTCCATGTTGTGAGTAGTGCTCTACTGGTCAAGAGATGAGAGAGAACAGGAGAGACGTATGCAGGAGTCGATAAGATGATAGATAGCAAAGGATGTAGTAGGTGGAGATTACGGATCGTAGATTGTTGTTACAGTCAGGAGGGTCCCCGCACTTGGCTTTAGCTTTACCCGGAAACCGTAAATGAATGTAGCCCACCTTTTCTTGTCTTTCAACCTTACAATCCGTCTGATCCATACGGAAGGAATCAACACGCTCGGGATGTTACAGTGACGATGCCTCACATGTCCTAGCAGGTCTGATAAGTACAAGGACAGGAAAGTAGAGAGGACAGGCCTCCGAAATGACTGTGCATCAGGAAGACAAGCAACAACATGACTGGGCCTCCTCGGACCTTCTTCCGCGATCCTCCAACGCTGCTCGTCGTCGTTTCACGCTCAGAAGATCGAATTGTACTTTGGTACCGGCTCTGAAATGCTGCTGAACAATTCATAGCTTACAGGATGGCTAAGCGTGAGATCGTGTGAACGACCGAAAGACGATTGCAATTTAGAAGTTCGCTTTGAACGTGTGTGGCGCCCGACATTTTAGGACAACAACCATGTATCTGACCTTCGTCGACATGTTCTGCATCTCTTGGACATCCGCCTAAGATACCACAAAGTATTTCATCTCATTCATCCACTTTCGAACCGACTTCTTCATGCAGACTGTTTAAAGGGTACCGGAAGCGGTGATGGTGACCTTGGCCTTGGGCTCTGCAAAGGTGAAGGTGCAAGACACGGCACAAAATCAGTGCTTGTAAAAGGGCTAGAATATAAGAATTACTCACTGCCCGAGTCGGAGCCGTAAGTCTCGATCTTCTTGACGAGGTCCTGACCTTGGGTGACCTCACCGAAGACGACGTGCTTGCCATCGAGCCAAGAGGTGACGACGGTCGTGACGAAGAACTGGGAGCCGTTGGTGTTGGGACCGGCGTTGGCCATAGAGAGGAGGTAAGGGCGGTCGTGACGCAACTTGAAGTTCTCGTCGGCGAACTTGTTACCGTAGATGGACTAAAGTGACTGATAGTCAGCTTCGAATACGAAGACTGGTGTGTTGAGCAGAATGACTTACCTTGCCACCAGTACCGTTGTGGTCTTAACAGATATATTAGGTTAGTACGATGTGCTCAAATTACACAATCAGGCGAGGAAGACTTACTGGTGAACTGCAAGATGATGATTGTCAGCGTTGTTACGGTTCTTGAGTACGTGCCAAACTCACGTCACCACCCTGGAGCATGAACTGGGGGATCACTCGGTGGAAGCCCGAGCCGGCATAGCCGAAGCCCTTCTCGCCGGTGCAGAGAGCACGGAAGTTGGCGGCGGTCTTGGGAACGACGTCGTCGAAGAGCTTGAAGGTGATTCGGCCAGCGGGGGCGTCTGAAAGGTAAGATATTAGGTCATTATGACGTGCTGTGTCGGAGAGCAAAGGGGAACATACTGTTGATGGCGATGTCAAAGTAGACTTGGCTGATGGGTGAGAAGACGAAACGGTCAGTTCCAAGCGTACCAGGTCAAAACTGACGGATACTCACGACATTGTGCTGCTTGCGGTAGAGACGAAACGACGTGCGAATGACATTGATCAAAAGTGATGTATAAATGCGTACAGCGGGTTGATGCGGAAGATTGTCGATGACGGGTAACAACGCGAGGGGAAAGGACAGCAGAAGAACAGATGAGAAGCAAACGAGTCTGGTGAGTATGAGCTCTTGGTCGTGAAGGACTGGGTGAGACTCACAATGCTTCCTGTTTTGGTGGATTTAGTTTTAGAGGGGTTTGTAAGGTGAAGGTTGGAAAGAAGAGAGAGAGAGAGATGGAAGCGAGTGGAAACAATGGGGGTTATTCAGAGCGATGCTTGGGGGTTTGGGCAAGAGAGTGGAGTGTCATCTTCATCATCGCATCGCGTCACTACTGCTTCTTCTCACCGTACGCGCCAATTGACACTCAGGGTTATTTTAAACACTTGGATGGGTGCGGGGTTTGGCGGTGATTCGCCACGTGGAATGTGGCACCGAGCGCTGTCTTAGAGTTCCGAGGGGGATGTGGAGGTGCTTCACCTGCTTCGGGGGATTGGGACGCGCCCAGTTTGTGCTGCTGTTGTTCTTGACAGCACAATTTTTCGTGAAACAGCTAGATCCACTCATTTCGCCTACACCGCATTGCTATATTCTGACTCACCTGTGGGCACCTGCCACCAAGACCTCTCTGCGGACAAGCTGTTCTCTCTCTCTCTCTCTCCATATTGTATCGGATGAACCCCGTCAGCAGTAGTGTATTCCATGATGGAGGAGATTGTCATCCCGAGTAGGTCGTCCTTCCATGAGCTTCATATTTGTCGTCAAGCATTCGATGCTCGATCTACGATGTGGATGGGGACCGGAAAGCATGAATGCTGATGCTTGACTTGACTGATCCTGTGGATCTATTCGTAGGCTTCGATGACGACGACGATGACTACCTCTCATCCCTTCCCAAACCATCCTTTGGCGTAGCAGCATCGTCCTCCACTTCTTCCTTGCCGGAGACAGACCCGTATTCACACCGTTCCAACCCATCTTCCGACTCATCCTACGCCCCCAGGCCACAAGCTACGCCTACTCGGCCTGTAATACCCAAGGTCCCAGCAAGCTATTCAGCTGGAGTACCGACACCGAATTCGCATGGCTTTGGCTTCGGCAGCTCTGCCGGTCAAGATGACCGGTCCAAGTTGGGCAAACTCAGCAATGGATCATCATCTTCGCTTGTTGGCCCTGGAACATCGATCGGTTCTTCGTCTGGCTTCCTCGCTGGCCGAAAAGGCTCCCTCGCTTCTATAAAGAACGCATTCAAATCATCTGGCAACAATGCGGTTCCTCCAGTGCCTCCTCTTGATACGAAACAATATGGTGCACCAGGTTATCCAGCACTCAAGAATCCGTTCTCGCGATTCGAGTCCCCTATATCTCCCAAAAACTCCACATTCAAGACTTCCTCGCGTTCAGGCAAAGCTCCGTCCACTTCCTCTCCTGCAGCTGGCGGTCACCATGCACCGGACGGAAGAAAGTATTCGATAGCGTCATCGCATCGGTCGCAAGGTGAACGATCGAACACCTCCCAAGGATCATCGAGTTTTCGAGCGGAAGATCACCCTCTGCCAGCTCTTCCTCCCATCCCTATGCGACAGACTCCGTCAAGGATGGGTAGGAAAGGAAGTGACGCCGGAAGCATTTTTGGCTTCAGCACGAGACGGAATGGGAGTCTGGGAGGAGAAGAAGCATTTGATGCCGCAGCAGGAAGAACTCCGGGAGAAGAAGCTCTCAGACTAGTTTTCAGTGATTTTAGGGAAGCTGCAAATCAGAAGATCGGACGGATATGCGCCAGGCCTCTGGTAGGTCCATCGTATATATATCTGCACAGCTGTGCAGGTGCGAGGGCTGACTGCCAATCAGAACTCACAACCCTCTCTACCCTCCTTCTTGGAAGCGGGTATCGATCCCCACTTCGACTCACTCATTGATTCTTTGGCCCACTGCGGAAATCGTCACGCTCGTCGAGTGGTCGACCATCTCATGAGCTGGTGTAGAGATCATTCTGGCAATATCGGCGCGAGCGAAGTACGCGCACATCTTGATCGGTCACTGGGATTGCAGATGCGAGTCGAAGATGCCGCCGCGATCTTACAAGCTCGCAAATCGTCTGCCGCACGATATGTGCTAAATCGAGCTTTGATCGACCTGCTCAAAGTCATACCCAAGGATTCTTTGGATCAAGAACTTGGGATGAGTCTTGAGCATAACGCGTTCAACGCGTACCGCTCTGAGAAGCTGGAAGAGATCATGCAGTTCCCGCATCGTAGAGCTGTAGCGCAACTTCAGGTCGAACTACTCGGACAACTGTCAGGTACTCGTTTTTTAACGGTTAGCGACCGGTTCATCCGCGAACTTGGCAAGTACGCCAGTTCTGCGCAATCGTCGAAGGATAGCGAGGCCAAAATCGAACATCTCTTGAAAGGCATGCGACATCTCAAACTTCGAGTCTACCCAGAGCAAGAGCTGGAGATGTCGGCCGAATTCATTCAGAGTCTTGCCAGCTTCTTCGCCGATGCGCACGGCCAGACTCTCAAAATCGCCTACGCCGAAACATTTACAAGTCTGTTACACCCAGTCATCGAGACAGCTACTGCAGAGGTGAATCATCCCGTGTGGTCTCGTGCTGTGGCCGTCATACTTGACAGGGCAACGGCAATGGTAGCGAAGCAGAGATATTGGTCAGCAGCCTTCCCTCTGGTAGTCACTGCGCTAGGAGTGTCGCCAAGAGACGTATTCATGAAGCAATGGCAGCCTTCCATCGACACAGTGATGACCAGATTCCGAGTGAGTTATGTCATTAGCGTTTCTGTGCATAGCCTCAACTAACTCGGTTCTCTAGGATCGCCAACTACGTCCAATCGCTATGGGCGCATTCGTGCGTCTTTTGTGGATTTATCTCAACCGATGCTCGGAAAGCTCAACGTCAATGCGCAAACGCCTGGACAATCTTATTCGGACCTGTTTTCCTTCGTCTGGTGTACCATATCCTCTGGAACTACCTATAGAACCATTCATCGCCATCCTTCATTACATCATGACCCGCCACCTCGACTATGGCGAAGAAATCGTCACTGAATTCCTCGGCGATCGGAAAAGTAACAATCTTTTCCATGCTGAGCGATCAGCGGTGCTGGTCCGCGCAGTCAATTACACTTTACGAACGGTGGAGCTGGAGACTTCGGCAGCATGGCCCCGAACCTCCGACTTTGCTCGATTTGAGCTGGAGGGCTTTGAGGCATCAGGAAAGACTATAACCTTTGATGCAGAAACGAAGCCCGAGGTCCACGACTTTCTCGAACGCTGTGGTCCGACTTTCACTGAGCTTCTCGTTCAGTGCGATAACGCTGTCAAACATCTTCTACTCTCCAACGATGCGGTCAGTCTCTCGACTGCTTCGTCAAGTACCGCTATGGATGTGGCGGCCGAAAACATCACCACCAAACACGGCGATCTTTACGTGACCTATCCAACAAGATTCGATCCCACATTCCGATTGATGACAGCTCTGATCGAAGTCCTCCCGCGATGCATGCCTAGCGACTGCAACATCCCTCAACTTGCCAATCTGCTTTGTCGAGCCACCTTCTCAGCCAATCCGAATCTATGTACCGGTGCTGGAGATGCTGTTCGCCGGATATCAGACGATCCGAAGCACTGTGTCACACTGGTCACCGTGTACCGCGAGTTCATCTTTGAAACTCGACACGTCCTCCGAGACACCTTCATTGGTACCAGACTCGTCGAAAGCCAATTTGAGCGTATTCTCTCGATTTGGGTAGACCTGCTGCAAGCGCTGGTCTCACATCAGCTGGTTGCCGAAGCAAGAGACATCGACGATGATGCTGGTGATCGGATCTCGCCCATTGAGCCATCGCAGATCAGCAAGATCGAGGGATGTGCACTGTTCCTTCTTTGCTCGAACTCACTTTCGCTGAGGAAGATCGCCGGTAAGGTGTTGGTAATTGCTCGCGATCTTGAAGGACAGCAACGCCGACCTTCGGCAGCGTTTCGCATCAGCCGATTATCACCTGACAAGGCTGCTCTGACCAGGGCCCTTCAATTATATGACTACACTGCTGAAGAAGCGGAAGTGACAGCTATTCGCCGGCTACCGTGGATGTCAACGAACGACAAATATCGCTTCGATCTTCTCACCGGCAAGGACAGAGCCAAGCTGTTGCGGAAGATAGCAGAAAGCGAGCACCCAAAGGATGGTTTGTTGTGGTTAGCGGTCCTGCCTTATTTCATTGGCAAGATAGCGGATCAGTTACCTGGGGCGGCACTCGAGCTGAGATCAGCGGTGTCTCATCTGGTCTTGCGCTTGCAAGCGCATGTCGCTTTGATCGCCGCATCAGGCATCGGCAAGTCAACGCCAGGCCGATCGACTTCGCTTTCAACTCGGAACTCCTCAGATACAGCTGGTCTTGCGGAACATTGGAGGTCATACATGTCTGTACTCTGCGTTACGATGAGCTCCAACGGTCCGACACCTTCTACGCCGCCTATTCAACGTCCTAAAGACATCATCATTCTGAATAACGAGTCTATCAATTCTTTTGGTCTGTTTCAGTACTTGACTTCGCTTCTGGCTTGGGAAGATCCGAGATTCAAGGACGCTGCAGTATATGCTCTTGGTTCAATCAGCCAAAATCAGCTGCGACCTCTGTCCGAGACTCTACTTGCTGTCGTGAGACGTTTGGCGGATGGTACGAAACACGGTGCTGGTCCTCGAGATACTACAAGACGATCAACGGCCCACGGATCAGCTTGGACCGCTGTTGCTCACGTATTCCGTTTGATCTCCCCTCTCATTCTGGATGCCAAGGCTTCATCACACCTGATCAATCTGTCTTCCATGATTGGGTTCATCAAAGTCACTTATACCCTTCTTTCTGATCGAGCAGTCAAGGATGACTACGATTTGCAGAGCCTTCGACGATCTTTCTGTATGACTGTGGAGAATCTCACAAATGCATTGGGCAAACTGGACAGTTCAGATAGATTTCTGGGTGAAGAGATGAGAGGGGCTATTTTCAAGCTGTGCTACGAATGGTGTCATGTCGGTCGAAGACCGGATGTAGCCAAAGCGCGAGAGAGCCATACTCTGCAAGCGGCAGCAGACGGATACAGAGGAGACAGAGATCGAGGACAGTATCTGGACGACCTTCAGGCAAAAACGAAACTGCTGTCGGCTGCAGCGGCTGAAGCCATGACTGGATTATGTGTAAGTGCGACCATGATCCAATCACCTGTAATGAGACTGATACCAGGATTCTGTGCAGCAAGGGAGATTAATATCGGCCGAAGATGCAACGCCAGCCTCACAAGCTTCAGATTATATTGTCGACCCGTTGACAGTGCTGCGCTGGATCAGAGGCATGTTTTCGTCAACTTCTGAGAACCATCACGAGACTGGCAGGTGAGTCGCTTCGTGTGATCGGGCTCACGTCCGGATTCGTTCAACTGACTGTTTGCAGACGCGCCCTTTTCGCTCTCATCAAATACAATTGGACCTGCGAACGGCTACTCGACGAAGTCCTTCACCAATCATTCGGCGAAGGGGAACAGTTCTTGCTCGACTCGTCGTTCTTCGGAGTCATTGCCGACGTCCTCGCCGAAGGTCTCTTGAAATTACCAATTGAGCAGGTAGCCTGCCTAGCACTTTCCAAACTGGGCAATCCTGTCCCCGATATTCGTCAGAGGGCTTTTCAACTCACTGTGTCACTATTTGAAGACCAGTCATACAAGCTGCGCGCTGCTATCCTTCTCCCTGCTATAGGCAGCTCTTCTGCTAATGTATATCGACAAGCACAAGAAGAACTTTCAACTCAGATTGCAGAGGTCTATGCCGACCATGCTTTGGGATTCCTGGCCGAGTGCACCACTCGGCTCAGCCAACTAGAGGCCCCCAGGCGCCAAGCTACATTAAGTATCCTTGCATCATGGGTATCTTACCTCGATCTCGCATCTGATACCTCCGAGCTGACTCCGGAAGATGCGGCTATCGAACATCAAGCGCTGCATAACTTGGTGTATCTGGGTGTCAGGTTCAGCGATGACCACCTCGACGTCGTCAAACGGATATATATGGCCTTTGCTGGATCAGAAGCAGAAGCGGGCCAAACGAGCAACACGACAGCTCTCGTCAAGTTCCTGTTTGAACAAGGAGGCAAACGAAAGTCACCAGAATTTGTTGCTCATGCCCAGAAGATCATGGCCTGTCTTGCTCAGACTTCGGCAGGTGACACTATATTCCAGGAAATTTGTAATTTCGTCGAACCTTCTGCAATGGCCGCGTTGCCTGAAGCGGGCGTTCCTCCAAGTCCAATGTCGAGTCTAGTCAACCTTGATACGATCATGAGCGCTCCTTCAGCTCGATCGCAGACCTTCTCGACTGGCCAGTTGGCTCTGCTGTTCGCTGGCGAGCTGTTGCCCCACCGGCTCAACAACATCGAGGTATCGCAACAATTACCTACATTACTTCACGCCGCTTTTATTCACTGTGACCATGCTTCATCGGTTCTGCGAGATCAAGGACAATCTGTCTTCTTACAGGTCCTTCGATCATGGATATGTGACGTGTCAAATGTTCCGGCCGACGATGCCACCGCCATCTGGACGACCGCCGAGCTCAAGATCACAGCTTTGGCTCGAACCAGAAGCACTGCATTCTGGAAGGCTGACGATATGGGCACTCCGGATTCGACATTCCTTGCTCCACCAAAGATGACGAATCTGATTATGAAAATCCTAGGTATACTCCTGCCTCTACAACCGAGGATCCGTCAACAGTGGGGAGAGCTCGCTCTGACCTGGGCGACTTCTTGCCCAATTCGGCACCTTGCCTGTCGATCATTTCAAGTCTTCCGAATCTTGTCACCAAAAATCAATCCAAGAATGGTATCCGACACCCTCGCACGTTTATCTTCCACGATCGCCTCGTCATCTCCCGAAATACAGGCTTTCAACCAGGAAGTATTGCGTACTTTCGCTTCGATTGTCCAATCACTCACCGCGACCGAAGCCTTCTCCTTCCCTCAGATCTTCTGGTGCTCGATTGCATGTCTTACGACGCCGTTCGAATCAGAATTCACAGAGGTCATTGAGCTTCTCTCGCATGTCCTCGACAAGACGAATCTAGCCGACCCCGCAGTAGTACAACAACTGGTATCGTATCGCCCCGGGGACTGGGTCGGTCCTCCACCATACTTGCAATCGCTACTATTGGTCGGGCTACGATCGTCAAAGACAGCATTCATGACTTTCGATCTGATCCGCCGACTCACCTCTGCTCCTCACGATGATCTGATCGATTCACCGTCTGATCGACTCTTGCACGGGTTTGTCGCCGCTCTTCCCTGGATGTTACATTCCACGGATCTTGGAGAGCCCAATGAGGAGCTTGCAAGTATGGCTCTGGACTTGGCTGCGATCGCCGATCAGCAAGGAAACGCAAGCTTCTCCCGATTACTCACGAGTTTCGCGCGAGTCCGATTCAGGTCAAAAGATGACTTCATTCGACAAGCAGCTAGCCTTTTGCGGGATTTCATGACGATGCACGCGCTCGACATCGTCACACTGCTTCTCGGCTTTGTGCTGAACACACACGACTGGATGAGGGAAAAGAGCATGCAGATCCTCAAACTGGTACTACAATTTCCTGAAGCGAGGGCACCGCTCCAATCTCACGGCGCTGAGCTCCTACAACCTCTTCTGAGACTGGTCTCGACCAAACACGCCTCGCAAGCACTAGACGTGCTGGACATGCCAGTCACAGCGACTGCCGCTGCAGAAGCACAAGGTACGGCAAGTCCAGGATCGACCCAGGAGATTTTCGGCTCGATCGTCGAAGAGAGCGGATGGTCAGTTCCGAGGTCGAAAGAATTGTCGGCTCTCACTCGAGAGAATGTTCATGCGGTCTTCAATACTTGTGCGGTGGAGACACGTGCTGCCTCAGCCCATTTCTCCGTTGTTCAGTTCGCGGATATGAGGGGAGGACCTGGATTCGGGTTCGGTTTCGGAGCGAACCCAAGTCAGATCAGTCTCGATGGCGGAATGCCTTCACCACCCATCACGGGTGGGACGATCGGGGGGATGGATAATGCTTCGATGGGTGATTTGGTAGGGGCGTTGCACAGCTTGGGTCAGTTCTTCGATGATGGCCTGTTGGAAGGAACCAGTCCGAAGGCTACTTTCGGTACGAGGCAAGGAACATCAAGACATGCGGCGAGCGGGAGCGATGTAAGTGACAGAAGGGTCAGGGCAATCATGGCGGTAAGTGCGGTTTCGTTACTCTGGAAAGTTGCCAAACGGCAGGTGAATGATCAAGAAGCTATTTGCTGATATCGCATCATGTCGCAGCGCGGCCATCAAGCCTCGATATCTTCCCCTATATACGAGACATCTCATTCTCACTCGTCAATGAATGGGATGTACCATCGACCCAAACACCAACATTCCATCTCAACCAGCGAATCAAGCGTGACCTCTTCCGCTGATGAGAGGGAGAACTTGACCCAGCGTCTCAACTTCTCACCCCTTGGAGCGAGATCTGGTCAAGGACCTGAAAATGCGAGTGGCGTGGTCGACATGAGCGGATATATCTATGGTCAGACTCGATCGAACCTCAACGGACTTGGTCAAACGAGGCATTATCAGAATCAAAGCATGTCGTCGATGACAGATGTAGCGGACCAATCTGCATTCGGACTTGAAGACGATACAGCAGGAGTTGGGAACGAGTCGATGATGTCGATCAATTCTCTGATGGATCAGCATGGAAGAGTACGGGGTAGGAGTGAACAGAACACGCCCGTTGGAGGGAAGAGAGCAGCGAGGTTCGGAGCTGATGAGTTTGAAGATGAGTCGAGGTGAGGCCGGGTAAGCAGGTTCATGCATTGATTGGAACTCGCATCATCAGGTTGCGACAGTGGTAAAGTTATATCTGTAGCATGACATTTATGATTACAACGTTATTTGTAGAGTAGATATGAACAAGCCCATGTGTGGACAGAGATTTGGGAGGGACCCGAGACCCGATGGTGTGATTGATCTGAATATCGGCTATAATGGAGGCCATTTTGCCGAGATCCGGGAACGCCTTTGACGGAGATGTCCTGTTAATTAATGCGATCGACTGGGTCGAACGAGTCAGAAGAGAAGACTTAAATCGTAGTAACAGTCTTGTCTGTATATATATATGTGTACAAACACACCTTGCTTACGGTCGTTCTTCTAATCAATAGTCCATGTCATCGACCTTGAAAAAGATATCAAGAAATCGAAATCCCTTCACAGCCGTTATCCAACACCGACACCAATACCAACACAACTATCTGACAACCATCAAAAGGAACATGTCCGTATTCAACACTTCGAGGTGAGTCCCTGTCATCCTCTACGATGTCGATATAGATCGTTTGGAAGGCTGATGGTGTGCGTTGGTATTTCAGATTGGAGGGGAAGACCGGTATGTGACTACTGGTTTCTGACTAGATGGAGCCAGTGGGGACTGACGATATCTTCCCGTCACCTCTCTTCCATCTTACTCGAATACACTCGATCCAACACGACTCCTCACTGTCCACTCACGACATCTCAATCGCTGCGCTACGCTCGATCCGCTCAGCCCTCATCACCGGAGCATCAGCCGGTATCGGCGCTGCCACAGCGCTCCTCTTCGCCAAGACAGGAACCAACCTGATCCTCCTCGCGCGACGGGCCGACAACCTCAATGCCGTCAAGGCAAAGGCCGAGGAGGCGTACAAGGCAGTGGGGAAGGAGGGCAAGGTGGTCACACTTGAGATTGATGTGACTAAGACGGAGGATCTGGATTCGATCTTGGGTAAGACGGAGGGGTTGGAGGTCGATATGTGAGTGCCAGCCACCGAGCTTCCATCTTCGATTGGGCTGGGCGCAGCAAGAATGACTATTACGTTGTCAGATGGAAGATAGGGCGTGGAGTTCTCAAGGTATGAAGTCAGCACAGGGGGACTGCCGCGCTTGGGCGTTCAAGCCTGGTGCGCTCCACGGCATGTGCAGGATCCGAGCAATCAAGGCCGTTATAGTCAGCTGGAAGACCTACGCTGACACCACACCCCGCAGCCTCGTCAACAACGCTGGTATGGTCAGGGGCAAGGAGCAAGTTGGAGGTAAGTCCAAAGCCGCCTCAGTGTCTATCTGATTTGCCATGCTGATGAGCAATTTTCTCGCAGACATCTGTGAGTATAGTGGTCTTGGCGATCTCTAACTCATTCCTTATCGCTGACACAAACTCACAGCCGACGATGACATCAACGTCATGTTTTCCACGAATGGTGAGTATCACTCTGTCCAAGTACTGCTTGACTGCCATCGGCTGACCATTCACTCAGTCCTCGGTCTCATCCACTTGACCCAGATTTTCGTGCGAGAATTCAAGAAACGTCAATCAGGTGTACGTTTCCGCCAACACCGTCCTTCTGTCATCTCTACTCACGCTTCATTCTTTTGGTAGACTATCATCAATCTCGGCTCCGTCGCCGGTCGAGAACCCTATGCCGGCGGTTCCATCTACTGTGCTACCAAGCACGCCCTTTCGGCATTTAACGGCGCCCTACTCCGAGAGCTGGTCAGCACCCCTATCAGGGTCGTCGAGATCCAACCAGGAATGGTAGAGACAGAGTTCTCCATCGTCAGGTTCAGGGGAGACAAGTCTGCGGCAGACGAGGTTTACAAGGGTATCGAGCCTTGTGAGCGATCTCAGCTTGGTTGTTCATTATATTATAAAACAGGACGTCAGCTCATGAGATCAATCAGTGGTCGCCGAGGATATCGCTGAGGAGATTGTCTGGTGTGCATCTCGGCCCCCTCACGTCAACATTGCACAGCTTTGTACGTATGATTGTGATTCTCCATAGCTGGACAAAGGACTGATCCTGTTGTTCGATTTGTCACAGTCGTCATGCCCGTCAATCAGGCCACCCCTGTCCTCGCTCACAGGAAGTCATAATTGGATGTTTGACAGGAAGGATATGCATCAATCCTTGCCGACTTGTGCCCAATCTAGTCTGTTTGGAGCATTCCTCCCCTGGCATCACACGTCTGGCATCCCTCATACCTTCAAGTGGACAGAGGACCCAGATGGCACTGACATCAACTGATATCACTTGACATCATTTGATAAACAAAGCAGACATGGGCCGACTCATTCGCATGCTTCGAGCGAGATTTCCCTCGTTGAGATTGGAAGGCCTATGCTGATACACCTAGTATGATATCCTTGTGGGATTTGTCATTGAGCTAAGGAGGAGTCAAATCAAGCATTGCCATCATGACAACGCGATCCTTGAAGTCCCCTTCAACACCATCGCGCCAGCAAATGCACAAATGCTGCTTATCCATGACAAGGTGTGACACCGTGAACAAACCTTATGAGATTTGAGAGATCGATACCTCTTATATATACTGTAGAGATACGGTATGAAAACATCCTCACTTCATCCCAACAACACCTCTTGCGATATTTCATTCTTCAGAAGCACATTACAAATGGACAATTCAACAAGCACAGGAAGCTCGAAGGCCAGCAGTGAGCAATTCTGACGCCTTGAGGACGATGATATGCTCATATCTCTAAGAGCCCACAGTTGACGAAAGGATCCGCCGGATTGGAGCTTCAATCTCGCAGTCAAGCGATGCCTGTAAGTCAGACGGGATGCCAGTCCTTCTCTGCTCCCCATTGTATGGTTCTCACCATCTGTGTGATCGGTCTTCTTTCGCATCTGACGTGCGAGTTCGCTACACTGAAAAAAGAGGTTCTAAGTGTTTGTATGTTCACTTAGTGATGAAGCGCTTCAGGGATGACACGTTCACCACAAAGAGTCAGAATGCCTGCGATAATTGCCGTGAAACCGATACCGAGTGCTGGATGAGTCCAGAGGATCACTACGAGTACACCAGGAGGACGGCAGAGGCAAAGGCCAAAGCCGGCGAGATCGAATACACCAAAGAGTTGACCGGTGGGTGGCAATGTCGCAAGTGCTTCGACGAGAACGAGAGTTGCCACCTCACTCTCTGAGTGCCATATCCGGGGAGTCTCGATAAGCTTGACCAGTGGGGAAAAAAAAACAGAAAACTCTCCCTGTGTTAGGCCCTCAGTGTCGCCTCTTGACGACATTGGTCACGGTTCATGCCAGCAGAAAGCCATGTATATAAATTGTATTTCATCACGAAGAGGGGTCAGCTTCATGCATGTCGGCCTAACGCCATGCAAGAACGAGCACCCATTTCTTCCTTGGTTGCACTTGACGCCATATTCATCATCATTCTGACGAAGATCTGCAGCGCTCACAAATGCTACCAGCACTCTGTATCCGTCAATCGTGACACGGAGTTGCTGGTGACCTTGGACCTGTGTTGAAGTCCCTTCGTAACGGCCTTCCAAATGGAGATGATGCGCGACATTGTGGTCTTCGCAGCCGTCAGACTGGAAGGTAGAGCTTGTCACCTCAAGGAGTGCCAGAGCACATAGGTAGCATATTATCTGTTCCAGAGAGCCCTCTATGTGAATGTGTAGGACAGCAGCATCAGTGACGGTCGTCATGCATTCTTGCAACCGAGTCGATATCGTGTCACAAAGCTAGGGTAACAACAGCTCCAATGTTCAATCGGCTGCTACACAAGGTGAACTTGCCAATTGTCACTGGTGCAGCAGCGGCCGAAGCATCCGAGGTAAAACTGAACGGCATCACTTGGTTGTTGTGAGGTTGTTTTGCCCTTATACTGTGTCCTGTATTACAGCCTTGTACTGGAGCATGGCTTTGTCAAATTACTGCACCCGACACATGGGGCTGATCCTCAAGCGCAATAGTATCCTCCGGTCGCGCGGAAGAAACTGGCCAGTCCAAAGCAACAATTGCAGTCCGTTTGTATTGTGTTGCTCGTGAACCTATCACGCGTACCAAGTCCCTTGACGAGAACGAAAAATTTACATTGCTATGATTACACACGTTTACAATCATGTAACGTAGTCCTGAAGGCTGATGATAGATGCCATTGTTGCTGGACATGGAGAAGGGGTTTCCAGAATTGGACCCTTTGGTGCCCCCAGGGAGAGTTGGTACTGATAGCTCGCATCGTTTCTCCTAGGTATTTGGGGTGACACGTTCAGATATGTAACGAAAAGGGAGTGCACGCCTTCTGAGTGGACCATATTGGAAGGCAATTTACACGTACGGGCGTCTTGACGGACAGCCTGCTCCCCTGGTTTGAGTACTTATCAGACCCTTTGTGATGTTTGCAGTGCGCTCCTGTGTATCCCAGACACAATCCATCGAGATTCGAAGGCCTTTCTCTACCTTGTCAATCACGACCTACCTGCTTGATGTCAAGCCAGGACCATTATATTCAGTGATTCTTATAGACACCAGAATTTTTCGTTTTTCTGAAGAACCTAAATCATTGTCCACCAACAAGTTTAGATCTTACATTCTTACAATCTCAACACCCCCCTGATAGCCCACCATGAGTTCGATAGGATCGCCGTCACGGAGACCACTGCCATCCGCTTCCGTTGGTAGGTCCTGCCTGTGCAGAAAGACATGCGTTAGTCTATAGACCGTAAGCTGACGATATGAACGGCTCCCTCTTTGTATGTCGTAGGTCAATCGATCTACACTCTCCGATGCAACGGTTGCCTCATCCGGGGGTGCGATTGCGAGAGGTCTAATTGGACCGAGCTCAACAATGAGATGGGCAAGCGCGATCGAGAGGACCCTGGCAGAGCTCATTCGATCACGTCCACTGGGACAGATCGGTGTCAGTCCTGCAAGTCATACAACTTCGCAAATTGCGTCACCAACTTGCCACCGATCCTGTTTGCGTTCCCCAGTCATGATTCATTCCCGACTGAGCAGAGTGGTAGTCAAGTCAACGAGCACGATTCTACAATCGAGATGGCCAGAAATGGTCTAGCCGAGCTTCAGAGGAGTTCTCGCCAGTAATATTGACCTGGAATGAGCAGAGCAGTTGATTCAGAAGTCGATGTCTACTTCTCTCTGACAAACATCTTGGTTGATCGTACTGGTGTTGGCCGAGATGGGATGTATATATGCCAGACCGGCTTTGAGAGAACCAACATAGGATCGTCCATGTCTGCGTGGGAGTCCTTTTGATTCTGTGCTTGGCTCGAGCGACGACAGAGCCCTCTTTGGACCTGAAATGTTCCGGTTGCCACATTGAGATGGTCGATTTGACGACGTCTGGCGGCGCCAAAATGGCAAGCTCTGGACAACCCAACAGTGACGTAACTTACAGTAGAGCATGTTGCATCCTTAGACCGGTGGAAATGACCCATTGTGACGGCCTTCGCATCAGTGATCAAAGGTGCCATCGTGGTCTTCGCAATCAAAAGGCCTTGCAGAGAGTATCATTCTGTCATAAAAACCAGTCGCTCAACAACTGCGTATCACAGTCCTCGGAGTATATACCGTACATTCAGTATTTCTCCAAGCACCCAATACAATGCCATCAAACACCAACCGGTCCAACACCTAATCGCAGTGAGCTTGTCTGAGTAGTGAATTGTATTTCGCTGACCATCTCGGCAGCGTCCCGTACCAGCACGGTACAGAGCCAGCTGCCATGCTTGTCGTGCAATGAAGCGGACGGGAACTCTTTGAACATGTGCCGACTTACTACAGCCGCCAAGAGACACTTTGAAGGCGAACTTGACAGGATCCAAGACAGCGACAGAAGTCAATGGCTGGAGTTGAAGGGATCACAGAGGTGTCAGAGGTGTCGAGAGCGTAACACGATATGCGATGTCTGGGTCGAAGTTCTCCAATCGTCATTCAGCTTCCAGTCAAATAACATAGCCACTCAGCGATCTCACTGATCAGGCTGAGAATGCTTGGAAGGTGTCGGAATAGACGACGATCAAATCAGGAGCAGCAATGTTGGGCGGGATTAGTACCAAGGACTGATAGAATACAGTAGTGTTAGGGTAGTCATTCATGCATCATCACTCGTATGTCAGCAGTACAGTGTACTCCCAATAAGCACTTGTTCGCAGTGTTCTGGGCATCGTTCTTGCAAAACTCTCTTCGGACAATGCGCAGACCTTTTTCAAACTATGTCATGTGTGACACCTCAGCATTACACATTTCAGTGGTTGACTACTTCTCGAGAAGCGAGGACCCCGTCACTATGAATCTATGATTGACCCACAGTATTCTGGCTGAACAGAACAGTACTGCCAATTTCCTATCTGAGGATCGGACAAACCCATACTACAGAGTGGCGGAGGACGAGCTTGCGGCGACTCGTTCGAGGGATGCACATCGACACCTACGACTCAGGGCCGTCCGCCGGCGCCAAGGAGGGCATACAGAAATGATCTAGATCAATCGCACAAGAGCAACAATGCACGCAATCATCAGTGAAGCTATGAGAAACACTGTAGTGGTACGGAATCTTAGGTCGGATCACCTGCCATAGCAGGCCACGTTCAGTCATCTCGCATAAGTGTTCGCCACTTGCTGTTTTATAACCATAGACCGGTATTTTGTGAATGGCTTATCTCAAGAGTGTGCATACCTAATCATGTTAGCAAAAGAAGGGTAGGTGGCGAACACTTATGCGAGCTGACTGCATATGGTGTGGCTTATCCGACGTCCCTTGCCTAGAGCTGGGTAATATAATGTACAAAACACCCACAGAAGCAGAGCGCCTTGACTCTTCGTCTTCGCACGTCTTCCTTTGAACACGCCTTCGTGAACAATCATGGTGATGGTAGGGACTGTACATTATATGAAACTTGAGGGAATAGAATAGGATCGGTCGACTGAACACATTTCGATTCATCGCCGCCCGTATTGCAACAGAAAAACTTTTCTACAGACAGTCGCAAGATAGAGTATGCATAAGTCAATGACGCGCTCTTCGAGGGGTATTGCCTCCACAAGTAGCATCGGTGAGTTGCGCTGTCGTTCATTAACTTACTTATGGCTACCTTACTTGCTCACGGCGTGCCACCGTTCGTTCAGGCTCCAAGAGAACAATCACCAGAAGATTTCGTCCAATCCTGCCCGCAGACGACGCTCGTAAGTACTGGGTATCTCCATCAAGGCAGTGGTGTAACGAAGGTGTATCAGATCCGCGGAATGTGGCGGCCCCGCCATCATCTTCTGCCTCGCCATCGTCTCATGACAAGATGATTCCCTCAGGGCCAGCCTTCTATCCGAGTCCTAGGAGCTGTAAACGATGCTCCAGATCGGGGGATACATGTGTTCTCAATCATAAGGCTTTCTGCACACTCACCGCGCAGTTGGGGAAGCATGCGATTGGGACTGATGCAAGACAACCGATCTTCCAAAAGCGTGGAGCACGTAGATGCGAAGGTTGTCGAGTAGCGGGGGTGGTCAGCTGCTGCGTAAGGAAGCCTGTGCCAGCGAACGACAACCCACCTATTGACGATAGGACGACCACTGACGAGAACGCCACTGCTGTCGGGACAAATGAGAGCGACAATGATGACAGCTCGGCAAACGTCTACGACTCGCTGTTATCGCGTGTGACGAAGGCGCTGCAACAACGCGAGATTGGTACATGGCCGTCGGACTCGCCCACCGGAGCTGAGTCATACTTTGTAGAGATGGATGGTGGCAGGGATCAGCTTCAATCTCTAGCTAAATCGGGCAACACTGGTTGAAAGTCTGTGCATGTAGAAAATGATGAAGCTTGAATGCCACCTGGTACTGCCACAGTCAGGGAATGAGAGAGTGGAGGAGGTCCGACGACCGGCAGGATGACAACAACATGCTCCCCGTCCCGTCTCTTCCTGCTCTCAGGTTCATGTTATACGTATCGCACTCACAGCACAGGCAACAGCCATCAGATCGCAATCAGCTATGGCTCCCTCCCGGTTTGGAGGATCCAAGTATCGGAACGCGGTCCCACACGTTCCGCCTCGAGAAGAATGGTATCGCAACTCCCTTCCTCCAGCTTCATCATCCACGACCACATCCAGCTCGTTGTCCACCTTCAGCTCCGAAGTCAAGACGAATAGAGAATGGATCGTCACAGTGACACAGTCTGGCGACTTGTCATTCAGAGGGTATGAAGGTGGCGTTGGGACTCTGAAGGTCGGAAGTGGAGGGGGTGTTGGGGACTGGGACTTGGGGGCATTGGAAGGTGGCCTGATAGCTGTTGGCGGACTAGATGGAGCTGTGAGTTATGATCAGCTACATTTTGTGAGGATCGCATTGAACAGATTCCAGGTTTCTGTCTATACGCTCCCACCCTCATCAAACACGTCCTCGTCTCCGACTCTGATTCACACCATCCCAGGATCATCTTCTTCAACGACCACTGTCTCCTTTCACCCAACGACACCCGACATTCTTCTTGTATCCACCATTGCTACGCCGCTGACTATATACAATACATCCACAAATTCACCCTCTCCGGCCGTTGTCCTTGCTATCGCCGAGCCCAAGGGCTTGTGGTCTGCAGCATGGTCTCATGATGGTTGTTTGATTGCGGCAGTAGGCAGGAGCGGTACAGGTTATGTCTGGAAGCCTCGATCGAGCAAAGAGCCGACCGTTTCCAAAGCGCTTCCTATACAACCTATCAAGCCTGCTCGAATTGTTTGGGTTGGTGACGATCTCTTCCTGACCTCCTTCTCCAAAACTCGCAGTCGACAATATTCTCTCCTGTCTTCCTCCTCCCTAGCAACGACCTTCACCCAAAGTCTGGACACCAACCCTGGAACTCTGCTCCCGCTAGTTGACGAAGAAAGGAGAATAGTGTACACAGCGGGTAGAGGCGATATGACCATTCGGCAAATCGAGCTATCCGGTCCTTCAGGATTTCAAGAGACCCTTCATCCGCTTCCATTCCCTCTGTCATCGGCATCGCTTGCACTGGTTCATCCCGCCCAGCTAGACGTGATGAAAGCAGAAATAGGAAGGGTGTTAGTTCCGGTGGTAGACAAGGATGGAGATACGTTACTCCCGGTAGGGATCAATGTGCCAAGGAGGCAGCTCATCGACTATCACGAGGATCTGTATCCTGATATTCGAGGCACGAGTGAGTCAGCTGGACACGCAAGGTTGTGATCAAGCTGATTTGTCATTGTAGTACCGGAGCAGTCTGCCGCAGACTGGCTAGACGGGATTGACAAGAACCCGCTGCCTATCTCGCTCGATCCAGCGCGACGGGGACTATGGGAAGCTCAGGTTGCGACTTATGTCAGTGGAAAGGGTACGATCTCGAGCGCGAAATCGGCTTCCACCACCATGCCAGCTGCTTCTCATGGGTTGGACGCCCCCACTCCAGATCCAGCTGCTTCTTCCACCACGACCGTGGTCAACAATTCATCGGAGTCTGCTTCCCTTCCCGTCTCGTCTCCTACGGAGGCGCAGAATGTCAGCAAAGCCGTTGAGCCAGGAAGAACAGCAGCTGTGGAATCTTCGCCTAGTTCAAATCTGCCACCTCTTCTCAAGGACGAAACATACGTGTCCGCTTCCTACAAGGCTCGAATCGTGTCGGAATATATTGCTGAGCAGGTTGAAAGACATAAAGCTTCAGGAAGTAAGGCGCCTTTGATGGTCGGACTCCAAGGTCCCCAAGGATGTGGTAGGTCCTTTCTTTTGCAGACAAAAAGACATACGGCTAAAATGGACGTTGCAGGCAAAACCACCCTCTGCAATGCGCTTGTCTCATATTTACAAGAAGCCAAAGGGCTTAAGCCTGCTGTCCTATCTCTCGATGGTGAGTCATGCTTCAGCTTGATTTTTTACGGTTTTGACATTCCTCCAGATCTGTACAAAACCCACGACGACCTAGTGGCCATCGCTCGGCAGCATCCCGATAACGCGCTACTTGCGGGACGAGGTCCACCCGGAACACACGACGTCGACTTCGCTGTAACCACGATAGAGCGTGTCAAGGTTATAAATGATAGGGGAGGCCCTGTCAATTTACCGATATTTGACAAGAGCTTGTGCAGTGGGGAAGGCGATCGAAGCACAGATACTGTGAAAATCGAAGGACCAATAGACGTTTTCATACTTGAAGGATGGTCGATGGGATTTGCGCCGTTGTCGGATACGCAGCTCGTCAAGCGGTACGAGAATCCAAAATCGGCGTCCCCTAACACACCCAACACGTATTTCCCCTTGCACTCACTTGATTCCCTTCAAACCCTCAACTCATACCTTGCCGACTTTGCATCAGCTGTCTACCCATTCTTTTCTGCTTTCGTCCAGGTCGAACCAGTATCGTATGACTACGTGTTTGCCTGGAGGCTAGAGCAGGAGAGGAACATGAAAGCTAAGAACGGTGGGAAGGGCATGACAGACGAGCAGGTTGAGAAATTCGTGGAGAGGTATATGCCAGGATACGAATTGTGGAAAGAAGGGATCTTTGCAAAAGGCACACCTTGGGAAGGAAGAGGGCTGCGGATTGAATTTGGGGCGAGCAGGGAAGTAATCAACGTTGTACGGCCAGAAACTGTCCCTCATACCGGCGATGGCCTTTCGGACGAACAGAAACAGATACCATCAGCAACTCAAGATCTTACTACATCGACCCCACCGGTGTCGTCGGGCTCCATACCAAAACCCACGGTAGTCGCGTCTCCTGCGTCGCAAAGGCAACCTGACCAATCTGCTCCCACCGCTACTCAGGCTGGGGATGTACCAACGACCATTGCAAATACTACAGCACAGCCATCCTCCCTCAGCGCAAACAAAAAGCCATACAACCCCAAGTGGTCCCGCAAACTCCTCGCTGGACGGTCACCACTCATACCATCGTATGACTCCATTCCTTCCCTTTCCACTCTGCATCAGGATTCCAAGATTCTCAAAATCACCCCCTACCTCGCTTTCTTCCCCATACACGGTACAGGTGGTCGACTTGGTGTACATCCATTGGCACAGAAAGGCAGGCTGCCGACAGGCGGGAAAGGTTATCTGACAGGCGGAGTCGAAATTACAGACTTTGATGCAGAACTGGGGCCTGGCGGCAGAGTAGCAGTAGCAGGAGAAGATGGGATCATCAGGGTATGGAAGGTATCGCCGGAAGGCGTGCATGGCGTAGGACCAGAACCGAGCCAGATCTTGAAGGGTAAGCGGTGGTCTATAAAGCACGCCTCCTTGCTAATCGCCATGACAGGCCAGGGAATCGACAAGATTACCCAAATTCACTTCCACCCGACCACGAAAGACTTGTTGGTCGGCGTGACCAACGATCACGGTCAGGCGTTCCTTCACTTCTGGGATCTCACAACTGAAGAGGAGGCGAAACGCGCAAAATTGCCAACCGGTGCAGTAAGTTAGTCATGTCTTTGTCTGCGCTGCACTGAGTGCTGCGTTCGCTACAGGTGTTCAATGCGACTTTCAACCTCGAAGGCAGCAAGGTTGCTGTTGCGACCAAAGATGGGACGCTGATAGTTTTGGATCCCCGTCAATCGGGCACCGCTGTGTCGGGCAAAGCCCATGATAGTCCTAGATCTTTCCAGATTGAGTGGATTGATTCCCAACATCTGGTCACCATTGGCTTTTCTCGAGGCTCTCAACGGAAGATCAACCTGTACCGTCTGCCGTCGTCTCCAGGCGGGGAGATCGCTACCATGTCATCCCTTACTATCGACGTGTCCCCATCCGTCCTTTTCCCTCAGTACGACCCGGACACGTCCATTCTTTATGTGTGGGGCAAGGGCGAGCGGGTCATCCATGCTTTTGAGGTACACCCGGAGAATGAACAGGAGCCGTTGACCAAGCTGCCAAGTTACAGAGCGGAGTCTCCGCAACTAAGCGTTGCGTTCCTACCGAAGAGAATGGTGGACGTAAAGAAAATTGAAGTGGCGAAAGCGTTGAAATTGACCGCGAAGACGATCGAGGAAGTCACATTTTCGATACCGCGGAATAAGGTGCGTTTCGTACCTAAACAACGACCTCTAAAATCCTTCATGCCGTAACCTGGGGCTGACTGCGTCGAACGTGAATCAGCCTGATTTCTTCCAAGACGACATCTATCAATATACCGTCGACGTGGAGACGCCAAGTCTCTCCGCTGCACAATGGCTAGCTGGAGAAGATGCGGTCTTGAAGCGTATCGACCTCGCTCCTCCAGGTATGACGCCATGTGAGTCTAGATGAATGCACTCGTTAGGGAATGAATGGCAGCTGAATGTGTGCCTTCTCAGTATCACAAGCACCGCAAACAAGTACATCGGCGAAGAAGAAGTTTGTCCCTGCTTCTGATGTGATGTCCGAAGAAGCCAAGAAGAAGAAGGAGATGGATGCGTTGTTTGCAAAGGCGAAGATGGATGAGAGTAGTGATGAAGAGGAGGAGGTCAAGCATGGTTTGGATCCACCAGATGACGATTGGTAGATGGTCGATGGTCGAGCGGGATATGGAATGACCAAGGAGTCTATCATGCTGTACCAAACGGAAAATGTGAAATGCTGGGATACAGAAGCGCTTCGCGTGGCGCAGTCGTTGAGCCTAATCTCGCACAAGTCGCGATTGCGTCATACGTTTGCGCGATACTTCCCACTCAGGACATCATCACAGTTCGTCTTGACATAAAGTGCGCTGTGAAGCGAGACGAAGACCGAGAATATCGTCATGCCGAGGGAGTTTCCATCTGTCTGTGATTCACTATGACGCCACGCTTGCAGGGCAAATAAATGGTTCTGAGAATCTGTGTTTGTGTATCCGAGTCGGCTTCCGACCCCAATTTACCTCGACGCATCCAGGGATGACAGAAGCATGAAGACGCCTCATACAATCGTACGCAGACAAGCATTCGGTGTGCGTTGACTGAAGAATCCATTGCACTCTGTTACTCACCTTACTCCTTCAGACTTGCCGCTAATAACTCATCAAGATGGGGTTCGCTTACTCTACGATCAGGTGGCGATCACCTCCCGATAAGTTAACCTTTTCCGCATCCACGTGAGCGCTCGACCGCTGCTGACTTACCGCATTCGTTGAACCTGTTATCTGACTAATCACTGTCATGATCCGTCGTTTACCTTACAACGATATCTTCTCCAGTCCCGTTTCTACGATATCTACGAATGAGGTCACTGGACCCCGACGGCTGTCAACGATCGGATCATTGATCATTCCAGGTTCAGGGAAGGCGAGTCTTCCATTTCTGCTGACTCTCATGTGATGAATACTGTATGACTATCATCTATTTGTTTCTATCGCAATTGGTCGTTGTTCGGTTTTTTGTCGAGCTGAAGGGCTAAGTTACGGAACGCACGAGATTGAGTGTCGCACAGGATCGCCTTGGTTAGACGCTCAGATTCGTAATCTGGGACAAAGTCCTGGGTTCTCTGCCTGCTTCAACTGAGTGAGCTTTATGATTCGGTCAGGTGAGACTGATTTTGAACACCGAGTGTACGGCAGTCTATTGGTGGGGCTGAGGCATCATGCGTCCTCATCTTCGAAAGGTTTTGGGCCTCAGGTCCGACAAGCAATAGTCGGATCCGACAAGACGAAGACACGGAAAGATCTTGTCATGATCGCGCTACTATCCAGTCACCAATGGACGATGTCACGGCGAAGACAGCTGCAGCGGCAAGGGCATTGAAGGGGCATGCTGGGAAAGAAGAAGATCTCTCGGAGGCGAAGAAGGATTTGACAGGTGATAGAGAACAAGGACAAGGAGGTGCCAGGAGGGGTACCAAAGTGGCGATAGTCGAAGAAGAGAAGGTGGAGAAGCAGAAGCAGAAGCAGAAGAAGGATAAGGATAAGATGGTCAAGAATAACGGAAAGGAATTCCAGATGGTCCAGGTCAATCAGCCGGAGAAGGTGGAATTCAAGGAAACCATGAAGGAACAAACAATCGTGAAGCAGAATCAACACCCTCTTCCCCATTCTGGACACGACAGACGCTGGCACAAAGAAGAAGAGGACCGAGGAGGTAGGCAACGACGACAAAAACAACAAACGAAGAAAGAAAGAAAAAAGGCCAACAGAACCCAAAATCCAGTGCCACTCATCAGTGAACGAACATTTCCGACGCGCCACTGTGGCGCGAGACGAGGATCGCGACAACTAAATCGTCTAATTGACCTCAACTTCACTCCTCCTCATCGTGCTCTTTTCTCATTCATCCACTCTTCGTACTCTGCCAATGCATGCTTGGCCACTTTGCATGCCTAAAAAGAGGACAAGCAACAAAAACTACAGCACCCGGGATTCCCAAGTGGTCCCCCACCTTGGTACTAACCGAGCGATACACAGCTTAATTTTCCAAAGCGGACGGGATGGAATGCTTTCTGTGTTCTATGGCCGTAGATGAAAATGAGGTCGTTTTACGTCCACCATCAAGCAAACATGGGAATGTCAGCAATCACCGCTTGTCAAATCGTTCTTTGTCAAACGACTTGGGGAGTGTAGCGCTGAAACGGGGTCCGGGAACGTTGGTAGGAGAACCAGAGAAGGTCTCGCAACGCTCCTGACGAACAACACCGGGGACGAATGGGTATATCCATGAGGCAAAGACTGCATGTCACTTCATAAGATCATCAATATTCGTAAATACAACATGTAGTGCGACGTGGTCTTTCCCCTCTCGCGACAGCCGGACTCGCTTCTCTGAACCTTATCTGCTCCTCGTGCAATCCAGCACCTCTTCGTCATCGGTTGAGCTCACCACAACATACCTTGCCTTCCTTCTCGGAGGCGTCACCTTTTTCGGCGAGATCTTACCTTGTGAGTCTTGCTGACTGGAGAACGGCGACGAGCGTGAGACACAAGCCAAGTTGAGTCGTGGCTGGGAGGTGCTGGAAGCTGCCTTGCTTCGATTGCCCGTCTTTTTCTTAACAACTTTGGCAATGGTGGGCGGGGGCGAGGAGCTACGAGATGTCGGAGGGGATTGCGTGTTCGGTCTGCTTGAGATTGTGAAGATGTTCTGGGGTGGAGGACTGGCTGAGGGAGCACGGATATGGGAGTTGCGAGGTCGTGTAGGGGCTTTGACAGGCGTTTGATCATCAGCGTCGGACGAGCAAAGGTCGATTGGCTGGGTTTCAAGAGCTCCGAAGAAAGCGAAAGTCGATGGTGAGGATTTTGATTTCGCGAATACTCGTTGAGTGGCTTTAGGAAAGCGCTTCACAGTGGTGGATGATGTGGGATGGCCAGACTGAGCTGGCTTTGGCGACGCAGCTCTTTTAGGGGACGTTGCTTGCTTCGTAGGGCTAGCTGAGCTCAGTCTTGAGGACTTTTGAGGTGAAGGCATCCGCTTTGCAGCTTTCGTTCGAGGTCTACGTAGAGGAGTGGGTGATCCCGCTCTAGAATTAGTCGAGGAGCTTGTTCCGTCGAAGGGCAGACTGGACAGTGACGAAGTTGGACAAGGCCGCGCTCGTGCTTTCTTCCCAGCAAGATTTGGCATCGAAGGTGACCTTCGTGGAGAAGGGGATGGTGACAAGCTAAGATCGATGACAGGAGGATTGCGTCGAGGTGTACGACGCAGTTCAACTTGTTCCACCTCCTCTTCTGTCTCCTCGGTCGTCGTGCGAGACATGGTCGATCTAGGTCTTTGCGTAAAGAAGGCTGTGAAAGCAACTGTGTTTTCTCCTCGAGCTTCAAGTCCGTTGTTTATTTTACCCTTCGCTTTTCCCAGTGGCGCGACCGGTCCTTTCTTCTTCTTCGGGGATTTGGCCAACCTATCAGCCTGTTTTGCAGCTTGTTCTTCCTCCCATTCGCGCACTAGCTTTGGCCAAGCCTCCTTGACAAGGTATTCTGCTATCCACATCCTTATCTCCGTCTTTGGTATCGCTGTAGTGGCCACAGATTGACTGGCAGGTGGCCCAACATCCCCTGTGTTCCCAACCAGCCCCAGACGTTCTTTCTCGTCGAGAGGTAGCTCTTTCGGATCCACGCGCGTGCCAAGCATGATGTCGTGGCAGCGTCGAACATACTGTTCATGTTGGAAGGTGATGCGGTATTCCTTCAACTCTTTGGCTGTGGGATCTTCACGTATTGAATTAATTTTGATGACATGAGCAGGAGGTTCGCCTGTGAATGTCTGCGATGGTGGGAGAGACTTGCACGACAATGACGGCGATGACACCGATTGTTGGAAGAATGATGTGATCCTTGACGTCGATGTCGCTTGTGAGGTGCCGACAATCTGATGTACAAGTTGGGATGATGTGTTTCGGCTGGTCGTGCTTCTCGTTTGAGACCTGATCGTCTCTCTCGCCTGGTTCATCACCTCGGCTCCGAATATACCCACCGATTCTCCCGCAAATTTCTTCACCACGATGTCCATTGTGCCCCACTCAAAATACTTCTCACAGGCCAGCGCCATGCCTTCCATATCACCTCGCCCTTCATTCCGAGCCTTCCCTCTTCTGTCAGTAGCCTGACCCTGACCGAAACCTGGCCAACCTTGTGCTAGGTCGTGCGATGGACTGGTGGCCGGATTAAGATAGGCGTCGAGCGTTGCTGAGGGGAACAAAGAGGCGGGTGATAGGGCAGCGAGTTTGTGGGCGCGATCAGGATACTTCCTACCAACCTGTTTGGACGCATTGGTCCGCAATTCCTGGACGATACGTTCGTGTATCTCGGGAAGTTTAGCCTCAAAAGTTCTTCGATCGGAATTGTAGAGACGCAAGAAGTCGGAAAGCCCTGCATTTGCAAGACCAGATGAGATAGTAGGGCCTGAGCATGAGGGTTTGTCAGCTGTGAGCCCTCTCCGATGGTGTACAGATGCAAGTTTTACCTATGCTTGGCAGACCCTCAGGGGTATAGTCTCCACCGCCAAGAAGAGCAACCAAGACCATGGCCATGCGACAATCCTCCTCTGTGACAAGCTTTGTTCCTTGTCTCTCCGCCCACTTCTCGCGGATTGCGCTAGATCGGTATATCTCGTAGTGACGCATATCAGCACGGGACGAGTTGGCCTGAGTTGTTGACGCCTGAGCTCCGGATAGGGTTGGGGAATTGCTGTTTGTGCCGTTAGCAAGCCAGCCGGCAGTATGACTGCTCTTAACACCCACTTTCGGACAAGACAAGTTGCACCAAATAGAAGCGCATCGACATCATCCGATAGAACCGCATCGATTTTCCCTTGTCTGTTCATTACGGCCAATTCTGCCTCTGCTTCTCCTGGCGCCTACACCACGTAATTATACATTAGCTCCATATCGAATCGTTTTGGTAGCAAAGCGGACTGACGTTCCACCACTCCAATCCGCACATGTCAAGCAGAGCTTTGAACTGTCTGCTTCGAGCGTCTCCTGTCCCGAATTGCCCCGCAACATTCTGATTTCTCTTCTGTCCAGGCTTGTTTGGACCGTCTGGATAGACGTCGTCCCTGACATCAGCACGCACCCTTCTTGGCACGAACGATACTCACCGAAGACGAAAACGGGCAGCACGGGTTGCTGTAAAAGGGCCGTGATCTTGAAGAAGATTGTACGCAGGAATGGGTTCTCGCCATAATGGGTGACCTGAGCGTGAAATATCCAGATCCTGCGCAGGACGCGGAAAGTAACGTCAGTCTCACAGTCACAGTAGTGAGGGGGTTCTGAGGGCTCACGAAGCGTCGATGCCGACGGTGAAAGCTCTGAGACCATTTCTATTCGCCAGGAAAGCATCTTTCGACAGTGCTGAGAGCGAAGTTCGAGTCGCTGCAGGTCGTAAGAGCTACGAAATCGGACCGGAGTAAACAAATGTTTTCAAAAGGCTCTGGACAGAGGCTACTCACGTCCCACAAGCCTGGAACACCCATGTTTGGATTCAAGAAGACCCCTACAAGGGTGAAATGCTCGCGGGTATCAAGATCCGATGGTGCAACAAGAGGTTCGTGGACGATATGAGCATGTAAAACCGGTGAACATCAAATGTTGACTTTTCGATGAAAACATCGACGAAGCAGCAACCCGCAACAACAACTTTGGTCTTGAAACACGTGGACAATGTCATCACGTGATTTTCACCCTGGCATGAAAACGCATAATCAAAATGTTCAAAACGACCAGATCTTCGCTTGTATCTCTTTCAACAACCACATAATCCTTGGACAGCTTTGCATGACCCATCTTGAATAGGGGCCCGCACCTACGAGAAGCATCATCATGGCCTCAACCTCCCAACCTCCCAAGAAGACGAACAAACGCAAGTCTGCGGCGGCAGATCTGGCCACTGATGTCCAAGTCGTCGTTGAGGAAGCTTCGTCCTCTGCTGGACCTGCGTTTGGTGAGTGGTGCTGTGAGGGTCAAGCGCATACCTTTGCCAGCAGTCTCGCATTTAGCGGAGCTGTAAGCAGGACACTGATTGAAGCCGAATTGCACCCTCTCAGTCAACTTCCCCTCGGTCCGACCAGCCAAATCAACGCCATTCACCATGTATTCTCGAGAAGCTGCTTCTTCTTCCGCTCTGACCAAACAGTACACCATGATTGCTGGGGAGACAGAAGATGTCGAATTTTCGAGTCACAATCGAGATCAGAGATTAGATGCGGAAGGATCAGACTGCCAGTGTGTTTTCCTTTCATTCAGCTACTTGTCGAAAGCCTTCCTTCTATTTTCGCTGCGGCACATTTCCCAAATGCCCGGCTGACGAGAGGTCTGGATCACCAGATATCTCCCTGCGATCTACGACCCCTCCACACAAACTCTCCATGTTCACCCTTCCGCCCCTCTCTACCTCCTCTCGCACAGTGTCAAGCGACTGAAGACCGCCGGACTGTCGCAAGCTCCCGTCGCTGATCAAAGAGCGCTGTACAAGGCTAAACGTAATGATTTGGGCGAAGCTTTCGGGACGAGAAAAGCGAAAGTGCAAATTAGGGCAGAGGAGAGGAACAAGGTGGATGTGGGCGCTATGGAGGGCGTTCGTGGACATTTGATGGAGAGCATCGGGGAGATGGCCGTTGATGAAGGTATGTGTGGTTTTTGAGGCTCAAAAGGTTCAGCAGAGTGAGAAGAAGGGAGGACGACTGATCATGAACTTCCTGATGGTAGGGCCGGAGAAACCAAGCGAGGTCATACCTACACCCAACATCACCACGTCAGACGTCACTGCCGTCTATCCTCGTGACTCAATCATCCCAGCATCAGAATGGACAGCCATCGACGTTAGTCATCTATTGGAAGCGAAAGACGACAAGGCTCGAGTGGGCTTACTGCCCTTCAGAAGGAGTTTATGGCTCCAGGACAAATGTCGAGTGATCGCACATCTGAAGGACAAGTCTTTGAGACGTACCCAGATGTGAGTGGTCGACTTGAGCAGTCAGTGCCTCTAGACGTTATCACAGGACACTAACAACATTATCCTTTTCCGCCCTTCCTCAGGCGCTTCCTCTACTATCTCTCTTGTCTGCTCGCGTTCCACGACTTTGCCCCTCGGCTCTCCAAAACACCTTCATCCGAACTATCTGCCAAATTCCCCGGTGTCCCTCGTCAACTCATTGACGGTCTCATCACTCGTTTTTCAGAGACGGCGGGCAAGAAACATACCGTTACGGAGAAGACGAGGACGAAGCTTTTGGCGTGGATTTGTTTGCTGTATCTCTTGTTGGATGGATATGCTGTAGAGATAGGCAAGGTTGCGAAGGATCTGAAGATGGAGCCTGCAAAGTGAGTCCACTTCTGACCGCGCTTCTGCTTCCCGATGTGCTCAGCATGTATCGTCGTATTGACAAACATTTCGTCGGAATAGAGTCACTACAATCTACAGATCATTGGGTTGTTCGGTCAACCTCGCCACTCCCGCGGAAAGAGAGAAACAAGGTCTCTCGATGGCGGAGGCGAGTGCGGCACGAAAAGCCATTTTGGTAGCTCCCGTCACTTTCCCGAAGACCAAGAAGCGAGGACCTGTCAAACGATAGGACCAGCTTCGCATATGCATTCATCAACACTTCAAATGCGTTGTGTCGTTTACCATGAGTTCCAACGATCCTATCGCAGACAGCTTCGCATACTCTGTCCGAGATCTTCAATTGCTTTCTTGCATTCGATCATGCATCTGGAATAGTGACCAGCCAAGCCTCACAGGTTTACAGATTGGGAGCATGCCTTAGTAAGCAGGGTAAATGTGAGTCTGACTTTGCGCGTTTGTCAGGCTATCCATCAAGGCATCCAATCAAACAGTCAAGCTATCAATCAATCGATCAGAGCAGTCAAGTCAATCATGTCATTCTTCTATTATGTTTTTGTCTTGTCCTCGTTTTTCTGGTTTGTTTTTTTAGTTCCAATCCTTTTTGTCTTTCTTCTATTTCCTTTCCTTACTGAATGAGTGACCGACCTTGATTTCGAACCATACCGGTTCCTCTGAGTCGACCTTTCGAGCCTCTGAATCCGAACAGTCAGTTGGTCAGTCAGTCTCTTGATTAGCGGATCAATCAATACCTCAAAGATCCTTAGAATCTTCATCGGGTTCTATCCTGACTGCCTTCGCGGTGACTTGATCTTTCAGCCGAGTAGCAGAAACCACGGTTGTTACCCAGGGATCCTCCCAAGTTCTCTGTACTGACTAGGTCTTCTCGAGTGTAAGTCCGACTTTGAGCAGGGGGAGAACGGGGAGTGGAGGAAGAGTGATGAGCAGACTGTCCGTCGTGATCGTCCTGTCTCCTAGACGAAGACGAGGTACTGAGAGCGATCGAGGGACCTTGAGCGACATTCGTATCAGCATCAAAAGATGGAATAGGGACTCGGGCTTGATCCGAACCGTTCCGCGAAGATAGAGCAAGAGCCTCTCCTCTGGGCTCGCCGTCTGCAAGAAATGACGAGTAAGACGATGGGATATAGATTTCATCCTCCTCCAGGAATCTTCGGATGGGAGGAAGTTCCAGCGAGTCGTCATGGAAAGCTCCCGGTGTCTGTTGGGCTGTCGATGACGAACGTTGTTGAGGAGCAAGCAGTTCAGCAAGAGGTGGCAAAGAGATTGATTCGGGTCGACGAGACCTCGAGAGTGATTCTTGATCGAGTCGAGACGCGAATCCAGTCTCGCTCGAGCGTGGGTGAGCATATGGATGATATCGTCGAGTAGGAGTGACAGGCGGAGGGGAAGTATAAAGTCCAACTGGTCGCGATGATGTGTCGAATGCAACAGAGACAGGAGGAGGAGGCGAAACCAGATGCATGGCAGCCTCGAAAGGTGGTGGTCGGATCCCTGCTGCCCGAAGAGTGTCAGTTGGACGATGCCCGGCAGCTTGTGCGAACAATGTCGCAACTGGCTGTCCTTGAGATGGCTGGGGTTCGCACGGAGGTGGAGGAGGCGGGGCTCGATAGCCAGAGAGTTGTTCTTGAGGGGGAGTAGCGGCTCGAGGATGAAATTGTGGTGCAACCGGTTCACGTGTAGCAGTGCTTGCAGGTGCTGATGCGTTCCCAGTTGGCTGGTCGACGATAACGGAACCAGTCTGTTGAGGTTGGACAGACGTAGTAAGGCTTGGTGGAGTGGTGAGGATATTCAGTGTTGGCCGGCCCGCGCCAGGAGGACGAGGGGGAAGAGGAATGCATCGGAGGGGGACGAAACCGAAAGTCATCGTCCACCGGGTCATATCAGTCATTGGGTCGGGACCTGCAATGCTAATGGTTGAAAAGGCAAACCTGGTGTCAGTCCGAGGTCCATATCTGATGCAAAGAGATGTGGATGTGATGACCGGATGAAATTTGAATACACGACACTTACGGTCCATACAGAGTGTGCGCAGCGAGTTCCCCGACGCGCGGTTCATAAGCCTGGGTGAAGAGGAATCCATCAGTTTCATGGTCAGAGGGCGATGCAGTGCCCGATCACACTTACGTGGATAGAATAACTATTAGCAACAGGATCATAGGTTATTCTACCGGTGTGGTACATGAACACCATATCCCTCCGCGGTTCATTGATGGCACTGCTGGCCTGTTGAGATGGGAGGGGCGGCGGTCCTGCTGGACCAGGTGCTCCTCGTGGCTGCTGTTCCTGTTGTCGTTCCATCCCGATTGGGAAGACTCGACCGGTCCAGTGTACAGTGGTCTTGAAGAGAATACCAATGCTGGTCTGAAAAGAGAACCAGAATGAAGAATGTGATCGGAACTTGAATGAGAGAGACAGTATCTTATATCGCTAGGAGAGACATGATCTTGCCACTCAAGTCACCTTAGCAAGCGTTTTGCGCTTTCCTTCATCCATCACTCGCCAATCACTTCAGTAGTCGAAAGTCTCTTTGTTCTCTCTCTCTCTCGTCAGACTGAGAACCGCCTCACTGAAACGCATTTCGCGGTACATCTTTGAAGAAGTGACGACGACTCCCCCTTAGCCAGACATGAAACTCAAAGTCAGTCGTCTCACTCTCACATCAGTCACACGGCTCGATGGTCAGTCTCTGTTCCATAGTGAGCTCGTCAGTCAGCGATCGATATTGTCTCATCCGTCATCATGTGGAGTAGGCGCTGTCATGGTGATCGAGAGAGAGATGCGTAAGAGAGATGTCAACATGGAGGAATGAACAAAAGGAGGGGAAACGGAAACGGTCGATCACCTCTCAGTCGTTTCGGTGCCTTTACCAGGAGGGATCAGACAAAGGGGTAAGTTTGATCCCGCTCTCTCACTGTCGCTATGGGGAAGGAATGATTACATAACCACAGCGAATCCTCAGGACGGAAGCAAATATTTCTTGTTGTTTCGTCGTCGAGATTTTGATCCATCTATTGATTTCGCTCGTCACCCATATCATACACCACACAGCTCATACACTGTGACATCTCGGAACAGCTTCTCAGACGACATACAGAATGGCCGACGAAGAAGCCCCCACTCAGTCTACCTCACGACTCGACAATGCAGGAACGCTGCTTCAATCGGTCTCGACCTCGCTTACACATGAGAAGATCACCATCGTGCGTTGGTCTGATCCACCTCTCCTCTTCTTCACCGATGATACATGTCACGACCCCATCTCGATCTCTGCACCCTTGTCTTCCTACTGCTGAAACTAGCGGTCCGTGCTCCCGTGCTGACTGTGTAATCTCTTCGGTCTGCTTCACAGTTACCAGGTTACGAACCTGACTATTCAGCTTGTACATTCTGTCTCTGGCAAGAAGACCATACCTTGGGAAATGCCTTGAGGTGGATAATAATGAAGGAGTGAGCGGGACAACTTCTCCTTCCCCGATGCGTGCATCGAACCAGACTGACGGAAAGGTCTCTTTCTCCTCCTGTGGGGCTATCAGTCCCGATGTGGAGTTCTGCGGCTACACTGCTCCTCACCCTTCCGAACCCAAGATTCATCTTCGGATCCAGATGTACGGTGCGTGTCTTGTATATACGAATTCTCTTCACAATACGTGAACGTCCTCAAGGCATCATCGACGGGGACTGACGTCGGTCTACAACATCTCGCAGATAATCTCTCAGCTGTCGATTGTTTGCGCAAAGGTCTTGCCAATCTCAGAGATCTCTTGACCACCGTTGACTCCTCTTACAAATCAAGTTTAACGTGAGTAGGATGATCACCTTTCACCCCGCCATTCGACTGCGGGGACTGAGCGCTCAATCATGCTGATCTGATATGCTCATCTTGGACTAGTGCTGGAAACTATATCAAGGAAGAAGATGTGGATGTTCGAGCCGCTGTGGATAATACACTTAGAGAAAGAGGGTTCGCAGTGGAAGGCGATGATGAGCGCATGGATATGTCATAGCGTGGCGAAGAGTCACTATGACATATATACCTTCTCAATGTATAGTATACCCAAGCCTAGAAGTTGGCCAAACGACTTATCGCTTGCTTGTCAGTCATGTATATGGGATATGGCATTTTACAGTATCAGGACTGACGATACACTCTCCATCTGACCCCCCTGAATGAAGTGTACCAAGGACTCTATCAATAGTCGTCGTAAAGAATCATGTTCATGTTCTCGTTATGCATGTCATCTGATCTACGTGACACCAATGTCTAGGTCAGGTGCACTCGTCAACCCAGCCGGCCAGCCCGTCTTACTGAGGCGGAGGACCTCCCACTCTTCCAAACACATGTTCCACCCTATTCATCGATACGACCACCTCCTTATTCGTCTCCTTGAACTCCTTCATCACGTTGAAGTTCAATGCGTAGGGTATCCTGTCCACGCTCCATCTTGGCGCCAATGTACCGTCTGGTCGAAGTAATTGTAATCTGACCGTCGTTGCTTTTTCTACATGTTACGGGTGGTCACAACTCAAGGATCAGCTCAATGGTGACAGGTCCCCCAAGTGTGACTGTGGGAAGTGAAAGCGAAAGCGAGGGGACCACTTGACTCACGAAGGTTTGGGAAGTAGACTTTACAGTCTTCCACTCTCATCTCCTTGGGCTTCACCAACCCTTTACTCATCTCATGCCCTACACTCGTCAACTTGAGGAAAGTCTTCGTTCCGGTGGATCCGTTTTTCGGTCGGATCTGCACCATCGAGAGCCGAGTAACGATCCGACTTGAGCCAATCACGAATGCTCCGATGACGAGAGCCACGCCCGACATCAGGATTGGCTCGGAATACGCGATGATGGTATCTGTTATCCGGGTGCTGATCTTGGTGATGAGGCCGCTTGTCCTGTTGTGATGATGTTAGCTCATCGCGCAAACCATGTTGCACAGGTCAGAATTGGACGAAGCAGCGAGAGATGGTGCAACCAAGGTAAAGCGTATGTGGTTCACCCCTTCAATAGATGGTGTGGAACAGTACATACCGTTGTCTAGCTTCAATCTTGGCCCTTTCCTCCTCGGAGATCTCCTTCTTAGGCACAGAGGGCATCGAAGGCCAAGTGATGAGTAACAGTCCCCAGATCCCCAAAACCAGCAGTAAGAGCGACGGACTCTGAGTAGGCGGTCTGGCAAAGACCGTGCGTTCCAGGACTGTCTCGTCGGGTGAAGAGGAGGGTACGGTATGCCAAGGCCATGGAGCGAGAAGCGGGACGGGAGAAGATGCAGCGCCTGCGCGGAGCTGTTGAAGGGTTGGCGTTCGAGTAGGAGGAGGAGGGGATGGGAACGATAGGCGAGCTTCTCTGGGAGGTTGAGTGGAGGTAGAGGGGGACTGGGAAGTTGTCGTTGAGGCTGATCGACTGCTCGAAGCGTTTGATGAACGTAAGAAGACTGGGAATTGCGGTGAGGAAGCAGTGGCACGATGAAGCAGCACACTTCGAAGAGCGAACCGAGCCGTTCTCTCCATCCTGTAGAGCCGTCGTTTGGTATGTATGGAAGGTGTATGAAACGAAATAGGTGAACGACACCAATAACAGGCGATTCAAAAAAAAGAAAGTCGGAAACTCGGTTGCTCCGATCATGCATGATGAAGATCAACGGAACCAAATTTGGTCGTTGCCTCGATGGATGTCACCGTCGTCGCTCAAGCACAAAGCAATATACTATGTTACAGCTGAGGAGTATGGACGTCGCCATACGATGTGAAGGACACACGAATATATGTACGCCATGCATGTGATTATCGCTTTTTCTTGCCCAACTCGACGTTCAAATCCACTTTGCCAAACACGTTCTCCAGCCTGTTCAGCGAGACGACCACTTCCTCCTGGGTCTCGTTCAGAAACCTCGTATCTCTGAAGTCCATATAATACGGTCTCTCCTCTGTCCACGATCTCCTTGCTCCATCAGCAACTACGAGGCTAAGGAAGCCTTTTCCGGAACCTGCGGGGACAGAATTAGCCCTACATCATCATGGAGAAGAAGAAGAGCAAAGGAGCGCATTTCTGTGAATAGCGTTAAGAACGGATGCGGACGATCCATATGATCAGATTCCAGATTTGGGCAGGTAGGAGAGGGAGAGAGAACTGATAGGATGGAGAGAGAACGAGCATCACTCACGTCCCGGAACAGCTGCAACCGTCAAATCTCCTAGCTGGAAATCTCTCGGTTTCGCCAACCGTCCCAATAGGGCCTGACGACCCGTCATCATCCTCAAATATATCTCCTCCTTTCCTTCTCCACCCGTCGGTGACGATGCTGAGTGAGGTATTCTGATCAGTGAGAGTCGGGTGACCCGACGTGTGGTCAGGAAGACTCGATAGAGAGCTACGCCCCCTCCTATGACTGCTAAGTATGGAGGAGCTTCGATGAGCAGGTGATTGTTGATAGTTCCCCATACTCGGCTGTCCGGATCGGACAAGGATATCAGCTTGATTCATCTTGGGTCGCAATCACCCCCGGTAATGGATATGGCGTTGATTCGGAGCTTCGGAGGGAAGACCAAGTCCAAAATAAGAGATCCGTGAACCTCGCCTAGACTCACGTAGCATATCCTACATCCTCGACAGACCACCAATCTGGCATTCTCGGCTTATCAGGCATGAGATAGAACAGTATCCCGAACCAAGCCATCGAACAAGCCAAAAATAGATTCCTCCTAGGTGAAGCAGGTAATGATCTAGCGTAAATCACTCGTTCCTCGGCACCACCGACCCCAACCGCGGTCTGCGTCGCGGTGTTCGTTTTCCTTCCGGTTCTGGAACTCTCAGGGGAAGAGAGAGGACGCCATGGCCATGGGGAAGTTAGGGGTACGGGGGTGGGTCGCGGCGGAGGGGGTTGACGAGGAAATGGGTCGAGGGGGAAGAATGGTTTGGCTGTTGAGTTGGTGAGTATGGAAACCACTTTCACAGGTAGAACTTTAGAATAGGAACGAGGAGGGAGGACATTGACCTTGTCGATGAAAGCCGGGACTGCTGATTCAAGAACAGAGGACGAGGAATGACTCACACTTCGTAGACCCTTTGGCATTTCGGCGCACGCAAGAGTGGATGTATCTGATCACAGCTCTCTGTTGAGACGACGAAGAAGGACCTGCAGATATCAGGACTGATATCCGTCCAGCTGTCCCTGGGGTTTTGATCAAAGCCAGTCCGATCATCCCAAGCTTGCGTACCAATGGATCGGATTTGACTGACGTATCGGACAGTCACAGAGGCAGGTATGGTTCAGAACGAGAACAATGCCTGTTGATTTCAACATTTTGTGGAAATGCTACAAAGTGGAACCTTCCGCTTTCTGCGTGCCTTGATATCTCTCTCGGTCCGTGATCTGACTGCAAATTGAATCTGATCCCATGCATAATCGAGTACCGCATGCAAATCACAACTCATCTTCCAACCTCCTCGGATCCTCTTCGTCCGCCTCGTCCATGTCTGAGCCAGCATCCTCATGAATGGCTTCCAAGGACTTTTCGTTCCCACCCTTGACCACTTCCGAAGCTAGATCATCCACGCTGCCCGCCAATGCTCCGCTCTCTCCTCCGTCTTCTGAGACACGTGCCGCGAAAGCTGCAATCTCTCGATCGTACACGTCCCATTCGGGGATCTGTCGTGCTCTGACCAGCTTCGGCTCTTTCTGTTAAGGGGAAACGAGATTTCAGCTCAAATTGGCAGCAAGACTGCAGGTGACTGACTGTAAGAGGATTTTGACAAAGATCGACTGCAAAACAGATTTCAGCGTCGTCATCAAGGTATTAATCTTGGTCTTCAGATAGGTACACCTGCCGACTCATTGTGACGCAGAAAAAGGCGCTCTGACTCACTCGTTTTGGCAGTCTCCAGACTCCCATCGCTACACCAGGTCTGACACCATAACCAATCCTGATCCAGCGTCCAAATTGGGATAGTGTCCTGCATTGAATTTGGCAAGTCTTGATCGAGATTGGCGAGAGAGTTAGGGTCAGCTGAAAGAGCGTGATATTGACCTCGGAGCCGATCCTGTGATTGCATCAATGCGTCAGATCATGCCTCGAAATCACTAGTTCAAGCTTACTCCAGTTGCGAGCTAATTCACCCCATTCACGATCAGCTCATGGTGCACTGTCCCAAAACGAGTCATCAGGGAGCTGCTTACCTGTCTGAATCGTTTGAGATCCACCACATACAGCGCACTGACCAGCCGCGATATCAGTCGCGTATCCAGATCTCAGCACGACTGCTGCACCCACCTGATATGATAGGGTCTCCCTCTCAACGCATCCTTCCAGTACCCAGTCTTCCAGAACCTAAAGCCTTCCATTCCCTCTCTACTGTTACCCATTGGGGGATATCCATATACTCTGCCATGGAGATCCACATCGACAAGTTCTTTCATATCCGTTCTGACGATCTGGTCCGCGTCCACGAAGATGACCTTGTCCAAATCCATAGGGAAGAGAACGTCGAGGAATAGAATCTTGTAGCTGTCGGAATTTTTAGCTTTCTAACACTCATTAAGCAGATACACTCACGCCCAAATAATTCTCTGTTTCTCTGTTTGAGCTCGAAGCCAATGAGGCCATTTGTATGTGACCAGTTCATATTGGAAGCCATATTCCTCAGCGAGTTTGGGGATGAAAGCCTGTAATCCATGATCATCAGCACACTGAGTAATGCGATGAGACAGGATCTGGTAACGAACGATGAATGTCGGGGAGAGAAAGTTTTCCTGATGGGCAGAGTGACACGTATTAGCCTTGAATCGTACGTTGGGACAAGAACAGGGGGTCACCTACAATGAACCAGAATTTGACGGTGCTTTTGGTATGTTTCATGACGCTTAGAATCATAATAGATGCGAATCGCTATCGACTTAGGTCAGTCTTCTATGTAATCGTCTCACGCAGTCCACATTTCTCACTTCATACAGAAGACCAGAAGCGACCGTGAAGATATTGATATCGGCATGCCGGCTTTTGTTTGTCGTTGCAAGCTCTGTTGACAGTCCGATTATCGATTTCATTCTAGCCAGATACAAGACATCAGCTCTGATGTCTGAAAGTAAAGCGTATCGTTGGTCATCATGAGGTGGAAGATTCCATCAGAAACACGATGATGTGGATTGATCTCACTTTGAAAATACAGCACCAGCCAGTGACTCTTCCTTCTTCACCCCGTCTTCCGGAGCCAGTACGTCGGCTCTTTCCATCCCATCCTTCCTCGCGATCCTAGGGAAGATAGTCGTTCCTTCGAAGGAAGCAAGCATCACCCCTGCCCCTGTCACATTTACAGTCTCACTATCCCAATCTCGATTGCCTACACTCTCCAACTCGAAGACCTCTCTACCCCTTCCAGGTCTAATCGACAACTCGTATACCCCCGGAGTGGCTCTGAATTGTAAGTAGCCCAAATTAGCCATCACTTGCGTATCGGCTGCCACTTCCAAGCCGCCGGTTCTCAACTGAAGTTGAAGTCCACGAGGCGGCACGTTCTCTCCTTCTCGAGCATGTCCCTCGATTAGGAGCTGCTTGAGTTGAAAAAGGACATGGAGAGGATCATGAACTTGAGAAAGTACAAGATTGTCCAGATCGTAGGGTGAAGTCTTTGGACTGACGATCCACGATGGAGGCGTATCGAGACCGAGAGTGAAGATGGGTGACGATGGTAAGTTATCGAAGACAACGCCAGGGGCAATGACCTCGCTGCAACAGAAGGGTCAGACACATGTTGATCTTTCCTCATTAACCCAATCCACTTACCCATCAACGTCAAAGGTGACTTGCGGCGGTATTGACGCTCGATAGAAGCGCTTCAACTTGACCTGGAGCATCGCGTCAGGTTCGCCTTTCTGATCAGACTAGCTGCACTGACCTCAGTCATTACTGGTTCCGGCTCTAGATATACGGAAACGGCGATGTTCTCCATCTCAGCTAGGGTCTGTTGGCGAGTTAGCGTCTGACCGCTTCAATCCACATTTTAGCCCACCTTTAGCTGAGTAGACCATCGTTGAGCATGTTCAGATAGAGGATCGACCACAGCTGCAACTTGCAGGATCGCGGTGTCCAAATCTCCAATCGTGAAAGACCTGAATCCATTCCATTGTCAATCTGACTTCCTGTTGCTTGCTTTGGCAACTCACATATCTCCATTGTCCAGTTTACGGTAAAATCTCCCTCTCGACATTTGTAGCGGAGCGAAAATACCTTCCGCATCGACTGGCTTGTAAGCAGCCGTGATCACGGATGAGGACATAGCGATTAAATTGCCCAAGGTCGGCCTGGAAAGACTTGTCAGCTCAAATCTGCTCGGTAGTGGGATGATCACACTCACCGATCAAAAACGGTAATGTCGTCATACATAGTCTTAAGGACATCGATGACAGGCTTCACTCGTTTCCTGTGCTCGTAGATCTCCAAAGCGTCAAAGTCCTCGACAGGGAAGGTTTTCTCGGTCAGTGGACCAACAAGCTATGGCGATCACATCAGCTGGGAGCCTATATAACTGTGCAGCCTGATATCCTTACCCTTCCATTGACCAGTAAATGAGGCCGTCCATCTTCCAGGCCTAACTCGTCCGCGATCTTACTACCCACTTTCCAGAATTCTGCAGAAGCTGCTACTGTACTCGTAGTCCATCCATCAAAGGTCATCCCGTTCAAGGGCTGGCTTTCGTGAGACCTCTGCGGGTCTTCAGACGACTGCGTAGTGATCTCATCCTGTGACCCAGACATTTCACTGGTGAGGTCAACTTCTCCAAACAGGTCCAGTAAATCGGAAGGTCTTGCTGTAGACAGCGAGGATTGGTCCAGTAGCTGATAGATCATTGTGGACAGCCTCTCGTTGCCCCTCACTTCCTGATGGTCTGTTGATGCAATGTGAATGAAGCCTAATCGTGAAGCGCATTCAGGTGTCTGTATATTGATTAGCTTCACGAGCGTCTTGCGTCTTCATCGCACCATTCAGCTCACATCAAGGTGTCTCAGAGCATCCATCACCACTCTTTGTCCCTCCGCCGTATCAAGATCTCCTACAACCCACATGGTGATTGGCGCGCCGCGATCTCCGTCTACAACTGGGGCATCAGTATGCACCAACACGAGACTGCTTCATATCGACTCACCGGCATAGACGAAATCAGATGTCAACTTCTTGGCTGCATCGTCCTGGAACAGGTCAATCAAATTGTACGACCTCAACTTGGTTTCTCCTGTACCAGGTATCACGAGTTTGCTCCTTCTTTTTGAGCTTGAAGGAAGGTCATAAAAGTAGGTAGACATATCTTCGGGAGCGTCGCCGAGCATGATCTGGGACCGCAATGTTGTCAGTCACACCCTTGATGACACTGAAAGTTGTGGGAAAGAGAGACTGACCTGTTCTTGAAGGTATCCAAGCTGAGATGCCATCTCAGATTGCACGATTGCGGTCCAGTGCTGTGCAGTCTGACGTCAGCATCCGTTTACTTCAGACACGATCACTCTACTCACGCCTCCCAAAGGTGTATACTTTCCATTGATAAATAGATGTCCTGCTTTGGACTCTTGCTTTGTGGCGAGGAGTCGATTCATGTATTCCGCAGTCTGGGCTAAGTGATGATCGTAATCCTCACTGGCAATCACCTCATCGAAAGGCAAAGCGGCTTTGGTGGATTCGGCAGCCAGAATGTCGTAGGCTTTACGAGCATGATCTATGGTGACTGTACCTGGCGCGGTCAGGGTGCTCGGAATGATACCGACGAGCTGGAAATGGAAGACAAATCTCAGTAATCTGAGATGGCAGCTGAACTTGAATGCTCACCGCAGCGAAGAAATCACGAGTGGCGCCGCGACCGAACGTTTGCACGGAATAGTGGAAGATCTTTGCCATCTGAGAGGCTACAAGCTTTCATCGTCAGTCAAAACGAAACCAATATGGACATGGCACTTACATATGTCGTTCACCGCAAGGTCGAACATGGGTACGATTCCAAACCTGATTGGAAGACCACGTTGAATCATCGGACTGATGGAAGACGCGATGATGTCCAACGACGGCACACTTGCGAGGTCAAGGACAAACACGAGATTCCAAGTGTTGCGCCGAACGGTGTGAAATTGACCAGGATAGATAGGTCGCATATACTGGAGAAAAGGTCAGCTTCTGTGCTCGAGCGGGAATATCCTCATGTAGCTTACACCTTGGATGTGGACTGGCCAATTCTTGTATCTGACATCATGTGTGGTCAGCTGTCTGCTATTTGCTCAAGATAGAGAATAAGCAACATAGCTCACCTCTTGTCCTTTTCGATGTCGTTCCACCATGTGATGACCTTGTCGCCCTCGATACGATCACTTGCATCCACAATGCCTTCTCCCGCTTCGTCTTCCGTCTGAGCTTGACCAACAACAGGATCGGAGATCAAATTGACTGCTTGTTTCGGTGTCAATCCAAGGGACGTCAATGACAGGATGAGGTGCCTCTCGTCGCGGATTGCTTTCAGTAAACTACATCACACTCGAGCGGTCAGCAATGGTGTACAGGTCAAAAACAACACAAGCTGTGAGAAAGGCAAACTGCAGAGAAACATGGGGACAACAGCGTGAACAATCCGACAAGTCCGGCACTCTGTGGAGAGGTAAGACCTCTCACCAGTACGTTTGAGCTGGGATTGGGAATGGAAGCAGGGGCCGTTGTTTTCAGGTGGGCAGCAGGTGGGCAGAAAACAAACAAACACGGAAGGAAGAACTTACGAATAAGCGTTCAGATCACTACCCAGTGCTTTCCCATTCACGTAGATTGCGGGACCCCCTTGACCTCTGACAGCGATGGTCCTACTCTGGATCCTGATATTCTCCGGTACTTCCACACTTCTGGCAAGTGCTGCTGAATATTTTGGGAAATCTTGCGAGAGATGAGTCAGCGCTTCGAGAGGGTCGTCGGAAGCCATGATTAATGCGGTTGCTTTGAGGCCCAGATCTGTTCATCGAAGACTCGAACCATCAGCTAATTTGTTGATCACAAGGGCTGATTCGTCCAGAGAGACAGGACTGACCTTTGACTTCTTCAGTCGTCAATGGATTTGCCAAGTCTGACCACGGATCTTCTCCTAAAACTTGACTAAATACCCCAGTTTCAGTCTCATTCCCCAAGCCGACTGTCGACGTCACTCCCTGCTCTACTCCACTGGTAGACCCTGCCGAAGCACGATCATCGACCACTAGATAGTCCGTCTTTTTCAAAACCATCTCGACGCCCCATCCTGCCAACGGGGTTTTTCGAACCCCTTCAGCAGACCGATTGGACGGAGGTTGATATCGGACCGTATAGGTGAAGTCAGGATAAATGGAAGCGTGGTGCGCTAGATAGTTCAACAAAGATGAAGCTGGGGCAGAAGAAGGGGTGTAGTAGATGATAGCTCTGGGAGAGGTAGGAGTGGAAGAGGATGAAGAAGGGAATGTATGGTCAAATGGCTGAGAGAGAGGTTGAACATTTCTAAAGGTTGTGATATCAGATCATCAGTTCGCACCATGATCCCTCATAAAAGGAGATGGATCAAGGAAAGGGTACTGACGGCAAATGATCATTCTCTTCTATACTCAATTCCATATCTCTTCTCAACTCCTCCACATCGCAAAACCCTTTCCCTCTCCATTCCACCCAACCCTCACACCCTGCCACACCAAGCTTAGTCTCCTGAGACCGTATCACGCTCTCGTACCATGAGTATTCTGCCTCGATCCTCGGAGCTGTGGATTGGAGTGAAAGAGCCAGATGGAAGGTCGATAGGGACGATGGGGACGGGAGTAGGGAATAGGATGAGATTAGGTCGAGGGTCGAGGATAGGATCGTTGATGGGGTACATGATTCGGGAAGTGAGGAGAGAAGATGTAAGAGTGGGAAGTATGACGAGGGTGATTCGTCGTACACCGTTTCACTGGAGACGAATAATCAGTTTCTCTCCGCGAAATCGTTGTGGAACCCAGATGACATGCAGTCCACGAGAGAAAACAAGAGACACCTACAGGATTTCTAGTATGAAGGGAGGTGCAGGCCAACTAGTCTCCAGACTGATGCTAACAGGCGGCGAAGAAGCTCCTGCAGATCCAGTGACGGCAAGCGCAGCTCCAACCACCCAGCCCAATCTCGTTGGACTCCTCATACTGTTCTGTCGTTTGGCTGACACGCTCAGAAAGACCAAGTACGCAACTCACGATGATGCACTTTCGATTAATTCACGTCCTTCGACGCGAACAAGTCATGACGTGGCAGTTCTCGGTGGAGGTCCATCTCTTTCGAAAAGGCAATCCAATGCATTGGTGTACACAGCGTTTACAACATATACACATATCTGTGGGACCCGATCGCGTCTCAATGCATCACTCATACTCGCCCAGAGCTTCTTGCGCTTCCTCATCGGAGATCTTGCTCACTTCATTCCCAGCCTTCTCGAAATCTGCAGACACGTCAGTATCGATGACTGATAACTCAGGCGACAGGGCCACTCACGGTTCCAGAAATCCTTATGCTTGAAGGCTTTATCCCTGACAGTCGCCTCCAGCTCGTCCAAATAGCTGAAAGAACATCAGTTTTACAATGAGCGTTTCTTATCCTGCGCATACTCACGCATTATAGGTCTCGACCTCTTCATATGTCAACGCCGTCTCTCTCATCGCTTTCAGACATTCGATTGCCAAAGGGAAGGCCTGCTTCGAAAAGCTACCCTCAACATTCTCTTTGACAACTGCTCCGAGGTCTTGTATGGCTTTTCGAAAAACGTCGCCTTCTCCATCAATCAGCTTATGGAAGTCCTCGAGAGGCGCATCATTCCTGATCAATCGACCAGGTTTAGGTTTACTCGGAGTGGACTTTTGTTGTTGGGACGAGACTTTTTGGCGGGTAGCGGGAGTTTCACCTTCATCGTAATCTTCTATGAACCTCGGTCTCATCTGTGAAGGTTTGGCAGGCGAGAATTGTTCTGATTTGACCGCTTCACGAGGAGTGGACGGTTCACCCTTGATTGCCTGAGCATCCCCGTCCTCTGCAAAGAGCTCATCGATATCAATGCTGGTGAATCACTGTCAGCATCCAGACATATGTGACACGAGACCAAACACTCACAAGCCCTCATCATCCCGCAACCCTTCTTTAGTTACCTTCTTTCTCGTCTTCGGTGGCACCTTCTTGATATCCAGAGCCTCTTTCAACCTGCTTGTGATATCTTGCACCGTCTCAACTATCTCATCCGGGGTGTTGAAGTATTTGACAAGTTCTGGGTGTGGTGGACCCAGGGGATCTGCATCTAGGTCCCGAGTAAGAGACGCATGGAATATCGCTTCCTTGATTCGGTGGATCACAGGGTTATAGGAGTTTCTGGTGTCAAACCAGGTGACATTATTCTCCTCCCTGCAAGCAGCATTCATCTTTATTTGATCCCATATTCGAGTGAGGAGGATACTCACTCTTGATCCTCACCCATGCCATCAACTTCTTCATAGTCGTCCCCTCGTTCTGCATTTGCCTTCTTCGACTGCTCACGCGCATGATCATCTAGGTCCATCGACAACACCAACTCATCCATCAAGTCGCACTGCTCGTCCGTTGGCAGCAGCGGGTGCTCCTTGATCACCTTGCCAGAGCTTGTTTTGTATGAGGTGAGAGAAGGGAACCAAAAATTGTGCTCGTCCTCCGCAAACGGAAGCTATGACGAAGCGTTCAACATCACACCAACCGAAATCTATTTCAGGTTGCTCACCTTGATCCAGAACATGTAATCCAACCGCTTGTCTTCCCCAGGATAGTCCATACTTGGCACGCAAACACCAATAGAAGGCTCCGCCCTGTCTTTGAGTACCCATCGAACCACTGCACACATGCCCCTGAGCTCCATACCCTCCACTAAAGATGAAAACTGTATTTGCGCTTTTGGTGACGTGAGATCTGGCCAGATGAACCGGACTTCGCCCATAAGAAGGTGCCGCTTGATCTAAGAGTCTCACTCTGTCAGCTATGTGGTCTTGAGGTAGAACCCCGGCCGAGCCATATCTCACCGCTTCTTTCGGAAAGAAGCCCAGAATCTCAACACCCTTTTGTGTATCCAATGGTTCAAAAGTATCCGCCTCCATAGGTACCCATGTGGACCCAAATCTCCAGGCTTTGACAAGATCCTCCTTCGCAACGAATTCTTCTTCCTCATCCTCGTCGCCTTGTTGCTGAGTGGCGTTGAACGCGTCGAGATAGTCGCCATCCAATCCTTGGGACCCGAAGGGCTGGGTTGTAGGTGGTGCTGCGGTGTCCGTCTTCTTGACGACGTATGTACTGTGATGCTTTACCTCTGCCGAAATCATAGCTGCAAGATCTTCTGGATTGGGAGTCTCTCCATGTTGCGTTTGAGACTGAGATTGCGATTGATGTATCAGACTTGACATGAGTGGATTTAAAGCTCCCTGTGTGGATGGCTTGGCATGAAGCGGGGCCTGTAGGTCCATTGCAGGTTTCCAAGCTTTGGACAAGGTGGGAGGCCGAGCTTTCATGGTTGCTTTGCTATATTTGATGTGGATGGTAATGGCTTGTTCGGGATCGATATCTGGTGATCCAATGTGTAAGTCGATTCCCGAGACTGTGCCGTTGACGACAGCTGCTTTGGGAAGTCGGGCATCGGTGAGGGCTTCATCGAAAGTCTCGAAGCTCGGCAGCATTTCCTCGGAATCGGTTGTTTTTGACATGCGTTCGTGGAGCAAGGAAACGAAAGTCCGCCAGAACTTTTCCGAAAGTCTCTGTGCACTTGTGAGCTCGAAATAGCACGCGAAACAGTCTTGCGGTGGTCAAATACCTTGTTCCTCGTCTTTGCCTTGTCCACGGGCTCGGTTAACGGCTGAAACCCAATTCCGCTGCGAACGGTCAGCGTGGCCTCAGTATCATTTTGATTTAGGCAAATTTCGATCCGCACACCACTGAGAGTCTCACACCCAAATCGTCTAGTCGATCCATAGCTTCCTCGTACTCTTCCTGCTTAAAACTACTTTCACCTGATCACACTGTAAGCTGGTTTCCTTTCACCCGTAGACTCAGCTTACCATCGGTGATGAGCACGACTTCCAATGCCCAGCTCTTCGTGTGTTTGTGCACGTGAATCATATCGAGCGCGACCATGAGTGCAGAAACGGCTGCAAGTGACATATGAGCTGAAAGACTGATGGAAGCTTGGATGGTGCGGAGCTCACGGTTGCCTTCATGCTCTCCTACGTCCAAATTCATGACCAATTCCACAGTTTTTGGCTTGGCCGTTTGTATCGCCACATCGCAAGATATAGCAAAGTAAGGCGGGTCGTCGTCATCCGGATTTTGGGCGACAAAAGCATTATTCGCCTGATTGTTGGTCTCTACTCGGACATTTTGCCACCGTTAATGATAGCTAAAACTTGGGCTAAGGAGGGAAACACGAGACTTGACACGTACTGCCGCCGAAGCTGAGGATACCCACCGCCTCTGTCTTCCTTCCGGAAGAGATCTAGCCACGTAAGAAGGCGATGACCTTGGTGAGTGACCGGGTGACCTGACCTGACATTGTACCCACTTTTGGTTCACACTTCCTCGCAACGTACTCTTTCACTAAATCCAGCTTTGACACTTTTCTACCATCACCTCTGGGATCCGCTACCTCTTCCCCCATAGAAGGAGAGACATCGATCGCATAGACCGAAAGGGTATATCCTGCGCGATCTGAAGGCATGCTGTCGAGGGTGTCTATGACATGCCATATGTTGTACCGATAGACCGTACAACGAGTTGAAGCAGCTTCGAGCTTGATCTCACATTTACCGTTGACGTCAACTTGTTGTTGATAGTTCGGAGTTCTGTCATCAACTCCGTCTCCGTTTCCCACGTGGTGTCTATAGGCATGCAGACACCCTGCCAAGAGAATCTCGGATGGTTACTATCAAGCAGAAGTTGGGATGATGACGCTGAAAGTATTCCCGCCAGATGTAAGCGGTGCGTTTTCACAGCATTCTCGTCGTCTTCTTATTCGATTGTACTCACATCCAAGAGCAGTTCATACATCAGTCAAGCAAATCTCGCCACCGACGCATTCCGCTCAGCATACCCATACCCATACGTGGTCCGCATACAAGATGTCCAGAACGGCTCTGTTCATCCTTCTCGTCGCCCTCGTCGCGCTCTCCTTTACTCCAAAAGTAGCCGCATTTGGAGCTGGTAAGCTGTCTCTCATTCTGTTGAAGGACGAAGACACAGCTGACCTGATGATTTCAGGTAATATTCCCGCCTATTCATACCTCGAGGACAAAGCTTTCCGTCATGGTGATATCGAGGACATCATCGCCAAGCTGTTCAAAGCTGCTGGAGGAGGTTTCCTTTCCAGAGGAACCAAGTTCTCTCCACTTGATGTGAAGAGGGTGTACTTGTTAGTACATCTACCCACACAAGGTAGTGGGAAGCTCCGTGAGCTGATTGTGCCTCTTCAGCGGGAACTGGCTTCGTGACTACAGTCAAGCTGTCGACGTCGGCGCGCTGAAGAAGACCAACCTTCAAACCATCCTCAACATCGTCATGGTCCTAGGTTTCATGGCTCACGGCTATGTGACCGGGGAGTTTGAAGTCACCAAAGAACGCCTTGGATGTTATCTTCCCACAGAGCACATCGACAACCCTAAAGGGTATGCGGATGGAGAGGATGCCAGACAATATGACAACAGACTCCGAGGACCGGTCGACCCCAGAGAATTGGAGATCGACCCTCACACCGGCATGAAGAACTACATCGCAAATGGTAAACTGGCCGTTCGTATGCGTTGTGGTGTATCACAGCTGACATAACGCAGAGAACGGTGGCTGGGCGACTTCAAAGGCTCTGGTCAGACAACGACTTCAACAATGTATCAACCTTGGGAGGCAGTTCAGACAAACTGATAGGAAAGAAGATGCATACGAGGCGTTCCGACTACTGGGGACTGCCCTTCACACCCTGTAAGTCCGGGGGTTGATCTGTGACGGGACCATCTGAGTGATCATCTGGGAATCCAGGGAGGACTTTACCGCTCACTCCAACTGGTGTGAACTCGGTGGGTTCATAAACTCGCCCTTGGCATTGGCATAGTAGGCTTATGGCGGTCGCAGCACTCATTTCAATGGGGTACCACAATATTTTTCCTCATGTTGGACGTAATGTCCAGATCCGAGCTCCAAACGGCAAGAGTGTGTATCCCCTTGTGACGGGCACTTTTGGCGGTGCCGACTTCATCCACTCACTCATGGGCGAGGCGACAGACCATCTCAGTCAGGTAAGCCTGACAGACTGTTCGGACGAGATATAAAGCTTACACATACGACAGGCCTCCGTCTCAGATCTCACCAAGCAAATGACTAGTGCTCGTTCCATCTCAGAAGGCCAGTCCAGCTCTGCCGACACCCTTCGCCAGCTTTTCTTCAGCATTCCAGGAGGTGAAGGGACTGCGATGTCTCGCGACATGGATGGCATTCAGAACATGAGAGCAGGACAACCCGGTGGAGTCGACCCCAGCACGATGAGTGCCCAGGAGCTGCATGCTACTATCTGGCAAATCTTGAGTTTCCGAGACTCTATCATGAAGAGAATTGAGGTGAGTCAGCGAAGCTTTGAGAGGGATGCCGTAGCTTACCCACTGCGATTAGAATACAATTGACCGTATTCCCGGATTGTCCGGTCTAGTTGAGAAGATCTCTAATTCAGTTTCTGTCTTCATCATCACTACCCTAGAGCCATTTGTCAAGCCTCTTCTCGGTACTGCTACTTCGGCTCTTGGACAGTCTTCACAAGCTGTCATCGACTCGCACGACCAATACGAGGTTTGGAATGATTACAACGCATCAGACCCTACTCACTCTTTCCTGTCTAAGGTAGGTGCATTAGGCATCCCGAAGATAGCACGTTCAGCTCACCTATGTCCTCGTAGGACCACTTTGGGCTCATTCTGAACCAACCTGCAGGAGAGATCGCTCAAGTCATCGTGGAATACACTGTCAACCTCGTGGTCAAGGCTTGGGATGATAACAGCATGCACCCCGACCAAGTGACGGAGAGCGTACTCGAAGCTCTCTTCCACCCCGACTTCGGAAACGGTCGATGTGAGTCTGGAAGCCCACAATGATGCAATTAGGTCCGAAGGGTATGCTAAGAACCATCACTTAGCTCAAATCCAACGGATGATGCTTGACAAAATGCGTGCCTGGGTTGACGGTACTGGCCGCGATAAGCAAGAGCTGCTCAACCGACTTACTTCAGACAGCGTCAAGGCGGGAAAGAACAAGCGAATTGGGGATACCAGTGGTTCTGGCCATGTTCATAATCAGATGCTACCCGAGGGGGGCTTGCAACAAGTGCTAGCACAGCAGAACATTCACGTGGTGAGCAAGGGTGATCCGGCTGGGTTGGAGAGGTGAACCACTGACATGCTTTTCCCCGCTAGCCTGGTGCGCAAGTGCTAAACGCTGGACAAGACCTGCTTTCGGGAAAGCGAGTGAGTTGAGCGACGTGGTTTCATCAAAAAGTTGGAAGCTGAGGCACGATGTCAGCCGTGGGACCAAGGCTTTGGCAGCGGTGGTCCCCACGCTTGGCGAGAGATGGACCCTAACGCGCCATCGCCTTCTCCTCAATACAATCAAGGCTTCCAATCTCAAGAACCAACGTACAACTCCCAACCTGCCTACCAGGCTCCCCCTTCACAGCCATATCACCAAGCTCCACCGCAAGAATATAACCAACAAGCTTCGTACGAGAGCGGTGGCGGCAATGACGGCTACCCAGGCCAGCAGTTCCATCATGGTGGTGGTGGACATCATCAACCTCAAGGGGGCTATGGCGGCGGCGAATATGGAGGCCCTCCACCTCCTCCCGGTTATGGGCAGCCGGGCTACGGTGAGCAGCCTCCTTATGGCGGCCAACCGGGGTATGGCCAGCAACCTCCTTACGGAGGCCCTCCTCCGCCCCAATGGGGTCAACAGCAGCCACCGTACGGTGGACGGCCTGGTGGGTGGTAAGCGCATGGCCAGAAAATGCAGACCGATTGTGTTCCCTGATAGATATCGTGACGACGACGAAAGAGCTTATTGAGTAGCATGCGATACGAAATGGTTAAGGCAGTACGCTACGAGTACATCATACATACCTATATGCACAGCTGCAGCGCACGGAGAAGTCCACTCCTGAGGGAAGAAGATCTAGAGCGACTCGAGACCACGTGGAAGCAGTCACATCGTTCGTGTTAATTAGCCGAACTGTCAACCTCAGAGATTCATAACTTGTCTTGTGCTTGGTCCTGCTTTTTACCCATTCCGTCCCACCAAGCAAAGCACACGGCCTGTCGAGGGTATATAAGATGTCTGGTAAGCTTGGCTGCAGTATGATGTCAATATGGGACTCACTACGCCTTCACTTGGACCAGGTTTCCAGCATGCCGGTGTGACAAAAGGTATGTATCTCGTCACCCAGACCCGATGGTATCCATCTATCAGACTCGATCAAAATAGGCTCAAGGAGCATCTCTTGTCAAAAGGCGTACATATAATAACTTCTTTTGTAACAGGGATGATGGCCCTGCTAGGGATCTCGTCCCTCTCGGCCAGCTTGTTAGATGTGAAACCGTATTTACATCTTCAGCTAGTCCCGCACTTGACGAAATATCATCAGGTAAGTGCATGATTCACTGACAGGTCGCTTTGTAAGTCAGGACAAGCAACTTGAGGGAGATGGCCTCGAGGAGGATCATGACGACGTAAGGAAACAATATAGCTGATGGGTCAACATTTCTTCCGGTCAGTTTTGGCGAATAGCGGTTCACCCTTTGGCGTTCGCCAATTCGACAGAACTTCTCGTAGGGTTGATACTATTCTATAATGTGGGAGTTGGCATAGAACGGTGAGCTGGTCCGTCCACCTGATTTGTACATGCTTCCGCCTAGTGAGGACAGCGTGCTCGTGGCCCTCTCGTTCTCTATAACTGAACAACAAGAGATCACGCTGACGTACATCCTTGTCAACTCGTAGGGCCTTCGGATCGAGGAAGTACGCTGTGAGTCGGCGTCACACATTCCTCACACGCTTGGGCACCTCACACGCTTGGTCAGTACTGACTCTGTTGAAAACTCAGTCTTTCATCCTTGTCTCATCACTCCTGTCCACCCTCATCGCCTCCATCACGATACTTCTCTTCTATGCCTTTGGTCTCAATTCAGTCCCTGCGGGTCCATATGGTATTATCTTCAGCCTGTAAGCTAGCTCGCCAAATCTTGTGCGTACAAAGTTCATGATTGTGTATTGTTTAGCTTGTGGCAGCAGTACCGGACCGTCCCTTCCTTCTACTATTTCCGCTTGTTTGGCATCGAAATGTCAAATAAAGCCTTCATGTGGATACTGGCTTTACAGGTCAGTAGATCCTGTTTATCGGCGTCCTTTCAGAGCGTATTAACGAGCTAAGCTGATGACTTCTTGATGCTTGTAGCTGGCTCTATCTTCTCCCCCCGCTTCTGTTCTGGCAGCACTTTCTGGCCTTTTGACAGGCTACATCTATCGCACCGACACCCTGTTCCCTTTACCATCCCTCTCGATCTCCCGACGGCGTCTACTTGTCCGTCGTTCCCTCAAAACATACCGGATACCTCTATCCCTCCATCTTCTCCTAGCGAGACTGTTCAGTCCTATCGTCGGGACCTCTGCTGCGCCCCGTCGATCCAACCGGGTTCTACCGGGTCAGATTACCGAAACGAGGGGGACTGCTACCGGAGTCGGGATAGGAGCTGAAGGAACGACTAGACCTACTTTGAGAAGTCTACTAGCGAGCAGATTATCAGGAAGTACTGCTAACACCACGACAACGGGTGCAGTACCACCTCCAACGATACCAGCAAGAACGTCCGGGTCGACGATGGCTTCGCCTCAACGAAGGAGTGAGAGAGCGGACGATGCGGAAGAGAGAGAATCGGGAAGTGCCACCGCTGCCATGGGAGAATGGGTCAGTGAGATGACAGGAAGGTCCGGGACGAGAGCTCCCACTGAGGAAGAGATATCAGCGTGGGTCGAGCTATTGCCATTATATGCGGTGCATGAGACTCGAGGACCTGTCCGCTTATGTGTATATCGTTTCTGCAGTCTGTCAAATATGTTCCCAAATCTGGGCAGGGATTTGATTGTACGTGCACTGCAGAGAAAGTGAGTGCGCCTGTCCAAAGCCTTCCAGGCCGTCGCCGCGATGAAGGATAGGAAACGCTGCTAACGGAATTTTTTCTCCAGCAACTACAATACCGCTCAAGCTGTCGAGGCCCTGCTAGAAGAAAACGCGTGATGGGTCGTGTGATCGTCAGATTGGCATACTGAGTGACTTGATTTGCGGTGTAACTTATGTATGCATATTGTCATCGCGTACACCGTGTGCTATAGAAAGACCATTCGCTCTGCTCCGAGTAAGACCTTGCCCACCATTTGTCGACTCATCGATGCAGCTCGCTTCACATGAGACCTTGCCTCGGCATTCATCCTACCACTCTCTTCGCTGAAGCACGAGACGACATCCGACGTCCGTTTACTTCCGTCTCTGTTCGGAGCACGCTTGCCCTCCCGTACACCAGTACCATATTGGGTGATCTGACCCGTCTGGTCTTCAAGGCGATAAAGGCTCTTGAGTGTGAGATTTTCCGTCGGAGTTAGGACTTGGAATCGATTCGAATCGTGTTGTCCGCTTTCGTCGATCCTTCTTCCTCTCCATCAATTCCTCCTTCCTTCGCCGTCTCAACAGTCTGATTCTGGCCTATCCTTCTTCTACTCCCTCTCATCATCCACCTTACTCCTTACTATCGCATCGCCCCGCTCCGCATCCCCACCCACCACAGCAATCTCCTTTTCCACCCCACCCAGCGTCTCCAACAGCTTATCCAGCTTCGACTCCAAATCATCCGCCACTCCATCCGCCGCTTCTAGCTGAGCCAATATCGATTGGATCTGAAGCTCGTCCCCTTCGTCCCCTTCGCCTTGTCGTTCGGCCGAGAGTGAGAGGGCCGATAGGAGGGGTTGGAGGATCTGCAGTTCTTCAGGTGATAAAGAGGATAAGTCAATATCGTCCGGAATGCCGGGTATGGTCGTTGATCTTGATCTTGTCGGCGCTGGTTCCGAAATGGCAGTACCTTGGGAAGGAGCCGATGAGGATGACGAGATGGTACCGTTCGTTGTCCCGTTGATATGTGGTCGCGGGTTTGGGGCTGTGCCGTTCGCGGTGGACTGACGAGCACGATCGGAAGTGGACATGGCTTGAGCGACAAGCTCGAGGTCAGAAAGTCCGTTCATTTGTACTGCTTGCTGGATAGATGTCCAAGGTCTGTGTATGTGAGGTTTCCTAGAGGTGATTCGACGACTAAAGGGGAAAACTATCTGTACTAAAGGGGAAAACTATCTGTTTCTACACCTGATCGCATTGATCAAGCCTCGACGCTCGTCAAAGCAACGCTTAATTTGCTTCCGGCGACATCAACGAATTCGACTATTTCACCCATCTAATCGTGGCTCTGTCATGGGGAGTGCTTCCCAGAGCAAGATATCCCAACAAAAGCTCTCACACAACCTTGATGCATAGACAGGTCAAGTACAAAATGCACGCTTCGTGAAGACCCTTACTCCTCAATTTGCTCCTCGTCAATCTCCTCGTCTGCACCAGCATCGAAAGCATCGTCCGGAACCTTGTACAATTTGATCTGAGGCTGTGGTAGTCATATCATATCAGCAAGATGGCAGTCGCGTACGTAGACAAAACTTACCGCATTGGGGTCCTTTACGAGCACGTACTTGCCCTCGGGCTGCTTGAGAACCAGGTCGGCGATGGTTCGGACGATACCCCAACCGTTGGCGAGGGAGACGTTCATCTGACGAGCGAAATCCAATGGCTTGAAAGACTGAACACCGACAATGACATGTCGTTGAGCATCTCGAGGGTTGGCTCGAGAAATATAACTGAGTGCAGTGTTTAGCTGCTATTTGCTGGGAGGTGGCATGGAGACGCTAGAAAGATTCTTCGACTCACCCCATCTTCATTTGCTCGGCACCGACGAGGACGGACTGGACAGTCCATCGAGCAAGTTTTGCACTGTTGTTCTTCATCTCCGAGGCGACGATTGCTCCCTTCTGGGTGTCGAGATTCTTCCTCCAGTCCAAAGGCTTGCCTGCACCACCTTGCGATCGGGGGTCGAATTCATTCAATGCCTTAACAGTGACGAGGACATCCTTCTTGCCCACGTACGCATCGGCCTCAGTTCTGACAATGAGGTCGAACGTCTCCTCCTCATCGATCGAGAGGTCGAACTTCCTGTATTTGTACAAAGTAGATGCAAGAGGCTCCGTCTCGACATCGGGGGAGTAGAATGGGTTAGGCTTGGGAGTGTAAGCTTTGGAGCTAGGCGAGATGACTTGAGAAGAGAAGTTTTGGTTGATATAAGTGGCTTCGAGCGAAAGGGAACCAGCTGTGTTGATGTTGGTGGCGTCGTCGGAGTCGATAGGGGGATCGCTGGCGTTTTCGTTGACGGTGATGTAGTCAAATGGGCCAGATTCTCGCTTGTCGAGGAAGACTTGGTCACCGCGTCTTTCAAAGATGATGTCCCAAGAGTTGACGGATCGAGGAGCGGTCATGAGGACAGAAAGGATAGAGTCGGTAGCGAAGATCTGAGCAGCCTTCTTCTCGGCGAGCTGCAGGTCCACAAGTCGCATCAGTCTCCAACAAAGGCACCAGTGGTTCAGAATTGATGACTTACTTGATTGATGATAGGGTCATCGCTAGTGGAAGTGTTGTACCTGACACGATCAAGGATTTCAAGGGGCTTCTCATTCCTGGTGTTCACCCGGTCAAACGCCTTGTCGTAAGCTTGGACAGTACCGTAGGTAGCACTGCAAGATTCAGTATCAGCTGAGGTCATCAAGCTGATCAAGGAAGGACGCTCACATGTCCTCGGGCTCGTCAACGTTGAGGTTGAGCTTGCTAAGACGGGTGAAGTCAATCTCCTCCAAAGCTTGCCAGTCGGGGCTGATAGTGACCGACGAGTCTCTTGTTCTTTGAGGCTGAACGACTCTGTCAGTATGTGGCCGAGCGATATTCCGTTAGCACTCACTTTGTTCCAATCATTGTATCCACCTCGACCGCCACCCCTTCCGCCTCGTCCACCGAAACCACCTCGAGGTGCACCGGTCCCACGGCCTCCCCTCACACCCCGTGTGGGAGCGGCACCCCGCATAGGCCTTCCGCCTCGGATAGGGGTCTTGCCCCTTGTGCTGGTTCTAGCCCCGCTGTCGACCAAAGAGAAGCTCTTCTCATCTTCATCGTGGACGAAGCCAAAGACGGTTCCCTCTGATGCACCATAGGCCTCTCTTCCAGGTCGACGAGACCCGGCCGCGTAACCTTGTCGAGCGGGACGACCACCTTGAGCAGGGTCCTGAGATGCATCGTGCCAGTCGGCAATTCGGTTGATTTTATCGGACTTGGAGAAGGGAGCGTAAGGGATACTACAAGAGAAGGGTAATGGCGTCAGTGCGGGGTAGCGACAACGGATGGCACGGGCTCCTCACTCACTCCTTGAATTGCGCGGGGAGAGCGCTGGTACTAGGGCCCCACGAACCGTCGGCGTTGTCGTGAATGGGAGGGAGGCTGAAGTCGAGTGTCATATCGCTATGATCTTTTGTACTGTCTTGTATTTCCAGAGATGGTTCGAGGTAACGAGTAGTAGTGATGAGCGACAAAGAGGTTGAAAAAAGGTCGAAACTTGAGATTCAGGGGTTTTTACAATCGGTGGGCTATTTTAAAAACCCCCCTCATTTATCATGTCACGAGAGCGAGGGAGTGAGATTTTTGGTCTCGCTACCAAATTCAGATTCAGAATTCTTTCACTCTTCCCTTTTCCTTCTCTTTTTCGATACTCATTCTATACCAAATGCCATCATGGCAGAAAAGAATGGCTCCTCATCTACCACACCTCTGAGGATGGGTAGAGCAGATCGGCGCAGGTCAGCTGCTGCCGCTCATACTCCCAAATCCTCATCATCGCCCTTGATCGTCAACGGTCATGGCGTCACCCCTGTTGGCGGAGAAACTCCTAGTCGAGCCACTCCGAAGGGGAAGGAGAAGGCTGTCGATCTAAATCCGACCACACTCAACTCCAACCCTGTCAGTGGGACCCCCAGGGTGAAGAAGACCAGGAAGAGAGACCTGTACAAGGCTCAGGCTTCTGGTCTGGTGGCTGAGAGCTCTACCAATGGTGCTTTCGGAGGGGCGCCCTCACATCATAGACCGAAACGGAAAATCGATCCCAGCGAATTTTGGGAAGCTATCCCTGTGGCTCAGAACGAGGTGTCTCACATACCTCCCGTTTGGTCCAATGACGGACGGTGAGCTATCGGCTTTTCAGAATGAAATCGATCTTCAGCTGACGACGATCTCTTGAAGATTTTACTTCACCGTAGCCCATACCACCATCCACGTCAACTCTTCTGCTGCTCCTTCATTCCACCGTTTGTCGACTCTCTCGTCCACAGTTCCTAACGGTCATCACAAGCCCATCACTGCACTTCACCTCTCTCCCATCAACCCTTTCCAGATCTTGACATCGTCTGAAGACGGTACAGTCAAAATCTGGGATTGGGTCGAGGGTCGCCTTGTCCGTACAATCGATTTCAAGGATCAAGAAGCAAAAGTCAATAACATCTGCTTTGGCGAAGTCCTTGGCAAGTGGTGTCTCTTTGCTGCAATCACCAGTCTGAAGTCCGCCTCCAGTGAGTTTCTTCTTTGCTAGTCCATTACCGCGTTCTGATCTGCCGACCCGCAGGTCACAAACTGGTTCACCGAATCGTCCGAGTCCGTTTATCCGGGACAGCCTCCGGTCCGTTCGTGATAAGCAAATTATCAGCACCTCCTGTGGCGCTCATCATGTCGCCGCGATCGACGTACCTTGTCGCACTTGCTGGGAACAAAGCCTACACCTATCGCATGCCATCTACTTCAAATTCGACCTCCGATCCATGGGGGGTCCAGCCGACCTGTGTCAAGCTCGTCGCAGACCAATCATTTACTTGCGGAGCATTTTGTCCCGAGAAATCACTAGCAACCGCGAGTGAGGAAGAATGGTTCGCTACCGGTGATCAAAAGGGTGTCATCCGATTATGGCACGGCTTGGCACAAGCATTCCGACAAGTCGATCTCGCCGCTCAAACCGCTCACGGCGGAAGCACAGATCCAAGCAAAGCTTTACTTCCTGAGATGGAAAAGCGATTGCCCACGACATCACTTCATTGGCACGCACATGCCGTCTCTGCAATTGCATTCACACCTTCCGGCTCACAACTGTTGTCTGTAGGGGAAGAGAGTGTCCTGGTGCAATGGCATTTAGCTTCGGGCAAGAGAGAGTACATCCCCCGTCTTGGTGGCAGACCAATCATCAGCCTTGCTATCAGACGCGGCGGACCGGGAAGCGAGGAAGAGTGGTGGATGAGCTTGGCCGATGGCTCAGTCATCCGTGTCGGTGGCGCATCTGGTCATATTGCCAACGTCGGGCAGGGCGTCCGGTTGGATCCACTCAAACCTGCTTCCGCAGAGACTGCTTATCCTGTTACCCTTCACCCTGCTACTCAGGCTCTTGTTGTTCCCTCCTCGCATCCCTCTACTCTCCAGTTCATCGATCCTATTGCTTCCACAGTTCTGTTCGACCTCGAAGTTGCTCCGTCCAACCGTGTCAGTCGACGCGATCAGAAGGAGATTGAGCCTGTAGCTGTCGAGAAAGTGGCATTTTCTGAATCGCAAGAAGGTCAATCGGTTTGGATGGTAACGATGGAAAGTCGAAATGGAGATGATATGGAGGGAGGTGGTATGGTGAAGAACCTCAAGATGTGGAAGTGGATTGACGAGAAGTGAGTATGCTACCTTACCTGCGTCTCACGGTGCTGACAGAACTCTTCTAGGTATCTTGTCAACACCCAGTTTCCTCGGCCCCATGGCACCTCGAATGTTTCTTCAGTCACTTTCTCGCCCAACCCGATCTCATCCAGCACTTTGTCCAAGGCGTCCTCTTTCACCAATCCTTATCTCCTGACCACCTCGGTTGACGGCGTGGCGAAAGTCTGGCAGGTCCGTCAGTCCAAAAAAAGCGAACAAGGTCAGTCTTGAATCCAACTTTCGTTTCCGTAACCATCATTCCATTTTCAAGATGAGCATCACAACACATTACTAGTCATCCTTTTTCGGTAATTCTCCTCGGAGATTCTGTCGACCAACATTCTGCAATCCTGATCCACCATTTTCATCTCCGATTTGCTACCACAATGTCGGATAACAGACCAAGCTGATGCGTGCTTCACGAACCAGGCAAAGTATCGGCCAAGAAGCCAACTATCGTTGAGCGTGAGTGCAGTTATTTCTCATGTATTCCCCAATTTCTGCACATTCCCCTGAGTCGCGCGACCCCTATGATGAACAATCTTTACAAGCTCAACAGTCCAACATCTTAACCGATGCATGAGGATACTCCTTCTTCTTCAACCCTCTGAGGGATCATCGCGCGACTGCTGTTTACTCGTTGTCCATGCTTGATTTGAACTCAATCGGGGTCATGGCTGACATATAGTGAGACAATAGTTTACTGGTCATGCCGATCCACCTTCGGCTACCGGAACATGCGAATATATAATGCGGCTTTCTCGCCAGATGCGACCATTGTCGCTCTTGCGCACGGATCGGTCGTCACACTTTGGGACGTCGAGAGTAATACACTCCTCAAAGTATTGAACAGCGGCTCTACATCAGACATCTGTCAGGTGGGCTTCGTTGGTAGTGAGGGCCGATACCTCGTAGGAGCGGGACTGGAGAAGGGTATCATTGTGTGGGATTTGCTTCCATGCGAAATCTCATGGGCTGCACCGACCACAGCTGTGCAGACCCTTCTCACGTCATCGACAGCGTTGTTCTTCCTCGCGACAGTAGAAGAGGACGGTTTTACCAAGCTTAGCATCTTCGATCCTGCCACCTCGAAGCCCCTTCGTTTCATGTACACGACGCGCGCCGCGAGGCAGGTCAAGCTCTTACCAAACCCATCTGGGGTGGAGTCGATCTCTCAGGTGCACCTTGTTGGCGTTGCTTCCACTGGCGAGATCTATCGGTTCGGCGACGTTGCCGCTTCGGCCGCTCCTCTCGGTGCCAAATCCGTCACACAAGGCGCTGTCGCTGGCAAGGGCCTATCCATCTGGCAAGAGATGTTCGGGAAAGATGCCTTCTTGGAGGATATCGAGTCAGCCGAACCCAGCACTGCGACGGCTTCAGCACTTCAGCAGAGGATCGTGGCCAGCTCTGGTCGACCAGCCGATGTCTTCGAAGGTCCTAGTCACACTATGCCACCTGTTGGCATGCTTTTCGACGCGTTCATGGACGAACTTCTTTCCGGTCGAACGTCGAACAAGACTGCTCAGGAGGACGAGCTGGAAGATGCAGGCAATGAAGAGGGTATATTGTACGAGAATGAGACGAGACTCGACGTGCCAGAATTGACCGTTGAAAAGGTGAAGGGTCATGTCGTCGATGATGGGGAAATGGCAGAGCTCGAGGCTTTCTTCCGGGACGTCTTATCTTCAGGTGAGCCAGTCTGTTCCGCTTGCGTGGGCCAGAGCTAACTCTCATACAATCAGCCTCGAAAGCAACTCCGGCGATCCCAGCTGTCAGAAAAGCGAATGGTATTGGCCACCATCTTCCCAACGGTGGGATCTTGAATGGGACACCTAGGAACGTTACTCCCAACGTGAAGAAGCTGAATGGTGCGAGAGTCGTCAGCAGTGCAAGGGAACATGGTGAAAAAGAGGACGACCTTGACAGAGAAGATGGTACTCCTCAAAGTGGGAAGAAGGCAAAAGGGAAGAAGAGAAAGGCACCGAGAGGGGAGTAGTCTCTAGTCTTTGCATATCATCAAGACAAGATTTTCTGCATTTTGCTTCATTACATGCATACGACAGTATAACTCAGCATTTTATAATGTATATCTAGCAGCATGTCTGCTCGATGATCTAGTGATGCGCACGAACTACATGCACAGATCTAGAAGATAGATATGCAGATGACTATTGAGCAGAAGAGGAAGTTTCTTTGGCCTGTTTGTCAACTTGAACCAGTTGCAAGAACTTTACTCCGGTCCCACCAAAGATATCAAGTGATGAACCGAATGTCAGATCGACTTTACCGTCCGATAATCGATCCACAAGATCGAGGTCCGAGATATCTGCCAGGATGGGATCAGCAGCGATACCTTCCTGGGCCTTGAACCTGATGTATGGTGTAGAGAGACTTGAAGTCTGTCGAGCTGTCCAAGGTTCAACAGGAAGTTTTAGAAAGAGACACACCTCTAGCTCCTCCTGCGTATGTACACGGTACACTGACCCATTGTCCAAGACCTGCACAAAGCACGATAGACGATCAGCATCAGCTTGCGTTCTCTGTTCTTTCTCACAAGGATGATGGACGATGAAGCTGGACTCACGCTCGACGAGCTCTTCGTCTATACCTTGGCATAGACCTTCGACGTCCGCGGCGTGGATGAGCAGTTCGGAACAGTATTGCTCGATCAGTGATATGCTCTCTGCGAGCGAGATCGAAGCACGATTCAGCTTTAACATAAGGATATATGAGACATCGTGTCGTACTCATTGATTCCGCTCCTCACTCAAGAGCGAAATCCCAATCTAATCTGATCTTTCGGTAGAAACGTTCTTGACCAGGAGGGAAACATGGGACTCACCTCGAGTGACAGACATGTCCGTCAAGGTCTTCCAACCGTTCATGGCTACTATCCAACCGTTTCCCCGCTTTCGACAGCTGAGAATGGAGATCAGAGTTGTCATCACGATCGCGCGTCCGACATGTTCCTTTCGCGGGGTGGGTCTCATGGACATTTCCGACACTCTGGACATTGGGGCTGGTGTTGTTGATGACTATGACATACCTTATATCCACTACCAGCTTGTCCTTCCCGACTTTCTCTGATAATCTATTTAACCGACCTTCATCGAATTTGCCCCCTGGGAACAGGTAGCTCGTCACGATGACCTAAGTTTGGACGATGACCGACCGGTCAGCCACATTCCTCGTCCTCACTCGAACCTAACCTCAAATTGATACAGCTCCGGCCCCACCCGCTCCCCTCGTATATCCTCTGAATGCAGACAAGGGGTGATGGGTGTCCAAGCCATACTCCCACGACTCACCTTCTCAGCCCCCTTATCCAGCCACACCTGCGCGTTATCTTCCGTGATCCCGCCCCCGACTTGCATGCCCCCTGTCCACGCTTCCAGAGCTTCTGTGGCAGCTTCGTCGTTACCCGGTCCGAGCTTGATGATGTGGCCGCCGGTGAGTGAATGGGATTTGTACAGGTTGGCATAGTATGCAGGGGGGTGGCTAGGTAGGACAAGAAAAGACATACATCAGCGCAAGTCGCTTTGGTCACGTTTGGCGTAGCTCATAGATATACGAATTGACGTTGTGCTGATCAAGGACCATAAAGAATGAAGATGGAAGTGTGAGGGCGAGACAGCTGCTTTCTGTCTCGCCCTCAGCAGCTGTCTCGCCCCAGACTCTACTCACGTGGCCACAAAATTCTCTTTCGGTCCTTCACCACCCTGAGTAGTAAGGTCTAGCGTCCCACCAACGATCTGCTTCACTACCCCCGCATGAAGATCAATACAAGGTCGGAATTGCGAATGTGTTCGATTCGAAGCCGAAGAACCGGAAGCGGTTGACATTGTGCTCAATGATGTGTTCAATGGATGTTTCCGAGGGACGTCACGATTCTGTCGTCGACAGGTACTCGATACTATCTTACTCTACACTCCGGTTCGCTTTGCCGCAAAGTTTAGTGAGTTCGAGAGAAGGTAGCGGTATCCGCATAGTGAAAACGGACTATCCAACTGCAGAGAGCAAGAGCCAATTTTGTTGCTCGCTTTTCGGTCGGAAATTAAACGGTGACATCATGATTTTACGTACCGACCAATGTTTAGACGATTGTCGACATACTGTAGGTCACACTGCCACGAGCATATATGACGATAGATAATGCATACAACATGTGTTTGTGCTACACGATAACAGACTTAGAGATGTTTCTTCAACCCTCCTCCCTTGAACGTGTAGAAATGCGGCCTGCGTCAGAATGACTTGTCAGCTTACGACTCTCGTACCGGAATCGATGAGCTATGACTCACGCCAGCTCCACTAGCCAGTCTTCATCAACTACCGTCAGATCTCGCATGAAACTCTTTGTCGTCTCGATCACCTCATGATAGATCACCCATCCTGTCGAGGGCTGCCTTGTGAACATCACAGAGGATGGGTGGACATGCAAAATCTTTTAAATGGTCACTTTAGCAGGAATCGAGCAAACTACCGGTGAGACAGCTCCAACACTCACAGCTCCTTCTCGGGCACTCCGATACGTTCCGTCTGGCAACATCCTCGCAGCATTCTGAAGGGAAGTTAGTCCTTCTATCCGCCTATGAACGTGTCACTGAGACTCACCTTGAAGTATCCCGATACCAGACATTTTCTCAACCGCACCGCGTCACCTTCACAACTGACCACAGGAATTTCGAATCGGTCGAGATACTTCTTCAGCTGTTTCCTGATCGAAGCCGCTCGAGAGACAGCTTTGAAATTGATCCGATGGTTGCCACACCATTGTTTGTCCTTGGTACCATATCGAGCGAAGGCGTTGTAAGCTATAATAGTCTGACATCAGCCAACCTCCAGCCTGCTTTGATGGACGATCTACCGACCATTGAGCAGCGTCAAGTGGTCCTGATAATGTCCACGTCAGCGTGCTCCGTGACAACACACCAAATTACTCACGCCTTCTTCCGCCGTGAATTTCCGTCTCTCCAATTCAGCCATTGTAGCTTTGGTGCCTCCTTCGGCAGTGATGAATACATTCTTGAAGAGAGATTCGGTCAGCCAGACGATAGTCACTAGTGAGCGGATACTCACCTGCACAGAAGTCATCGCTGCAATCGTCAATATTTCTTCACCGCATCTGAACGCGTGGGAGTTGAGCAGCTAATGTTGTTGCGGTGCGAAATTAGCTTGAGATCATCAAGCCGAAGATAGCAAACAGCTCACAATTGCAGCCATCATAGGATCAAGTGGCACCTCCGCCATTCTCTCACCCATAGGTCTCGTCAATCTGCCTTCATCATCGATAGCTTTGAGGCAATACAGGAACTCCAGCGCTCTGATCATCATCTCGCTAGGAGGTGGACTCATGAAATCGAACTTGGCTACATTGTCAATTCCCAAAGCCTTCAGCTGAAGGAGGTACAGCGAGATATCTGATCGGACAAGTTCGGGAGGGGTAGTTATCGGCATCGGCGAACGGGGGTTATGAGTAGGGAGGATAGAAGAGGGATATAGTCGAAAGCACTTTCCGGCAGACGTTCGTCCAGCTCTACCAGCACGTTGATTGGCCGACGCCAGTGAGCATGGAGTGATGGTCAACACGTCCATACAGGTGCGGGGGTTGAATGTTTTTAGCTGCACCGAGTATCAGCTCATATATACGGAAGTGTGCTGCCAACGTACCTTGACGAAACCACAGTCCACGACGTACTTGATGCCGTCGATAGTTACGCTCGCCTCCGCAATATTGGTTGAGAAGATGACTTTCCGAGTGTCGCGAGGGGGCGGATCGAAGATCAATTCCTGCTCTTCTGGTGGCAAGGTGGCGTACAAAGGCAATGGCAGTAATTTTGGAGCTGCACTCGGCAGCCTGAATGGATGTGTGAGTCGAGTCGTGAAGACGAACTGGGCACGCTCACGATTGTAGCCTGTCCGACACTTGTTGTATGACCTGATCGATCTCTTCTCGACCTGTGAGGAAGACCAGCACATCTCCTGGTGGTTCCTGTGAGATATCTTAGCTGAATTCCTTTTTGCGCCTGCAAGGATATCACGAGCTGACCTTCATGTGTATGTCGAAAACTGTCTGTACAGCTGCCTCCGCATAGTCCGCGCACGGCTCCTTGAGATAGCAAACTTCGACAGGGAACATGCGTCCTTCCAAGCTCACGACTTTCACCTTATGAGCATGTGCTTGCACAGCAGATGGCAATAATACACTTACTGACTGCGTCGTCTTGTGCTCGATCTGTCCCGTCCGCATTAGTGTTGAAATATTCCAGAAAATCCTCACTGCACCCAAGGTCAGCTGATAGCAAAGAGAATCACACGTGCACTCACGCATCGATAGTTGCTGAAGATATAATGACCCGCAACTCTGGTCGTTTCCGCATGATCCTAAGCAGCATTAGCTGTTCCTTCTACGGGCGGACTGTAGCGTGAGGGTAGCTCACTTTTTGACCAGACCAAGCAGGAGGTCGGTATACGCTCCTCTCTCATGAGCCTCGTCGATCTGAATCGACAAGTCAGATGTAATTCGATCGAGAAACGAGAGAGAGAGACGTACCATGATCACGCTGTACTTGCTCAGAAGGGGATCCATCATGGTCTCTCTAAATAGCATACCATCCGTCATGTACTTTATCTTCGTTCTTGTCGGTGAACTCAGATCTTCGAATCGGATCGTGTAGCCGACCTAGCATCGTCCGTTCCGATGTCAGGATGTCTCTACATGGTCGTAGAGTGTGATGGCGGGCGTTTCAGGTATTACGTACCTCATCACCAAGTACGCTGCCCACTTCTTCAGCAACCCGGGTGGCCACACTTGTCGCTGCTACCCTTCTCGGTTGAGTACACGCTACCACATGGTTTTGGGATGTCCATCCAGCCTCATGTAGATATTGTGGTATTTCTAAGCAGCCAGTTGAGTTATCTATCACGCCGTGCGACTTTGAACCGACTGACGAGTGGATTTTCCGCAACCTGTTTGACCGACGACGATCACCACCTTGTATTTCTCCACACACCATAGCAACTTTTCTCGATGCTTGTATATCGGTAGCCTCTGTCGTTGGGCGTCGATGCTGAGATGGGCGTTTTTGGCAGCAGCTACGGGGAGGAGTGAACCTTCTGCCTCTGATTCTCGGTCGAGAGAGCTCCCTTCGAAGTGTAGATAGGAAGGTGTCAGTGATGGTCCAAGCGGCAGGTGGTGAAGAATATACGGCTTACCTGGAGCAGCGGCACCTGGCTTCCAGAACTGCAAGGGAGGCATGTTGCAAGGCTTGAGACTATACTGACTGATCGATTGAAGGAGAGTACGAGCAAGAGGAAACGTCAGGATACACAACGAGGTCAATCTGTAACTATATCTGATCTGTCTGTTGTCTGTGTCGAGGTGATCTTTGCATAAACGGACTTTGACGTTGATCTCCGTAATAACACACGGGGGTCACGTGGTGGTGCCTTGATCCTTATCTTCGTTTCTTCATGCCTCTCCCTTTTATATTTTGCTTCCGCGCCCATCGCGGCTAGTTGCCGACCACTTTTGACGGAGAGAACAGCGAGTCAGACAACATCACGGCAAATTGTCAATCAAGTCTGACTTCTTGGCTCTCCACAAAACATTCCCAAGAAGATTATCCTCTCCTCTGACTGCAAGTCCTGAGCTTGAGAGTGTTGGAACCCACGATCGGATCATTGTGAATGACCCAGCATGATCATACAGTGGCTGAAAACACGGCGGTCACAGTCGTCTGCATCACCTCGAAAACTCACCCTTCTCGGAAGAGCCATAGCGCTCATCACGGGTGAACTGATAGCCAATGCAGCTTGTTGGATCGCTGCTGGGATATGTCTGAGTCAAGCAGACGGATTGATAGGATTGGCTCTGCTCGCTTGGGTGGGTAGTGTCACAGTGGTTGGTAATCAAAGCCCCTCAGCTGACTTTTAGCCTGACTTGCGGACCCCAGACTATCGGTTTACGACACGGTTAGCTGAGCACAGTCCACTTGCGATAACATTCAGCTGACACGCCTTGGACTCCCTTTCAGGTCTCGATGCGGATCACATCTCCGCCATAGATAACGCGACAAGACAGCTGGTCAGCTTGGGACAGCTACCCATCACATGTGGTGAGCTATAATATATGGTACATTGGGCCGCAGAGCGTGTATCTGAAGCTCGAATGAGTCAGGACTTTTCTTCTCCCTTGGACATTCGACGATTGTCATCACGGTCAACGTTGCAATTGCTATCAGGTGGGTGGTGAATCTCAAGGGCACGCGGCGAAGACTGACACGAGTGACAGTGTGTCCGTTTATGACAAGCTCGACAGTAAGTGTAACAAGCTTTCCCTTGCCCTCCCCCCCCCCCCCCCGATCTTGTCGAGCAGATTTGTGACCCTATGTTTTCTTCTTCTGCAATCAATATAATTGAAGTCGTTTGTCATGTCAGCTGTCGGCTCCATCGGGGGTATAGTCGGTACCTCCGTCTCCGCCTCCTTCCTCTTCCTCATCGCATGTATCAACATCTACTTCCTCGTGGGCACGATCAAACAACGTCGTTCCATCAAACGTCGTCAAGCACTCGGCTTGCCTCCCGACGAAAATGATGCTGACCCGAGTAAGATATACGGTGGAGGATGTCTGGTCAGAATCATCGCTCCGGTACTGAAGGCGGTGGATAGACCATGGAAGATGTATCCAGTAGGAGTATTATTTGGTTTCGGTGAGTGGGATCTCTCCGGGAAAATCGCTTCCTAGGATCTGCTGGACCATGACCGACTGACGGAGGAATGTCAAGGCTTCGACACCGCTTCATCTATCGCTTTGCTCGCTATCTCAGCAATCGCTCAGAGGGGTCCTCATGGCGAGGCAATCAGTCATGGCAAAATTGTCATCTTTCCAGTGAGTGTATGGAGACCACTATACGTGATTGGCATTCTGACGGACCCGCTGATGAACTCTTCCTCTCCTCTATGTACAGTTCCTTGTGAGTGATGTATTCCCTCTATGAGTCTAGTCAAACATGAGTTGATCATATTGACCCTTCCTTCAGTTCACTGCAGGAATGTCACTGGTTGATTCCCTCGACTCCATCCTCATGTTGTATGCCTATGCTACACCTTCGCGCTCAACAAGAGAAGGGAAGATCGCTCTACTCCAAGAACCGGAAGATCGCAAAGTTGATTATCCCGTCGACACAATGACCATTACCATGCCCTCACTTTCATCCGAAAGCCTGACAGCGCGCCAGGTCACTCCTTCTAGTCCGGACTCGCAGAGTCGGTATTCCGCCATCATCCCAGTCGAAGAGCAGCCAGAAGAAGAGGAGGCACAGGAGGTGGATAGAACAAAGTCCGATATGGATCTTGATATAGAAGGACATGTAGGAGGTGAAGAGAGTTTTGAGGATCTGGAACGATCAGCGGGTCAAGCTGGCCCTTCGATAAGAGAAGAGAGGATCGTCAATGCGAAAGCGAATACGATGTCCTCGTTATCCATCATCTTGACTCTGCTCTCGATCTTGGTCGCATTGAGGTAAGTCCCGAACGTCCAACGTCCATCGTTCTTTCTGCCGTCAGTGCAGTGTGGCTATTCTATACGACTATCCGACATTTGAGCTGAGAGTCCTGGACCCTTCTCTTCAGTATCGCAATCATCGAGATCATGGGACTGATAGGAGAGAACTGTACATCCTGTCAAGCCGCCGCAAACGATCCAGAGGGAGGTGGTCTGGCCGGTAAATGGTGGAGAGGATGGGCAAGGGTGAGTACGCTCTTTCTCTGCAAGCAAAATTTCGACCACGAACAGAAAAAGGGAACTCCAAGCTTTGGCTGAGTGTCTTTATCCAGGCAAACGATCAATCTGGTTATATTGGAGCTGCTATCGTTGGTTGTTTTGTGGCTATCCTGTTGGGTTGGTATGGTGGACGATGGGTAGTGACGAAATATATGAAGCGGAAAGAACCGCTAGTTCCGGTCCAGGGAGCAAGGGAAGGAGGGACAATCTGAGCGGTGGAGAATCATACTTACATAGCATAGCATCGCATTGATGGATATACAGAAATGACAGGGAGGAAAAGCAGATTTGACATTCATCTCTACCGAGATTTGTCGGACGACGGGAAGCCATATCGACAAGAACACACATGGGCGATACATGGAGGATGTAGATATGCTCGGGATACCATCGACTTGTTTCAAGACAAGAAGTACAACGAGGTACAAATGATTTTCCTCCTTTGTCGAGGTTAAAAGAAAGAAAGAAAAACCTATCAAAACCCTTACTACTGCCATCTCTTAATCTCACTCAGGCTGCTTCTATCTCCGGGACATAACTCCTCAAAACCCTCTCCAGCTTCTTCAGATGACCCACTGCTTCACTACCATCGTCAAAACCGTCCAAGTCGCCCTTGACAATAGCCTCCACAACTTCTTCGCTCCTAAGGGCTTTAGTGGCTTTTCTGAACTCTGTGATCCGTCGAGCTACATGAATACGAACCGCCAGTCTGCGATCAGCTATGATCGCTTCTGAAGATAAGTGAGGAAACTTACCATAACCCGTGGGATCATTTCGTGAGGTGTCGGCGATGTCTTGACAACACGTGAGCTCAAATTTGTGATTAGTCAGCCACGAAGTGACCCACCTCGCTCTAGCGTTCTTGCCACGCCTATCAACATCTTCTTGCTGTCAATTCCGAATCGGGCATCAGCATCGCTCATCCTCCATATCGCGTGCCGGGCGATCGTGGACGAATAACGGTTCCACACGCAGAATGTCATTCACTCACCGCTTACTCCCGTTTTCTGTCCTGCCCAATGCTGCTAACGCCTTTCTCGCCAAGTCGCCATGACCCAACGCGCCTTTCAGGGCCTCCGTCATGCCGATCACTGCCGTATCTCTTGCCGGTTTCTAGGAATGGACCAAAATTATCAGCTCTCTGTATGATTGGTGGGATTAAGCCAATCCGAAAGCTGCACGCACGGTGATTAGACCACATCGGACTTTGTTAGGCGATTTTATCATTGGAGGCTTAAAGCCCTCTCCACCAGAAGACACCTTGCGATATTTGAGAGGTGTCACTGAAAACGGGCAAGATTCAACGGCACGTCTACATCGGTAGAGGAGGCAAAGGCTGGACGTACCATTGTCATAGAAAGCGAAAGGTCCCGATCCGCGGACTGGATCCACACTCATCAACGTTCTTTCCGCTTTCATTCTCTGCTCCTTGGTCAGTTTCAGTTCCGACCCTGTTCCTTCCTCTGAATCATTCACGTATCTCACTCCTCTTGCGGGTGTGATCATGCCGGGTGATGTTTCCCTGTGTCGCTTACTCTGTGCAATTATACTGAGTTCAGGGTCACCTCGTGCTACAGCGGAATTGATTTGCAGTATGCGTACGGGCCGTTCGGCTGATAAGTGCCGTTCAAGGCGAGGAGTATTATCGATGGTCCTACTGGCAGATCTGTTGGCTGAGGTCGGAGCACTAGGTAGGCGACTCATGGTATCTGGCGTAGATGAGGTCTTGTGAGTTGACGCCGGGGCAGACGTCGGCGCGGAAGAGACCCGACTGCTGGTCGCAGGGACGAGTGGGGAATGGTGCCTTGGCGAGGGCAGTGTAGTGGTGCCACCTGCCATCTGTGGATAGTGGCAGGGCGATTTGAGACACGAAGGCATTGCGTCGACTGTTGCTTGCTTTCCCTCTCCATCGTCCTCCCCGTCGCTGAACACGAAGCCATCCTCGCCATGAAATTCCAACAGAGTATTGGGAATCGATACTTCGGAAGAAGGGGCACCTGGCCCTTCGACTGGAAGGTCAAGTATCTCGATGTCGTCCTCTACGATTGGGGAAGCAGTCGGAACCCCCTCGGTCAAGCGAAATGCGGCCATGGCGACAGCTGCTGGGTTCTTGCAGACCTACTATGCCCTTCAGCATTGATAACACGTAAAGTTGATGCATTGTGAGGCCACTTACATCGCACATGTCCATGCAATATGCGCTCTTCACTTTGGGGTTTGCATCGTCGATCTTCTCGCCAAAGTAATTGCAGATCCCGATATGACGACATTTCCCTGCTCGTTCGGCATAGAATTGTAGCTGTAAACCCACATGAGCCTTATAGAAATTCCACACGCAACTAAGCCACCTACCGCTTTGAAGCTATCCAAAGATGACGATTTGGGAGAAAAGTCCTCGACACTTTCGTCTTCTGCTGCCCGGAACTGCTTCTTGCGCTGCTTTGCCACTTCCTGATCAACCAGACCGCGAAGCTTAGCGGCGTCCTCTCGTGCTGATCGTACTGATCAGCGTCCATACTTAGCAATATGATTGGGACAGCTTACAGTAGTACATGATGCAGTGAGAGATCTTGTAGCATATTAGCACAATTTTTCACAGACATATTTGTTCACTCACATGGCCATCTCGACCGGCTCGGCCAGTCTCCTGATAATAGCCTGGATCGATGTATGTTCAGCACAAGACGTGTTACGATGAGAAATCAACTCTTACCTTCAAAGGTCTTAGGCATGTCATAGTGAATGACATAACGGACATTGGTTTGATCGATACCCTACCCAGCGTAAATCAGCGACCGGATGTTCAAGATGGACACAGGTCTGCTCACCATTCCAAAAGCGATCGTCGCCACGATGCACTCGATCGTCCCATCTTTCCATCCTTCCATTGCATGATCCTTCTCCCACTTCTTAAGGCTTTTATAGAAGGGTCGAGCCGTGATTCCTCGCTTGCTTAGACGCTCAGCCACATCCCAGCACTGTCTTTGCTGTCAGTATAGATTTACAGTACATGCTAAACGTGCGAACTCACCGCCCGAGTCGTTCGACAGTAGACCACCCCAGTGACACACGGACGATCGATGCCGTTGTCTCGATTTCGTTTGTCGGCCTGAGGGCGATAATTTTCGATGAAGTTGGCAATATCTTCCACCTTGTCGTAAGGCGGAATGTCCTCTGCCTCGTCATCGGCGCCGCTCCCGCCACCCTGGTATCGGACCTAGAGAATGATCAGCTCTAGTGCTCGAGAGTGATCGTGGGACCTACCTCATAGAACAGGTTTCTTCTGTTGAATGGCATGACCCATTGTCCATACCCTTTCCTGATACAAAGGCTCTGAATGATGTCTTTCCTGACTTCATGCGTCGCAGAAGCAGTGAGAGCCTTGATTACAGGCCTACAGTCAGCACCAAGGTGGCGGAAGAGAAGATGGTGCTCACGGTGATGGGTATATCAATATATCGCTGTCGAAAAGCGCCCAGCTCCCGATAAGTCTGTGAAATAGTCAGCAGCCTTTACCGCATGGAACAGAGCACGACCTACCCCGCGAAAGCTATTGCCCCACTCCTGTTCGAGCACAAATTCGTTAGTATGCATGAGTCGTCCGTGTATCAGGAATGAACATACAGTGATTACGTGGGCCTGGACATAGCGAGGAGAAATCAGCTCATCGCTACCTCATACAGGAGACATACAACGTACCTCGTCTACAACCAGCCGCGCAATTTGTTTCTGTCTATATGAGATGTCGAACATGGGCCTTTGTCTAGGGCTCAACAGCATCTCGGGTGTGAGGTAGAGCAGCCGTATTTCCGGATGACCCATCTTCATCTGTCGCCTGATCTGAAACCGAGAGTACGGGTTAGCACATCCCATTTGCAAGAAGATAAACATCGATCGTACCTCATCTTTCTCCTCTTGCGGACTGTCTTCATTGAGCTGGACGGCCTTGATGCCTTTCTCCTGTAGCGTTTTGACCTGATCGTGCATGAGCGCCTTGAGAGGTGACACCACGATAGTCACTCCGTGTTCGATAGTGATTGCTGGGAGTTGAAAACAGAGTCTTTTGATTGTTCACCAGTACAATGAGTCAGCTTTGTTGCCCCAGTTTGTGAAAATCACTGTCGGATAGCGCAGCTCACGATTTACCGAGACCGGTCGGTGCTACGACGATCAGATCGCAGCCTCGCAGAGAGTCGGTACATATTTCCAGCTGTGGATGACGGAAATTGTCGTGTCCGAAATCTGAGACCAAAACCAGCGTCAGTACCTGGGATCTAAAATTACCATTCATGGGACGGTCCACTCACACTTCTTCAAATTCCGCTGCAAGGCCGAAGGTGATTCTTGAGGTGAGATCGTTCTTCTCCATTCTCTCTTTGTCGGTCGAAAGTTGTTCCTTGCGTATTGGGTCGAGTTGACGAGGTTGGGATATGGTTGTTCGGCAGGGGTCGAGCTGGGTAAGGTGATCGCTCGTGAGAGAGTTGCCATCTGCATCTCGACTGGCGAGGAAGGGTCAGACCACACGAGCGGTGAGAGTGCAGAGGAAGAGTGCTCGGTCTTCCAGTATTATCTCTCCTTCATGACATCAAGAAGTACGTCCGTACGTAGTGCAAGGGGTTGTCGCCAAGATCTTGTGGTGGGTCGCATGGCAACAACATAATCAATGAGAGAGATGATCGGGATAGTCAATTCGGAATGCAAATGCAGGTTGACATCACCTTCCACTCAAAACAGTCGCGGTCCTCGCCGCCATCCCACGGGCAGGTCACTCCAGTTAGGCACGCAAATTCCCCATACGCGCGCGCGCCGTTGTACGTACACACTCTGTAAATTCCAGGAACGGGATGTGGTAAACAGCATAACAAACTGTTCTCCACATTCAGAATCGGATCAACAAACCCAGGTGACATTGCGCATCTTGCTTGGCTTCATTCCACTGCGGGCTTCAAGGCAGCGCTCGACAAGGACAAGCAATCACTCCTCCGGAGCTGAGGGCCACGAATGCAATAGCCAGTGAGTGTCAAACACAATTTGGCGACAGAGCTAGCAGCCGTCGTCTACTTGGTGTGAGGGCTCGAGCGTCAGTCAACACACTGTGTCTAAAGCTTCTTCTGCTCTTCTCTCCAATCACCACTGCGAATTGCCCTCGTCTTGAACGGTGCACTGACTTCCTCAATTGATCCCTTAGTCACTCTATATCCTGCATTGCGACTCACGACTCGACTATCAGTACGTTCTGGTACGACAATGGATCTGCTCCAGGTTACGATCGCTGACTGCCTTATTCATCAGCGGCGGACGGACATCTTGTACTGCTTTCGATCCACATATATCCTCCGGTCAGACACCGGGCATCATGGACGACCCTTTCGCAGGTCCTGGGCTAGGTGCCATCCCTCGGCAACGCTCTCGACCGAATCTCAAGCATCCTCTGCCTGCTCCTCCTTCATCCCGATCACTCGCAGCGATGGACCGCACGCCTTCTCCACCACGTCGCCAACCGTCGCCTGAACTCACCGCCGATGCCCTTCGTGAGCACCTACAGCTCCTTCTAGAACAGAAGAGCTCGCAGCTGCAGATGCTGGGCACGATGGGTCAGGAGATGGTGAAGCAGCAGCAAGAGCTGGAAGAAAGGATAAGAGAGTTCGAGAACGCTGCTGCCGAGGATGGGGAAGATATTGGAGAAGAGACAAAGGAGAAATTGAAAGGACTAGATGAGGCGATGAGAAATTGGGAAGACCAGAACGAAGGTATGATGCGAGAACTAGGAGGCAAGGCAAGTCACCTCTTCCCGCTGTCATTCGGACGGCACTTGCTGATATTGGATGTGTGCAGATGCCCGAAAGTCTCGAACCGACAAATGTAGTTGTCGCATCGCCGACGAAATCAACGACACCCGCTGCTCCAAGCGCTCTCACTCGTCGTCAGCGTAATGCTCAGCATCGGACTTTAGACATGGAATTTGCAACTGAAATTGGCCAGAACCTGCTAGTCGAGGTCAGGCGACTCCAGACCCTACTTGGAGAGAGAGATCGGACTATCGATAAACACTCGGAAGAAAAGGAAAGCTGGGAAGCGGAAAAGCAGAGCATCCTCGGTGCTGTGCGTTTTGCTGAGAGTAATGTCGGTGAGTCTGCTTACACGCATCAATAAAACCATGTGCCTCGAAGCTGATCGCCCCTGTCAGATCGATACAAAGAGGAAAACTGGAACCTTGAAGTCAACCTTCAGGAACTTCGCTCGTCGTTGACCGATGTGCAAGATCAGCTCAAGAAGTCCTCTGCCGAACATGCTCGTCTCGCTAAGACGCTGGTGTCTGCTCGAGAAGCCGCGGAGTCGTATAAAACCGACGCAGAGAAGAACGCTCAGGCTATTGAGGAACTCAAGGTCAAGCATGAAACGGACATGGCTCAGTTCAGGAAGACCACTGCCGGCCTTCAGCGAGATAAGAGCGATCTACTGGGTGAGCTTAACGTCGAACGACAACGACGGGTCAGCGCCGGTAGGGGCCGACTTTCCAGGGGTCTCAGCGCTAGCCCTGGTATGCTTGGACCAAACGATGTTGAAGATGATGAAGACGTTGATGTCTTCGCCGCTGGAAAGGGCAACTCAAGCCCCACGAAGCGGGGACCAGGATTTGATGCCAATGACAACGCCCTTTCACCCTCACAACTGTATGAATCAGACTTCGATTCGCCTAACCCAACACCTTCCAAGCCATTCCCTCGGTCACCACTGGGTGAGATGTATGTGAACGAGATCGACGAGCTTCGTGACAATCTTGCAAAGGCTCAAAGGGAAATCCAAATCCTGAGAAAAGAACGAGAGAGACCTCGATCGGATACAGTCACAAAGCTGGATGAATTCGGTGTGCGGACACCTGGAGGCGAGTGGGATGAAGACGACTTGACGGTCGGAGTATCCGGTCGCGGGAAAGGTTCGACTAGAGGTCGACGAGGGGGACGTGGTAGAGGCTTCGCTGCGAGTATCGGACGAAAGCTTGGATTCAATCGTGTCCCATCTGGTCTCAGCAGCACACCTGGGGACAAAAGTTTCAACTCGGCCAGTTCCGGTACACCTGACCTTCTCCGAACACGAGGTGTATCAGGAAGCCCAGCACCGTCGACACCTAGCGGAGATGGTGAGACCCTTGTTAGAGCGCTCGACAATGCGGACAACTCCATGGAGTCGCTTACCTCGCAGGGCTCGCCCTCTTTCGCGTCCTCTACCGATAGTTTTCATCGTACCAGCTTCATGGGTCCTAGTACCGCTCTCGCGGATGAAATTGGATCGGACACTGTCTCTGCGCCGGCTGTGGAATATGTCGACGCCGCAATTATGACCGACGACTGGGAACCAGAGATAGTTATCGTCCCATCGACTCAACTTCCCACCTCTGAGAGCACCGACTCCACTCTTGAGCCTCCTCAACTGCTCACAGCTGCTACTAGTCAGTCTTCTGTCACCGGATGGGAGCTTCAGACGCCTAAGCGATCCATCATGGGTGAATCACTTGTTCTGGACGTTGAGCCATCATCGCCCAACATCGCAGGCGAAACAACGCCAACCAAGACAAATGTTCATCTCCCAATGCCAAGTCGCCTTCAGAACGTTTTCCCTCGTTCCGACTCCATGGACGACAGCATGTCCACCACAAGCGATGGTGAGACCGAGTATGATGATGCTCGGGAGACTGTCGGAACTCTCACACCTTCACAATCCCACTCCGAATTACCGACCGATACCGAGGCTTACCAGACTGGTCAAGACTGGCCCGCAGAATCCAGCGCGGACGAAGACTCTGACGACGGTCGGGAACGCGAACGAACGATCAGACTCCCTGCGCTAGGCATTGCCGGTGCTACCGCTGGTGGTTGGGCGGCAGCGAAACAGGCTCACAAAATGCAAAGTCGGGACAGGATTGTGCCAGTGGAACGTATCGTCGAAGTACCCGTCGAAAAGATCGTCGAGGTGGAGAAGATAATCGAGGTGCCAGTGGATAGGATTGTGGAGGTTGAAAAGATTGTAGAGGTACCAGTGGACAGAATCGTAGAGGTCCTGAAGACTGTGGAAGTACCCGTAGAAGTTGAGAAGATTGTGGAGGTGGAGAAGAGGGTGGAAGTCCCCGTAGAGGTAGAGAAGATCGTGGAGGTTACGGTCGACCGAATTGTTGAGGTGGAAAAGATGGTCGAGGTCGAGAAGATTGTGGAGAGGATCGTAGAGGTCCCAGTCGATCGAATCGTTGAAGTCGAAAAGATTGTCGAGGTCCCTACTGAGGTCGAGAAGATTGTCGAAGTTGAGAAGATAGTAGAGAAGATAATCGAGGTCCCAGTCGAAATCGAAAAGATTGTGGAAGTCGAAAAGATCGTCGAGGTCGAAAAACGGGTCGAAGTTCCAGTTGACCGGATTGTCGAGGTCGAAAAGATAGTCGAGAAAATCGTCGAAGTACCGATCGAAGTTGAGAAGATTGTGGAGGTCGAGAAAATCGTTGAGAAGATTGTGGAAGTCCCCGTCGAGGTCGAGAAAATCGTCGAGAAGGTCATCGAGGTCGAAAAGATTGTCGAAATCCCTGTCGTCAAGACTATCGAAGTCCCGGTCGAGAAGATTGTCGAGGTCGAAAAGGTTGTCGAAGTTGAGAAGATTGTCGAAGTCCCTATTGACCGTATCGTCGAGGTCGAAAAGATCGTAGAGGTCGAAAAACGGGTCGAAGTCCCGGTAGATCGGATCGTGGAAGTTGAGAAGATTGTAGAAGTCGAGAAGAGAGTGGAAGTACCTGTCACAGTCGAGAAGATCGTAGAAATCGAAAAGATCGTCGAGGTCGAGAAGCTTGTAGACAGGATTGTCGAAGTTGAACGAATCATCGAAGTACCCAAGATCGAAGAAAAGATTGTGGAGGTCGAAAAACGGGTCGAAATCCCCACTATCGTGGAGGTCCCGAAAGAGGTCGAGGTGGAGAAGATCGTAACGAGGATCGTAGAGGTAGAGAAGAGGGTTGAGGTACCCGTCAAGGTGGAGGTCGAGAAGATTGTTGAGAAGATTGTGGAGAAGATTGTGGAAGTACCTGTGGAAATCGAGAAAATTGTCGAGGTGGAGAAGATTGTCGAAAAGATTGTCGAAGTTGACAGGCCTGTTGAGAAGATCGTCGAAGTCATCAAAGAGGTGGAAGTGGAGAAGATCGTCGAGAAGATCGTCGAGGTACCCAAGGAAATTGAGGTCATCCGCGAAGTGGAAGTAGAGAAGATTGTCGAGAAGATTGTGGAGGTCATCAAGGAAGTAGAGGTTGAGAAGATTGTCGAAGTACCAGTTGACAGGATCGTAGAGGTGGAAAAGATCGTGGAGAAGATTGTGGAGGTAGAGAAGATCGTTGAAGTGCGCGTTGAGGTGCCAGTCGAGATCGAGAGGATTGTGGAGAAGATCGTGGACCAGCGAGTTGAGATTCCTGTGGAAGTCGAGAAGATCGTTGAAAGACTAGTCGAAGTCCCAGTCGAACGCATCGTTGAGAGACGAGTTGAAGTCCCCGTTGAAGTTGAACGTATCGTGGAGAGGCGGGTGGAGATACCCGTGGAAGTCGAGCGGATCGTCGAGAGAATTATCGAAGTTCCTGTACCCGCTACCAGGGCTGGTCAGAACGATACAAGCAATCTGTCCGAGCCTCTTCGCGGCCCTGCTCCCGATATGAGCCTTTTCCGTGTCACATCTGGAACTGATTACGACTTCCTCAAGGCCCCTCCTGCACCCAGCATGTTCGGAAACAGGAACGGTCGACGAATGTCAGCGGACAATCTGGCTGCTTTGACAACCTCTGGCCTACCCACGAACAAGGAGCTCGGTTCCCCTGTCACGATCGATGGCCTTCCGCCAATCTCACCAACTGAATCTGCAGTGCCCGACAGAACAAGACCACCCACCATGAATCTTCCTCCACCACCTACCATGCCTCCTCCTGCCAGTGCCACCAAGAAAATGTCGACTGGTCCACCTCCTCGACCTACTTCGCCACCTCCCGATGACTTGCTGAATCGTGCATCCACTCCTGTGCTGCAGATGAGCAGCAATCGACGAATCTCACGTACAGCTCCATCGTCGGCAGCGACCGCTATTCGTGTGGCCTCAGGCGACATGCCGCCACCTTCATCGACTTCGAGACAACCATCGCGAAGCAGTTTCAGGACTTCACAGACTGCCCATAGCACTCCGGCAAAAGAGCGCGATCCATCCTGGCTCAAATCTCGTGATAGCGTTAGACGCAGGGCGCACAAGGTCATTCCCTCGGCTGCATCTGCTAGTTCCAGTATCATCTCTGGAGAAGAGCAAGATCAATTCGATATGCATGACCGCAACCCTTCCTTATCCTCTTTCGACAGTTACGCTGATACGGCACCTAAAATTGCCGCGAATGCGCCGACGCACGGTTCAACGGACCCCTCGACCATTCATGCGATCACTCAGACCATGATTGGAGAATATCTGCACAAGTATACGAGACGGACCGTCGGCAAAGGGCAGAGCTCGAACAGACATCCGAGGTTCTTCTGGGTCCACCCCTATACCAAGACTTTGTATTGGAGTTCAGAAGATCCAGGAAGCAGCAGGACATCGGAGAGCTCAGCGAAGAGTGGTAGGTCGCATTGCGAGGGCTCGCTTTGGAAGGCACGTCTAACGATATAATGATTGCAGTTTTCATCTCAAGTGTGAGGTCTATGGATGATCCCAATGTCCAGCCGCCTGGCTTGTTCTCGAAGAGCATTATCGTTGCCACACCAGGAAGAGAAATACAATTTACGGCGCCGAACAAAGAGCGTCACGATCTGTGGATGACTGTAAGTCAATACGTAGCATCTGGATTGAGACCCAGCTGATGCCGTCCCTTCATAGGCCCTGCAATTCCTGCTCCAGCAGCAGAACGGCGGTTCGACCGGACTGGCTGAATCAACGGTTCGACACAACACTTCCCGAACGGCTTTGTCCACAATGGGGGTTGACGAACAAGGTCGACTACCTACGGCCCACAAGTCTCCAATGTCCCTTCGATCATTCACTTCTGACCGTCGCTCCTTGAATAGTGTCACTCCCAAGGCTGCGCGAAGTCAATCTGCCATGGGAGTCCGACCTGGGTCTACTATGGGCAAAAGGGCGGGAACAGCCGCTTACGACTATTTGAGACGCCACGAGGTTCCTCAACCGCTACATGGTGGTCACAGGTACAAGGGAACCTATAAGGGGGCACCGATCGCGGATGACTTTGACTTGGTGTCACGCGATGATGGCGACGATCTGGATACCTCCTTCGAGGGTTTGGAGAACGTACGAGGTGAGTTGTAAAGTCGAGATCGATGATTTAGTCCGTCCCTGACTGATTGTTGGATGTGATAGCTTGCTGTGATGGTAGACATCTTGTTGGACATCATCATACACATGATCATCAAGATCCACCAAACGTACCGCGTACACCTGCTCGATCTCAGACACCCTCAACGCGAGCTTGGTCATTGAAATCAAGACGAACGTCCAATGCAACGATGAGGAAACCACCTCCCGTCCCTGTAGGTATGACCTATCAAAGCGATGGAGAGAGTATCTTCTCAACTGCCAAGAAGAGGGAAAGGGAAAGGTCACAATCTGCTATGGGACATAGGGAAGGCGCTATGAGTCCTGTTAGCGCGGCTGAAGGTTCGGTCAGGAGAGTATCATAGGGAACGGAAGGGGTTCACTGTCTGCTGGACTCGGTTTTGATTTGGTCATGTGCATTGGGAGGTACTCATATACACATATATTCATACAGTGCTTATACACGGATATTGCAAATGTGATTGTATCGGTCGAAGCTATCAAAGCTCCGTTGGCAGATGGGCGATGGCGGTGACTACAAATCGACTCATGGCTTGTTTCGTGACTGATGCCCGGCTCAATGAGCTCTCGGTTTGGGCAGAGACTTACAAGCGTGTCTCCATGCGAACCGATCAACTGCTCGAGGCCTGTCAAAGAGGTCGTCAGTGCAATTAACTACTTTCGCCATGCCTGTTTTGAGAAAAACTGACCGCGCGGTGCTGATCAACAAGCACAAGCGTCGTCCCTATCTCGACCAAGTATTCCTACAAGGCCTGAAGACCAGAGTTGCTGGTCGAAGCTGACCAACATGTATATGGGTCGGCTGGCTAGTCGATCGAGGACGGTGACGATGATACATCGC